>NC_056523.1:271144207-271293637 GCF_019175285.1 Sceloporus undulatus
TAATAATAATAATAATAATAATAATAATAATAATAATAATAATAATAATAGCTTTATTTTGGCCTGTCTGTTCAGGCCCTATGCATGTTTTTGTGTAACTATGTTCCCATGTCCCACAGAACATGGGAAGAATGGTGGCTACTTTAGGGAGTATAGTGGCACATACATCTGCAACCTAGTCAGTGTACTCCAAATGAGAAAGCTTGCAACACTCTTCTCAAAAGAGCAAATAATCTCCATATAGGAACAGATAGGGATCTTAAACAAAAGCATGCATTTGTGGGTTTTAAAACTGGACCACTTTTTCTCTCTCCCAGTTTTGTGTATCCTTTTACAAGCAGTGATTTTACAACAGTCATGATGTGAAGTAGGAGTGACTTTGCATTCAACGAGTCAATGCTTGCTTAGTGAGTAAAACAGGACATGCAGTGCTTATTTTATTTTTTGTTTAAAAATATGGTAGAGGCATGATGTTTTTAAATTTTTTTAGAGTTTCATATTTTAGATATTGAAAATTGAGGCAAAAATTTCTATTCAGTGAGGAGTCCTATGGGGAAGTCCTGGGCAGACTGGTGACTAGCTTATAGATGGACCTGTTTTGCCTAAGAGCTGAACCTATAAAGCTGAATAACAGCTCAGCCTATCTCACATGGTGGTTCAGAGAATAAACAGCTAATCTGAATTCCTTGGTAAGAGTGTGAAAAGTGACATGAATTAAAAATCACCTTTCAGTGCTAAGTATTTTTAAAATATAGCACAACAGAGACTGTTTATAAATAATTTTAAATTCTGTCTTAATAATTATACTGTCTTACTAAACCATGATGTGGCACAGCTGTTCTGTTCCTCTCTCCATGAGAAAAAAGTCATATTTCATTTAAAATACTTGAAATAGAACCCTCTTAAAATTTAGTAGAGCTGATATTTGCTGTTTTAGTTTGTTATGTTTCTGGCTATTTATAAATCTATTTATAAATATATAAGAATATCACATGTGTAAAATAGAATTATACACTAATATGCATTTTATCAAAATGTGTTTATCTAGCAATACATTGAAATAACATTTTTATGTAACATACTTTTGTGTGTTCTCATATTTTTCAAGTTAAAATGGAAAAAATATGGAACCAAGCCTCTTTGGCTTCTTCTAATTTTCCTAAATAGTAATCATATTTATTATGTTATCATTACAGATTGATCTCTATCTGCAAGTTTGATTTAGAAGACTATTAATTATTGTACTTTAGATAGTGATTCTTATAATTTTTCATTTCAGTGAAAACAATTATCTATTTTGGATAAATGAATATGGGGGACACTGTAAGTGACATATTCTGCTTATTAAATGCTTGCAAACACAGAAAACCTTTCAGTGTTTTACCAAGATGGGCTATTGACAAGGACAAAACCACTCACAGTGGCCAATGAGGTGAATCTGAGGCGCGATTATTGCTAATTGAAAACTTTTCCCAATACAATTATGATTTGTTTATCATAACATTACCCTCTATCCTTACAATTGCAACTTTTTGACTCACCCAAGCATCAAATTTTCCTGAAATCTCCAGGAGGTTGCTATATGTAATCTATGCAAAGTGAGTGCAACTGAGTCAAGAAAGTCATTTTAACATACAATTACTTATTCTGAAATAGGCTGTTTATAGTAAATATGAAACTGAAGACTTGCCAAAGTTTCCTTCCTAATGTTAAACAACTGACATTATCTGATAATATTGCTTACAAAATCACAAAACAGAGTATATCAATTTTTAAGGAAAGTAAAAATGTGTGAAGTATTTCTTAATTTAGGAAGATGTTCAAAACAGCATTTAGTTTAATGTTGGTAGAAATATAGGTCATCACAATCCCCCTCCTTTCATGCTTTATGAATCCTGAACACACCTAGAAGCTCCTATTCCAATAAATATTGGGATACTTCTGCCACCTCTTTTCTAGCCTTTACTCTGCATATATTCCTATAGAAGTGTGATGCATTTGGTTTTCTGGCACAATTTATTTTTGGTTGTATTGAAGTGATTGAATAGTTTCTAATAATTTTATCAACGACTCCCTGAACATAGTGAAATTTGGTGGGGTTATTAAAAGGGCAAACAAAAATTATAAAAGAGAGTTGACTATAATAGAAAAAGATCAAGAATGCAATATAGAAAGAAAGTTAACTGGAATAGAGAATGTAAAAATGGGTAATATTATGATGGAAATTATGATGATGGAATTTAATAAAATATTATTTTTAAAAAATTCTTCCTAGATACAGTCCGCCCTCTGTATCCATGGATTCTGCATCTCTGGATTCCACCATCCATAGTTTGAAAATACTTTTTAAAATATCCAAAAAGCAAACCTTGATATTGCCATTTTATATTAGGGACAACATTTTACTACACAGTTGTTTATAACGGGACTTCAACATCCATAGATTTTGGTATTTGGGTTTCTGGAACCAAACTGCAGCAGATATGAAGGGTCCACTATAGTATCGCAAATCACATTCAAATTAAGATTTGTTCGACTCCTGTATCATTGTTGTTGTTGATGTTGTTGTTGTTGTTGTTGTTATGTAGCTTATTTTCTTCTGAGAGACCAAAAAAGAAAGTAATAAATATATGAGAGAGAGTGTTTTTCAGGCAGACTAATTTATAGCTTTGACAGTTATTTTCCCCTCAGTGACCAGCCCTTAAAAGTATTTGTAAAATGTTAAAGCAAGATTACAAACAATAAACATTCTTTGGAGCTGATTACCAGCTTGCCCACTCTGCTTCATAGTGCTTTTTGGAAAGTCATGTTTAGCGTCACTCAAGGCATACTTATGGCTGAGATGCATTTTAGTGGTTTTGGATTAGTAAATTTGCAAAAGTCTTGTAACTAAAAACTATTTGTAAAGGTTAGCAGAGAGTGTGCAGTGTCATAGATCTCATATGGGTTACTTAATTTGAAAACATCCTCCTAGCTGCCTGGAGATCCATAGATGGGTAGACAGCTTTTGCAAATTACTTACAGACAGATATGTTTAGGACTGTATAAAACAGTAGCCAGATTTTAAAAGAGATTAGCAATAACATCCCAAAGGATGCAGTATATATTCTTCTAGTGGTTTAGTCCTCAGTATCTTGAAAGGCTTTCTTAAACAGGCTGATATTTCAACACTGACAATGGCACATAAAATCAAGGGTGATGAATATGGGACTGCATATCACTGTTTGCCATATGAATGCAGACCTTTATGTCACGCTTGTTCACTACTGTGGTGGACAGTCACTTTCATCCAGTTTCAGAATTCAACCATATGATAACTAGGTTCTGTAAGCCATACAAAAATAAGCTATGTTGCTTTACTATATAGTCTTTGGGATATTTTTTTAATGCAGTATCAGTGCCATTTCCTATATTTCACAATGTATTTATTTTATTTATTTATTTAGGTATTTATATCGCGCCCTTCAGCCCTAATGGCTCTCAGGGCGGCTTACAATATTATTTTAAATCAGACAGTTTCCTGCCCTCAGGCTTACAATCTAAAAGACACAAAACAAAAGGAGAAGGGAATGATGGAGGGAAAGGGGAGATGAGGTCCAGTGGTTCTTCTCTCCCTCTGAGGCCTGGATCAAGGCAGATGGATTGGAGGGAGGGCTCTTCCTTCTTCCAGGCTAGTCCTGATGGAACTGGACTTGCCTGGCGAACTCCCTCTCAGGCCGGTGGATGACAGTTGTGGAGGGCGGAGTCTCCTTCTTTCAGGCTTAGTCTCTACAATGTAGAGATCGTGTCGTTATGTGAGTGTAGTATTATTATCTGCTTGCCATTCCTTATGTCACTAACATAGTGGTATTACCCGCACCCACTCACAGAATACATTATATGGCATTATTAAGTTCATTTTGAATTTTTGCTCTCCCCTGCTATGTAGTATCAATACAGGAAGCTTGCTGCATTTTCTTGAAGAAAATGGGCAAACACTAGGAAATGTATATGTTTAATTTTTGGCAATCACTTCTAAGGAGGTCAGTTTTTCTTCTCAGCAAATTGTCTCATTGTGTAAAAGTCAAATGGACCAAACAGTTTGACTTTTGTTAGCTAGTCCTGTGAGTCTTAAATTTTTCTTTAGCTTTATGTTCCTCTTGGCACTGGAATAAATATCTTCCATGCTTACCTTCCATGGTAAACCTTCCATATGCAGTGCATTTTCAACATATTATCTGGAGATAAAAAAAGAATAGACTCAGAGATATGTTCTCCACACGTACCCTAGTTCCTCTAGTAACTACTAGTAACATATTTTAGTATTATTTAGCCCTTTAAATGCAACAAGGTTTTTCTGAACCATAAAATCTTTACATATTTGTAATATTTCTTGATGTATCTGAGTAGAATATATTATAGTGTTGCTACTAAAATTGTGGGTGGGCAATATGCAGAGAGATTGCTAGAGAATTTAAGGATTAAACCTAAATTTCTATTTAAATTTATCATAATTTTACACATAGGTCTGTATTTTAAAATGATTCGATTAAAACAAAGAGCAAAACTAAGTAGAATACTTTCTGGCAAATCTGTATATTCAGAAATTTGGTAAATTTAATGGTAGATTATAAGTATAAAATGAGTCTGACCTGTTGTGAATGTGCTGCATAAGATCCCCCTCCTCCCCCAATCTAATTGGGTTTCTGTGCAGAAAGAACTCCAGATTTCTGGATCAAACTTGAATATTCATTTCCCTTGGCAGATACTTTTTTCATTCTTTGAGAGCGTTGACTTTGAATAATTCACTTTGATTTGTTTGAATTCACTTACCAAGAATTCATCACACAAAAGCAGAGACTCTTAACAGTGAACGGAAAACATATTGAAAACTCAACAAAAAGCAGATTGTGAATTTCCCCCCAGTGTTTTGTGTATTTATGAAAAATGAAAAGAAAAGTAGTTATATTAAAAATATTGTGGCAGAATATAATTTTTGAGTCTGATTTTATATCTTTGTTTTAATTTTTATGCACACAAAATATGTTGTGTGCATGAAAATTACAATACGAACACACTATATTTATCAGAGTGCACTCATATATACACTTCCTTGGCAATAACCCTTGCTTTAAGTCATTTGGACTTTTAAGGAGATATGCCTAGGACTGCATCATAAAACAAGCAAGAATTAACTAAAATAAACAAACAAAAAAATTAAAATCAAAGTGACCAATTTTATTAATGGAAAATAAACTGAATCAGTATACACTGTTGCAGAGTGCTTGGATGCCTCTGTAGATTCTATAAACTGAGTCCATTTATCCCTTGAAACAAAGACAGAAGTAAAATGAAATCTCGCTTTTGCTTCATAATTTAACACACACACACACACACACACACACACACTTAAAAAGGTCCCAGTTTTTTTAAAAATGTTACACTGCATTATTTAGCAGTGAGAAACTGTTGAAGTTTTATTGTTATTAATGTAAATCTTCTATTTGAGGAAATTAAGTTATGTGGATGTTGTTTATTTTACTGAATGTCTGTATCCATGCTTGGCCATGTAAACCCACTAGGTGACCCTGGGTAAGTCACACACTCTCAGAAAACCCCATGATAGTTTCACCTTAAGGTTGCCATAAGTTGGAAACAACTTGAAGGCACACAATAAAATAAGAGAACAACCTCTTTACTACTATTGTATTTCTAATGCCCTTTAACATTTCTGATATTATGGAAGTAGTGATTTGTGAATTGCTGTTATTTGCCTAGTAAATGTATCAATAATTTGTCCTTTTTCCATATAAACAATTCTTATTAAAATGGAAGCACGGAGACCTCTGTGGTTGAAATTCCATACATTTTGTGAAAATATCAGTATTTTCAATGTTGTCAAAAACAGTTACATATATGTGAGCATAATAAATACAAAATCCAGATTAGACATTTGGATCCCCCCTTTGTTTTTCAAGAATATTAGTTGCTCACTGAAGAGCAAATTTAAATCTTGTCTAATAATGCTGGTATACACACAAGTCCTGATTTATCCTAAGTATGCTTGATATCTGGTCAGAAAATGTGTGCATATACTGTGCTGATATAATAGGAATCATGGACAGGTGCTGGAATGACTGTGGTCTTTCCAGGGTTCATAAGGTTAGACAAACTGCCCCTAGAATTTAAACAGGGCAGTTATTTCATGTCAGTTTAATTATCCTTATGTTTTACGAGACAGTCAGTCAAGTGGTCTGGAAACCTTGAAAACTTGGAAGCTTTCACAGCTCTGAGGGCAAAGTTCTGATTGGGTTCGTTTGGTAATCTTTCTCTTTGTGAAACTCTTAATGTGAGTGATGGGCTGTTAGAACCACAAGAAACGTTTAGTGCCAGAACAAGATTTAATCAGTATGGTATCTTTCAGTAGGAAATGCTTTGCATTCTGATTTCCCCCCCTCTTATACAAATTTACTCTGCAACTCAGTAATCTCTGCTTGGGGTCATTACTTTGATTTTAACTTAGCAATTTAACTCCTGAAGTGTTTTGAATAAAAGCACCCTTGAAGGGAGTAATAAGTTTTTAAACAGCTTGGAATCGTCTGAAAATGGGATTTTAGTAAAAAATTCTTGCTGCTAGCACAATGTGACACGAGCAGAAGAATTTGGAAAAGGAAGAATAAATTATTTCAGAGCACAGTGTTTAAAAGGAAAAGGTTTATTTTATACGCCACTTGTAGTCTTTTAATTTATACATGCTCATTTCTAAGTAAATCCCAGTATGTTCACTGCGTCTTATTCTCAAATCTGTCTAGCAATACCAAGTAATGTCAGATTTATTTTGTGCTCAGTATTTATGCTTTTTCCCCACTGGCTCTGCTAGGCAAGTATTACCTTTAAAGAGAAATAGTGGTTGAATTATAATTAAATACATATAACCTGTACTTTCTGTGTGTAAACTCAAAACCACTGTTAAAACAGAAATCTCTTAATTATTTCAGCCAGTCCCACAGCTTTTACCAAACACCTTTTATTTTCATTAATACTGAGGCATTGGAAAATGAGTAAGTAGCAAATAAACAGAAAGAGATAATTCAAGTTTATATTGGTAATAACACCAATAAATACAGCATTTCCTAAGGTTTTACATTATTAGGGTCTTTTTTATAGCAGACTTTTCCAAATTCTCTTCTTATGACTTTGAAGACAAGTGAGGCTTGATCTTGAACTTGTGGACAAGATAGACTGTTCCTTTTCAAAAACAACATCCCAGTTTCATCTGGGTAACTCTATTGTTCCACCTTGCCATTTAGTGTATTACTCTGTCCTTAAGTAGTTTTTTGTGGTAATTTTACAGTCTACTAAACAGAAAATGTATTCTTTTCCCCTTTTCTCCTCTCTTCCATTAAGTAGGTTGCAGTATATTAATACAAAGAAACATCAAGAGGTGTGCCTTTCTTATAATATGCTCATTCACTTCTTCACTTTCAGTGCATTGCAGTATCTTCCATCTGCTTTTGTTTTGTTCAGTGAAACAGTATACATTTAAAAAAGCTTTCCTTTTCTTTTATTCTTGAGCTTTTTACCACCGTCTACACCTAATTTAAGCCTGACTTGCATTAGAAAAGTGAAAGTGGTTGTGCTAGATGCTTCGTCTGAACTCTTTTAAAATTATAAAGGTCTCACTGCATTAGAAACATATTTCTTTGTATTAATTTCTTCAGTATATACTCTCCAGTAGCATGAAATCTCCTAAGATAAAGGAACTGCCTGTGATTTAACAGAATAGCTCTTGAGCAATAACCTTTCAATCCTATAATTTAGGATAAATTAGAATTTCTGCATCAGATTTGTTTTTGTTCTTAAATTGCACTTGCTGATTTTTTGCTAAAAAGCTACAAAAATGTAAAGTTATGAAAAAAACTGATTAAGACTCCTTAGACATGCATATAATACTGAATAAAGTATTTGCGTTATAATACAGTAATGTAGAAGATTTTTTTTTTCTGAAATAAAAATTGTTTTAAGCTTTGTTTGGCTCACTACAATTTTTTAGTTTCCTTGAAAATGCATCATTTGGTGAAAAATCTGCTCCCCCCGATCTTGTCTAGTCTGTCAGTAGCATTTTTCTTTCTTCATTCAATTTGTTGCCAATTACTATCTACGTTTTTGTGTCTTTAACATGTAGACCAAGTTTAACAGAGAAAAAATTGCAGTAGATTGAACAATTAGTGTTTTTCAATTAGCGTCTTGTAAACTGCCTTAAAAGAAAATGGGAGTACATTTTTGCCTTTCTTTTTGGATGCAAATGACTTTATATCGCACAGATAATTTTCTCTTCCAAGGTGATCACTGCCTTAGTTGCAGTGATTGCTGCCACTTGATGTGTCTGAGAGCCAGTTACATTTGTGTATGTCATCACATTTCTTCCTTATTCACAAAATCCTAGTGTATATTTCAATATTATTTATTTTCATCCTCTTAAATTATTATAGTGTTTCATGTTCAACTGCATATATTGGGCTGCTCCACCCTTCCATCTTGCTTTGTGTGGAAACTGTTCAAGTTGATAAAGGGTTAATTTCCAGTGAATACAGGAGCAGCTTTCTGGTATTTCATGCTAGGTTACGAATCTGTCACTGCCCCTCTTTCATGCTTGCATGAGTATGGAAATGATTTGAGACAGAATATTGTGAGGAGTGGGCGAATGGGGTAAGTGCCCATTTCCCATGACCATATATTGCATCATCACGAAAGTCTCTGTAGATCTCTTCCAGTATTCTTAGCACGCAATGCACAAGGGGAACAGGATTGAGAGAGTACAGATCAAAATCCGCACTTCTAGAAAACCCCTCATTCAACCCATAGTCACCGCCTCACAACGGTATCCTTCTATTTTTCTGTCTTTTACTTTATAAAGGTAAAATATCAGCAATGTAGCAATTAAAACAGAACAGTTTAAAAACAGATAATGACATAGTTGCTTTAACAGTTAATGACCTTGGATCTTGATGTCTAGCACATCAAAGGAATTGCCTTGAAATTTGTTATTTTAAGTCTGCTTGGACAGATGAATCTACCAAAAGGGTAGTGACCTATATTCTCTCATCTTTGTGATCCATGTTTTCAGGAGGAGAATGAAATAAAAGCAAGCTTTGCACCTGTGTTAGCATAAAGAATACAATTCACGTAATAGGACAAAATATCTGGGTTTTGAAAATTCTTCCTCTGCAGGATGTGATTTTAGAAAACATTTTACATACTTGCTCAAGTTTTATTAAACTTATTTAACCCCCCCCCCCCCCGATGATACGAATTGATTTCTACATCTCACAGGTCTATCTTATTATGATAAATATTGTCTTTTTGGCAAGGTATTGAACAGAAATTTATAATGGATTTTGTGCTGTTGCTTATGGTTAGAATCTAGGCCCTAGTAACATGACTGGTAAGATAATAATAGTTCAGTAAATAGTTCAGTAAAAAGATAAAATTTCATGTATAGTGAATTATTCCACAATAAGGGTTGAAAGATAAATGATTGCTATCTGTTTTGTTATTTACTGTTAAAGATTGAGTATCGTGCTTAACTTAATACCACTTGAGGATTTGTCGTCATTGAAAAGCTTTGTTACCGGGCCTATGCTTCAGTTACTTTTCAAAATTACTTTGTCGCTAGCGTAACAAAGCTTTGTGGTATTTTGCGGCAGTGAGTTAAGCATACAGAGAAGAATTATGGGACAACAATAAATTGGAAGGAATATTCCAGATATTGTAGTGACTCAGAAGTGGCTGTCAGCACACAGGCATTTCTATAACTATGCAATCCATTCACCTTTTGCTATACACGGAGTAGATTTCTTTCCGGTCAAAATTTTATTTTTTAAATGGTTCAAAGTCTGCTTACTCATCTACTTCAGCTTTCTTCTAGTTGGGAATTATTTACCTTGTTTTGACTTGAACTTGCTGCCCCTGCAGTTCTGTTAATAACGCAGATGGACAGATCAAAGGAGACAAACCCGTGAATGAAGGAAGTGGGGCACCCCAGTTGGCATGAACACAATTACCTTTATTTTTTAAAAAAGAAACCCAGTAATCTCACTAATGGAAATTTTTAATAAAATTTAGACTCTGGAAAGGTTACAGACGTTATTAGAATTTTTATTCAGATGTTTCCTCATCAAATGTGGAGTTGAACAAAAGGAGATTACTGCTGTTTGAGTTTAATACTGCAAGCGTCTACATTAGAATGAATAGAAATAAATACAGCAAATGGTTCTATATTTCGATAAAGGTTGTGGTAACTGAACATTCAGAAAGACGCATAAAAATGGTCAACATAATAAAGTAAGGTGTGAATTTTGAGCTGCAATTTAGTTTTCATTGTCATCTTTGCCCACGTTCACCTTACTACCCTGTTTAAAGAATGAAAGGTTTTTTTTTTTTTAAAAGAGGGTATTTCTGCCAAAATTTTAAAATGAATTAGAGATGAGAAAGAGAAATAATGGATAAGATGGAGTTGTGTTGCTTGGTGGGAAGAATAAATGACAGGACAAGTAGCTTTCTCACTAGAATACCCATGATATCTCTATTCTCACTGGTATAGGATAATGAAGAAGTCACTACCATCCCCCCAACGTAACTGTTGCAAAGTAAAGCAAGGAAGGTGAAAAATGCAATCTTTCCCATACCTTTTGAGTTTTTCCCATACCCTTTGAATGAGGGATTATATATAACATACAGTTGGATAGTTCCATTTTACTACAGTAGAGTAGAAAATAATATTTTTATGTAGTACCATATTTTACACAGAATGGCTACAACACAATGAGAGTTGAAGTTGCAAAGTTTTCTCCTGTCCCTTTCCCAGTAGATTTGGTAATTACAAATTGAATGTATTTTTAGGGTGCTTCCACACTTTTAGAACTTGACATTAGAATTCTAGTAGCTGCTGCCATCTTTTGGTCTCATTGCAATCTCTTAAAATTGTGCAATTATGGAAACCAGTACTGACCTCTGCACTTTTATACATGTTGGCAATTGCCTGCTCAAGAAATAATTTGAGAACATTCCTGCAGAGAAGTTGCTGAAAACTTGTTTTGAGAATTGAACTTCCAAAGTTTGAACGTTAGCTTGCTATGGTTTTCAACCTACTGTCTCCTCCAAGTGATGGTCCTGTTCTGTAATTATTATATATACTTGATTTTCTTAGCGGTATATTTGTAAGACATTTTACACTTAAGTTATATGCATGTCTACTCAAAAGTAAGCCACACTGAACTAAATAGGCTTACTCTCAGGTATAGTATTTAAGCTATTTCTTTAAACTTTACATTATTCAGTGAATATATTTTATGGGTTGACCCAGAAATTACATATAATAATAAAAAGCTTCTAAAGGCTAAACATTTATGGACACAAAAGTGTATTTATTTATTTATTTGGTATAAAACTACCAATTCATTTGTGAGAGAACTGTTTGTAGGGATTGTCTGCTAGTATTCTTGCTCCCCAGTGCATACTGAAAAAATACTGCACCAATTTTATTTGTTTGTGGTTTAGGGTACTATATAATACTCTCACATCTATCCAGTATTTAATTAAATATTTTTAATTACTTAGAAATTACTACAGCAAGAGATGCTTGTTACCCTGTAATTATTTAAGGCATATAGATTGTGTTGCTAGTTACTACACTTTAATATACTCTGTTTTCATCCATTTTTATGTGTGTGATGCACATTAAAACTGTATCTTACAAAGTTAACTTGGTTTTCTGAGATACACTGAGAGTAGCTGAAATATAATATATAAATTTCAGAATCTGGCCTAGATGTATGAGAAAAGTCAAACAAACCTTCGCAATGAAATAAAGAACGACTAAAAGAAATTATGCACTTGTTTTGGCCATTTTATGCATAGGTCATTTCATCCAAGTAGGCATGGGAAATAATGTCTTGTAATTTTCATAGTAGAAAGACACAGATTTGAGGAGTTTTGAAACATAAAAATCACAATGAGAAAAACAAGTTAAACCATTCAAAATTATGACAATCTATAAATTTCATATTACAGTTATAGTCAATAGTGTTTCCTAGCCATTCTGTTTTGTGTCAAGTATTTTAAAGATATAACTAAGTAATTTATGTATAGCCAAATTTGTTGAGATCAATCCCTTCTCTATGGTTAATTCTTCAAAACAGATACAGAAAGTCTTTCTAGTAACTAATGCCCAAGTCATAGGACTGGGACATTAGTTACTAGAACGAATTTCTGTATTTATTTTGAAGCATATTTCAGAATACACATTGAAATCAGCAGAGCTTATTTCTGAGTCGACTCATTGAACTCTGAAATCTTATTTCTGATAAGAAATGTTTATCTAGTTACAATGTAGTCTTAAGTATGTGTAAAAAAGGCAAACTATATATTTTCAGGGATACTTGTTCACAGCTAAGGATGCATAATATTTCAGATTTAATATTTGCTTTGCCTTTGTTATTATTTTACTTGTGTGCATGTGAACAACACAATAAAAACATCACATATAATTTCATGTGCCAAAATACAGAGACCAATATGCTTGCTTTTTCATCTTCAGCAAACTGTGAGAGGAATGCATGCATTGTGAAGCATATCCAATTCATATATTTGTTCACCCAGCAGGGAAAACCAAACCATCTGAACTGTTAAAGGAAAACCACTTTTGATTGCTTTGTTTCACATGGGTAAAGTCATTGCAGTTTGAACCCAATTTTGGGGGAGTGGGGTGGAGAAATTTCTTACTACTGTTGAATTCAGGTCTGGAATAAAACAAGTTCATCCGATGCATCCACATTCTTTTATTTGGGCTTGCTGGATTCTTGTAAGCATTAGGGTGCTTGACTGTTTGCTCTGCATATCATTATTGTAGGTTGCAGCAAAGCAGAATCAGCAGCAGAAAATAGAATGGGATGTTTTGTGTCACTGAAAATGCTGAGCATGCAAACTTTACAGGCTTTTGTCTCCCTGTAAGTTTGTTTTCTTCTGAAGATATATAGATCGTGTATATTCTTCTATAGATACTCAAAATGTTCGTACCATGATTATGTATTAATTATTTCAGATGTAATTGATTTTCAAGGAAAGCTGTTATTTTGAGATTTGCTGTTTTGTGCACACTGTAGAAGATCTGATAGTTGTTTTCCAATATTTTGGAAAAAATTAAATTTAAATACTAAATTAATACTGCATGATAATATTTAGGCCAGAAGATATGAAGAATGATAATAAAATCTGTTTCTATGGTTCTTCCTTTCCTGGTTGGGCATTTGTCTCACATCAGTAAGGTTATATTCTCATGACGTTATTATGGAGAATGAAGCTACTCTTCTAATAGGTCAGGATCACACTTTCTCTCATCATATCCACAAGGAATTTGGGAGTGGGGCAGTGGTGGATTATGAACAAAATCTACATCCTGACAGCTGCCTCCAGTTAGCCCTGTCCTCCCCCTTCTTATCCCTCTATTTCAAAATCCTGCAGTAGTTTTTAATTTGTCCCACATGATTCTTCTCCCAACAGAACAGTTGTCCATTTCCTTGCATTTTCATTTGATCCAAAGCAAACAGTTAATGAAGAATTAACCACTTCAGGCAGTCATCAGTTTACTGTAGGTTTCTGAGTGTCAAGGGCAGGAAGAAGGGAACAGATTATTTGTTGATTGTGGGGCAGTTAAAAGGGTAATGGGGATTGAAATTTAATTTTGCTATATAAAACAATAAAGTATTGCTAGATCAAGTTTGCTTGAGAAAGTACAGTCACAGTTTGTCATTGACAATTCAGTGTTATGTATATTTACTCAGTGTTCCCAGTGTTTTCTTTTGGACTTACTCCTCAGCAACTGTATTTAGAATGGAAAGGGAACAAGAATCAACCAGCCCCTTTCAGACTAACTGGTTCATTTTAACGGTTACTTCAGGTGTACTGAATGATGTATAGTATTGCAGCCTAAACTGGATTCCCTTGTTTGTTTGATAATATGCACCATAATTAATGGAACATACCTATGGGCATCATGATATACATGATGTGTTTGGAAGACACTATCTCTTGACCTGAAAGCATAGCTGTAAATTCATGACATTTGTAATGATCTCCACCTAAAATAATACTGTACATACATATGTAAATGCAACTGGTAAATTAATAGGAGTGTATTCTACTGGTGTGATGTAGTGATTTGAGCATTAGTCTATGACTTTGGAGACCAGGATTCAAATCACCTCTCCAGCATAAAAACCTACTAGGTCACCATGGGCAAGTCACACACTGTCAACCTCGGGATGGAAATAGCAAACCCCCTCTGAAAAACTTTCCCAAGAAAACCGTAAGTAAAAACCATGTCACCATAAGTAATAATTGACATGGAGACACACAATAATAGGGTGTTTCTTCATTAGGTGTGTAAATTAGGAATGACTTCTATATGATATTGTCAGATCCTTCTGTTGTGCGTCACCCACTTTTTTGACTGACAGGACTATTAGAGGACTAGTAGAGCACT
The DNA here is from genome assembly GCF_019175285.1 of Sceloporus undulatus. Classification (NCBI taxonomy): domain Eukaryota; kingdom Metazoa; phylum Chordata; class Lepidosauria; order Squamata; family Phrynosomatidae; genus Sceloporus; species Sceloporus undulatus. The sequence continues at coordinate 271,158,729 of NC_056523.1, forward strand.
TTCTGTAACAGTGTGGCCAACTGTACAAAATACATTTTTCCTCCCTGTGCCCATCTGGCAGGTTTCAGCATGCCCAATGTGACATGATATCTCTTCTGGCCATTATTTTGGTTGATTTTTGGCTGATTTCTTTCTTTTTTCTGGTGTTTTGTTTCTGGTTTGGCAGGCTCTGCAGAGTTAGAGAAAGTAAAATGCATTTTAAGGTAGCCTTGGCCCATTTGGAGGCAAAGATTTTCCTGAAAATTGCCCTCCAAATTAATTTTTTTTAGTGGGGCTGAGGAATAGAGAGTTTTGCTAGGGTTGGGTTTCAAGGGCTGCACTTTGCTCACTCCTGCTCTTTAAGATGCAGAGTATTTTACTGCTTTTCACCCATGTTTTAATAAATACAAGGCATAGGATTGATATATGCAGTTATATCAGATAAATGGGGCTGACACAACATATCTATTTTGCTACCATGCATTGTATTAAGAAGCTTAATTATTTCACCCATATTTTACTTTTCAGCAAATTACTTTTCTGCATAAATTTTAATCTAAAAGTTTTGAAATATTGGTGGAATAGTGCTTTAACATATAATAAACAATTTTTAAAAGTGCTATTTTTCTGATTGGCACTAGTCTAGATTCACATTATTTTTCTGTATTTGGTTTGCACTAAAATTATATCAAGGCTATCCTTTAAATAGTTATTAAAATACAGTGGACCCTTGTTATACGCTGGGGTTTGGTTCCAAGATCCCCCGTGTATAACAAAATCCGGGTATGCTCAAGTCTCATTAAATATAATGACATAGCAAAATGGTGTCCCTTATAAAAATGGAAAATCAAGGTTTGATATTTGAAATTTATACTTTTTTGGAACATTTTCAAACCGTGTATATTTGAATCCGTGTATAAAAAAATCCGTGTATAAGAAGGGCCAACTGTAACTGCAGTTGTGCTTGTGTTAAAGCCCTTTTAATTTAAAAATTGCTTTTTAAAAAGTAAAGGGAGAAATGTATAGAAACACTACTGGATCAAAATTATCCCTTCATGGCAATTTTTTTACCCCTTAGTCTGGATGGATTATAGAGGATGTGTATGTGCATGCAGATACACTCATTGATAATGTGCTTTGTTACCTGAAGAATGAAAACTCAACAATAATTCCTCATGTAATTAAAAAAAATTGGTTGTAATCAGAATAGCCAATATGGAATTGTCTCATGTTTTAAATACAAAAAAATCCAATAGGATACAGTGATGATTTTAAAACTGCTTTTTGGCATCCAAAGCAGAGTAGAAAGCAGTTTAAACAAGTTTGGAACAGTGAGTAAAATTAAGATAAAAATGAAACCAAGAAAGAAAATTCTAAAAGTGAATGGCAAAAAGCTAACCCAAAGGACTAACTTCTAAAAGGATTTAGAGATTACTTTTTTGCTCACTCACTTTCTCTCTCTCTCTCATACAGTGGACATATTTATATGTGCAATATCTTTTATTATTGGGTAAATATTGTTTGTAAAATATCAAAAAATTATAAAATAATGTACCATTTGAATCTCCCTGGTCTAAAATGCTTTGGACTAGAGGTCTTATGGATTTTTAAATTTTATTTTGGAATACCTATATTTGTACATACATACATAATGAGAGATTTTGGAGATGGGACCCAATTCTAAATACAAAATTCATTATATTTCATATACACCTGGTACACATAGCCTGAAGATAATTTTATACAACATTTTAAATGCTTTTGTGCATGATCTAAAATGTGTGTACATTGAACCACTAGAGATCAAAGGTGTCACTGTCTGAGTCACCTATGAAAAAGGTTTGACATTTTGGAATATTTTAGATTTTGGAATTCTGGATAAGGGAGACTCAACCTGTACCAGATCAGCTGGATACCTGGAGCCTCTTCTAGAAAAGGGGGTTAAAACGTTGCATTTCCATTAAAGCATAGATGCTGTAATGGTACAGCTACCTGCTGAAGCAACAGTGCATGTTGTTCTCTGCCAGTCATTTATAGGTTCCATTTTTGAAAACAAATCATTATCTTCATCATCCATATCAAGTAAGCTTGGGGGGCAGCGGCATTGACAAATTATGTTACAGTGAGATTCCAGATTTTTAACAGATTGCTTTTTGACAAACTGTACTTTCAACACTAATTGTTATCAGAACCTATGTATTTGATGTGTGGTCTGCTGTCTTGACAAATATAAGCACAAATATAAATATGAATACCTGTACAGTGCTGTATTATAAGCACATAACAACATCATGAATGACTTTTACAGTATACAGTACGGAGACTGAATGAAAAGATGGTACTTTGCACAGAGCTTTTGCAACCACGTGCTGGTTTTTTTTTTTTAAACTTTGGATTGGATATCATTTTGTTCAGTCTGTATACTGTATAGTGTGGAAGTCATTTGTGATGTCATTAGCACTTATAATCCAGCACTGTAGAGGTGTTCATATATATTTGCTTATATATAGTAATATATAGTAATGTAATACAATATACAGTGATATGGGTTCTGAATTTCAACAATTTCCACTTTTTGACAGTGCTCTGGCCCGTAACCTGTCAAACAAAAAAGGGGACTACTGTATGTAATTTTCGGGTTGGTTCTGGCTGTTGTATAATAAGTGACATTTATCTTCTCCACAAGAAGCAATAAACCACTTTTTAGACTGTGTTAGGGTACAACTTGTTCACTGTAAAAAGAGGCTATTAGTCAGTAGAGTTAAATGTAATAAATCCAGATGAAATTAATGGGCTTAACGCTCTTAAAGCTGTGTTGGAATGTGCTCCTAGGGTGTTGCCACTCTGAATGGCACTCTGAAGCTGAAAGGAAGTTCGATACAGAGGACAAATTTCTTCAGGAATTGACAGATGGAGAAAAAGTATTGGGCTAACTTTCAAAAGACAGTTTACAATAATGTAAACGAGGAATTCTTGTATGGGACTGAAGTTTTAGTAGCTTCCCAGGCAAGTGTGAATTTGTGATTCTCTTGATGTTGCTGGACTGCAGCTTCCATCATACACCACATTAGCTGTGTTGCTTAGGGATGAAAACAGCTAAAGCCCCCAACATTTTAAGGGCATAAATTGTATTCACTGCCTTTCTTTAATTGGTTTAATAGATAAATCTAATGGGTAGATAAACATTTAGGCATGTGGTGTTTGTTCAGTACCTTTTGTGTGTGTGTGTGACACAGAGCGCCTTTAGCTTGATTACAATGTAATAGCTTCCTCTGCTGTATTTTTAATTTTAGCGCATCTGTTTTTTGTATGAAAAATATTGGAGAAGGAAAAGTTTACCTTAAAGTAAAATTGTCCTGTGAAAAACTTTTGTCATTCTGTCTGGTTTTTCCCCTCTAATAAAATATAGGTGGAAATAATATTTTTGTGCTTGTTCTGCAACATCCACCTTGCCCATCCCAGAATAGCCCCTTTCTTATATCAGTACCTTTATTTCCTCTTCTGAGATCTGTATTTTCTTTATTTTAATAAACTGTGTTGTAATGTGTTCACGTTTTGCTGAATTGCATTGGTATCCTGGTTTCCCTTCTTTTAAGGTGTTTCATTAAAAATTCTGTTGACATACACTGTACTTGCAGCCAAAGATGTTTCTTTTCACACAACTCTGAAAACAATCTACAGAGGATATTGGTCAAATTCCTAATTCATGTTGCAGTTTGGTTTTACCTCTGTAGTTTATAGCAATTTATAACTTAAGGAGTCCGCAGAATCCATTGTGATAGCACTGGGGATGGGGAATCTGTAACTTTCATACTGCAATTTCTTGTTTCTAGATGCTGTTTTACTTTTCAAAAATTATTAAGTCCCCCCCCCCCATGTAAGTTTACGTTTTATTAGCTTTCTTCCTTTCTTATCAGCAACATTCGAGATTTTCAGGTGCTAAATGCCCATGATGACTAAGAGCATGGTATGGACACATGGCCAAGACTCATATGGTTGGCCTATACATTTGTTCATATAAATGTTACTGTAACCATGTTAAAGTTGCTAACAAGAAAGCAGTTCCAAAATGGCAAGGTAGCATTATTAAAGAGCCATGCAGTATGTGATAACTGGTTCTGCAATTACGGAATGACACAAAGGATTTCCTTTTTCGAAAGTACCATAGCTTTTTACTATTTCTTATGAAGAGTAATAATTTTTATCTTAATTAAGTTCCATCTGCAATTCTCATCTTGAATTCCAAAGGTTATAGTTATTACTATATTCATAAAACCACTCAACTGTGTGAGAGAACTTAAACAATTTTAAAACTAAGACCCTCCATTATGCCATATCCAGTGAACTATTTAGAACTAATGGAAAGGGAGTTGATTGCTGGTCAGATTGTTATACAGTCCTTTCTCTTTTTATCATCTTTGTGAAAAGGGATGCTGGGGAAATTGCTGTCAGTTTCAGATCCTTAGAGCTAAGATAATTTTAAGATTAAAATGTGAAAATTCCTGAAATGCCTCTTGAAAAAGAAGTTCTTAGTGAGTTTATTGGTGGGTAGCTTTGTACTGTGAGGAGATATGTTGACTTTTTAAATTAACTACTAACTCAGGCACTAAGGCACTGGATAAATATTGCACACCTCTGGCAATTAGCTGAAAGTGGGTTATCTTCCTTTCTGATTGGCAGGAGGGCAGTGTAGAGGAGCATGCAGCTCATATGCTGCATGAGTTGGACTGGGCTCTGAGATCCTCAGGAGAGGCCCTTCTCTGTCTCACCACCATCACAAGCGCAGTTGGTGGGGACACAAGAAAGGGCCTTCTGGGTGGCTACCCCTAGACTCTGGAATTCCTTTCCCAGGGAGGCCAGAAAGGTCACCCCTTTGTTGTGTTTCTGTTGGCAGGCTAAAACCTTTTTATTCAGACAGGCTTTTAAAACAGAAAGTCTTTAAAGAATGGGCTGGGGTGTTATGTTGTTTTAAAGTGCACTGTTTTAAATGTTTTTTATCTTTTTAGATTGTATTTTATTCTTTTAATGACTGATCTGTTTTAATATTGCAATAATTTAATTCTATTTTAATGCATCACTATGTTTTTAATAGTTTTGTTTTTTCAATCTGTAAGCTGCTCTGAGTCCCAGTTTTGTAGGAAAACCAGGATACAAACAATAATGATAATGGTGATGTGTGTTTGGCTTCTATTGCTGTTGAGCTTGTTCCCACCCACCTTTAGGGGATGATGAGGATTCCCCCCCCCCCCCAATGACAAGTCTGTGGACATGGTGCTTGATCTGTTGTTGCCTACTCCATGCTGTGTGGGGATGCATTGCTTCAGTCACTTGAATTTTGTCCTGTTTGCTTTTTTGTCCTGACTGGTGGGGTGGGTACTTGGTTAGCTAATTTGAATTTAGGAGGCTTTTCCGTGGGGCACTGAAAGGTGAATGAACTTTGTTGCTAAACTACTCAGTGCCATCTGGCTGGAGGGATAAAAGGGGGTGATTGCTTGACCCAGGCTTGATTCCCATCTCAAACGTACCAGCTACTGCCATTTAGGGGATTACGTGGGTCCCTGTTTTCTAGGAATTAGACTATGAAGAATCTCAGAGAAATTCCCTGAAATTTAGAACCATGGAATTTCTACCTTGGCGAGGCTTAGGTTAACCAACTTTCCCCACACAAGTGCCTGCTTATCCCATTTGTTGCTGCATTGCAGATTCCTGTTTGTGGTTAGTTTTACCCCAATACTGTTGTCCTATGTCACCAATCTTACTGGGAGGGCAGTTAGGATTAGGTTAAGAAGAATATGAAGGGAAAAAAAAGACAATTCCACTTTTGATTTTCATTTAAACGAATTTCAAGTTTGCCCAAACCAAGATATACTTACTTGAATACAAATGGTTCAGATAAGAGTTGTGACTCCTTGTATAAGTGATATGTAAGACTAAAGCAAAGTACTGAGAATTATTTATGGGAAAAAGAGATATCTAGCTTCAAATGATGGAAATAACTTTTAGTCTTGGAAAAAAGCCCATCTGGACCAAAAACAATTGATATTAAAAATAATTGCTGTGGCAGTGGAGCCTTAATAGCAGCATGCTGGGCATGTGCGGCCATTCTTTCCCCCCCTCTGGGCTATGGACTTTGATTTGAACATACATTTGTTTTCGGACAGGGAGTATATGTTCAAACCCTTACTTACAAGGCCTATCTGTCTTTGGGATTTCACTGCTTTACCTCTAGTTGAGCATAAGGCAGAAGATGATTTCAGCAGCTCCTTGGCTGTTGCTTAATAGCAGAAAAATGAATGCACTGTATGTCTCTATGGTTGGAGGGAGAGGCAACAATAATTCAAAATAATGTACTAAATTCTGTTCTGGATAGATTTGGTATATTGACATGATGCATAAAACTATTTGTGTTTATTTTTAGTTGTAACATTTGGATTTTAGTTAGTGGTTATGTATATTTTTGGTTACTTTTCTTGAGATTTGTTTGAACAGTATATGCTGTTCTAAAGATAAGATCCCACTTAATAGAGATGGAGGATGTTGACATTTGACACTGGGCTATAAATTTGTTCCCATCAGTCTCTTGTACTTTCATTTCCCCCAGGCATTTCAAGAATCCTATGCTTTTCAAAGCTTTTTTTTTTTAGATGCGCTTAGGGTTTAAGGAAGAAATCCATCTTGGAAAGAGATCAAATTCTTGGTTACTGAACTGAAATTTGGGCCTTTGAGCAAAGACAGTGTAACAGTTCATATCAGTGATATATTTGTTGTAACACTATGTAAGTCATGCCAAAATGTATGTGTTTGGCAGAACCAACAGAACTTAATTTCCTTTGAACATTTATGTTCTTATCATGTAACCTGTCTTTATTCCTAGGTTTAGTAATGATTAACTGTATTCTGTTTTTCAGAACTACCTGTACCTCTATTATTATGATAGGAACAGTTATTGGGAAGAGTTTAAGGCTGCATATTGCTGGTAGCTGGGTGAAATCCAGAAAAGGGCATAGTTAGAATTAGAAGCAGGCAGGAAAACCACTTTTATTTTCTGTTCCTCATCTATTGTCCAGTCATCCTCTTTTCCATCAATTTTCTCTCCTTCCTTTATTTCTGCCCTCTTTCTTTCCATGCCTGTTCACACAAACACAGACACAAGCCACAGAAGCACAGCACCATGGACTCAAATACAACCTCTCCCTCCTTTCTCATTTTCTTTGTGCCTTGCCCCCAAATTGACTACACTTTCCTTCCGTTCACACCTTCCCGTTCACACACAATTTCCATTCTTTTTTTTTCTTGCCATAATGGGATCTGTTTCTCCAATAGCATCTTCTTTTCCTTACATGTTTCACTAGAAGGAAAATAACTTTCCCCTCACTCTGCAGTACAGAAGAGAAGTGAACTGATGAAAGAGAAAAGGTTTGTTTCTGTTCTCCACTAGTACTTTGTTTTTCTGCTGATGGTGAAAAAATAAGCTTCTGTTTCTCCTCGCCAGCAGGGACAGAAAAGCAGCAGCTAGGCAGAAAAAAATGGTAGCAGTGGCATTGTGGGATGAAGGTTGGACATATGTGGAAATGTAGTCATAAAAATAATGTGCAGCTTTTCCTTTTAATACCTGCTTTTTAAAGGTACGATTTGCCACACAGTTGGATGTGGTAATCCCAAACAATTGTGTACAGAAGCCAATGATAATATATTTGAATGAGCACAGATTTTCAGATTCATAGCTCTAGAATTTACAGTGTAATCCTACAGAGTCTGTTCAGCCACACACTTCAGTGGGTCTTACTCACAGGGATAGCATAGAGTTGCAACCTTAATCTGCAAACAGGTACATTTAAATGAAAGATTTATGTGATGTAGACAAGACTTACATTTGAGTAGACAAAGGATCACATTGGTAGTCAATGAAGAATAAACAGTAATGATTTACTGTTGCTAAACAGCTTTTGTGCAGGATAATATATTTAGAAACCAATTGCCATTCAAGATTTTACCTGCTACCTATCTCTTTCCATGACTTGAGCAAATGGAAAGCAAATATGATAGTTACTCTTCCAAGCTGCATGTGCACATAATATATGGTTTTTAATAATAACTCCTGCCATACAGCATAAACTGGTTTTGGAGTGAAGACAACAGATGAAAGTTTGCTTTGCAGTAAACATGGCTTTTGAGCAGAATCAGCCAATTTCAAGGCAGATTAGTGTCAATACAGTGTAACTGGCTAAGAGGAAAAATGAATATTAAGGAGAATTTGAACATCAGTTCAAGAAAAGGAAAATCTGCATGAGGTCACTTCATACTGGATGCTAAAACTTTTAAAGCTAATACATTTTTGTCTTCTGTGTCCTGATTCTTCCATAATTGTAAGCACAGTGTGACATGTTGGAGGCCTCTCTGATGTGCCATAGATTCTCAAGAGAACATAACAATAGCTTTTTCTATGACACATCTGACCATGGCAGCACAAGCTAGTTTGTTTTTTTAATAGTTTTTTTTGTAAATTTGTATATTGTATAATTTGTAACTAATTCATGCTTTTTGTTAACCTCCCCACCTTGAGGCTTTAACAGACCCAAAGAGGAAGATCATTGTGAGCTCTCTTCTTTTAACATGTTATTTTCTTCTGTACAGCAGATTGTCAGCTGGTGACTGGCATCACAAAGCCAGCTGTGTCAGACTCCAGGATCCAGCCCATTTTCTCGTTAGTCATCCTACCACATTTAATTATTGCCGTAAAAGGCAAGATTGAGCTTTACAGCATGAGGCCCATTCTTGCCACAGTTGTGCTTATGAATGAAAATAGAATTATTCTGTATTCATCACATCACTGCACGTCTTTGCAACTTGCAAATGCTGCCATTGCACTCCATTCCTGACTCCTTAACCTTGCCTCCCTGCCCTATGTCTTACCTAGCATGCCTTCCAATTTTTATTTTCACTTTTCCATACAATTCTGGAGCTCTGCTACTGCAATTTAAGTTTTTTTTTTTTTAAAAAAAATTAAAATAAAGGTAATCAGGCTGTTTGGGAATAACAAGGGAGAGGGCGGCAGGGGGGAGGAGGACAAGATGCTGACACAATGTGATTGCCAATATTGCAGTGCCCCTGGCACCTGGGTATGTTTTGCACCTGGGGAGTAGGCAGTGATGTTTTGCATCTGGGGACTAGCATGATTGCAACATCTTTAATGGCTTTCCCCCATCAGTGAAAAAGGATGGCCTAACTGCACTTGGAGGACACACAGCAGATACAAGTCATGTGATAAGTGTTGCCAAAGCCACCTTTTTTCTCGGTCTAATCACAGTTTAAAAGCCACATATAGATTCCTCAGGTTAAAAAAAAAGATTTTTCATTTGCAACTTTTCCACTTTCATAGGATTCCTGTTCCCTTACCCCAGGGAATGTGGAGGGGTCACTGTATGCTTGTTTGTATTATAGCTATCACCACACATCTTTCCAATTGTGTGACTGCTGCCATTATACTTTTTTCCTGACTCCCCCTTAACCCTGCTTCCCTGTCCTATGCCTTACCTAGCATGTCTTCCGGTTTTAAATTTTATTTTATTTTTAATTTAATTTAATTTAATTTTTTTGCATAATTCTGGGCCTCTTCGACTGTAATTTAAGGATTTTTTTTATTTAGAAGGGAAACTAAAAATAGAAAAAAACCATAAATGTAATCAGGGTGCTTGGGAGCACCAAGGGGAGGGGAGAGGAGGATACTCTGACGTCATGTGATTGTCAGGGTTGCAACTGTCCTGACACCGACATTTTGCACCTGGGGACTAACACAATTGCAAGCTCATTGATTGGTTTCCCTGTCAATGGAAAGGGATGCCTTAATCATGCTTCAGGGATGCAGCAGTTATGGGTTGGAGGCGATGTGAGGTAAGTATCACTAAAGCTGCTTTCCTCCAGATCTGAATGTGGTTTAAAAGTCATGTGTAGTAATATCCTTAGTTTCAAAAGGAAAGAAGGGGACTATTTGATTATTTTTTAAAGATGCAAAAACTGTTGTTAAATAGATTCTAACATAGGGCTGAAGCAGGCAGTCCAGAAGGAGTGATCTCCAGCCACTCTGGCTGTGATCAATCTGGGATTCCTGCAACCCAAAGGTGCCTCTGGCAGAAACAGATTAAATTTGCTCCTTTTGCTTTTGGCCTCGGAGTGGCTTTGGGCTACTTTGGGGGGAGGGTGTCATCTAAACACCATGCCCCCAAGGCTGCCAGAAACTGCTCTATTTGGCTTGTCTCTTTCAGGTCATAGTTCTATAAGAATCCTAGGTGTAAGAATACTTAAATGATTAAAAATGCAACTTTGGGCCATGGCAGTTTTTAAATAAAAAATTGAAACAGATGCATATATACTTACATGCATATAGATACAGTACACTGCTCCTAAAGCTGTTGGCTATTAAAGTTTGATAATGCTTTTCAATACTTAATGTGGAGAATAAAGGAACACTGTCATTGGCAATCCCTTGCCTTTGTATAATATTTTTAGGTGTCTTTGCCAGATTACTTTCAGCAATATTCTGCCAATATAATAATTCAGCCTTGATAAAACACAGCAGACAAAATGGCCATCCTTCAATGTGAACACTGCTTTCAAAGCTGAATTTGTATGGATGGTGAAGGTGGGCATGGTGAACAGTTAACTAAATAAGTACTTATGTGGCTAGCCTTGGGAAACTGGATAAATATCTCTTGAGGCTATTTTGAGGCATCCTCCCCATTAAGGCTTAGTGAAGGTGAGAATGCCATACTAATAATGTTTACTCAGAGTAGTACAAATACATTTTCAAACACAAATCCTTTCTTGTCTCTTTTGGTTCAAAGTGCAGTCTCTGCATTCTGAAAAACCTATAGTGGACCCTTGTTATACACTGGGGTTTGGTTCCAAGATCCCCCGTGGATAACAAAATCTGTGGGTGCTCGTCCCATTAAATATAATGACATAGCAAAATGGTGTCCCTTATAAAAATGGAAAATCAAAGTTTGATATTTGAAATTTATACTTTTTTTGAACATTTTCAAACTGTTGATGCTTGAATCCATGTATAAAAAACCTGTGTATAAGAAGGGCTGACTGTATTTATAGCTATGCTTTCCTTCTACTCAGAGCGATACTTTCTGGACTACAGTTGTTTGCGTGGTGGGTCAATTTGTCTCCTAATCTAGATTTCTTTTACTGTCACTGCTTTTACAAGTAGGAATAGTACTATCATTGAGATCTTCCCATTTAATAAGTTTTATCTGGATGGCTTACAAAACCTCAGTCTGGTAGAACAAAAAGAGATAGCAATGTTAAAACATCCAGTTCTATGTGAAAACTATTATTAACAGTGAAAGGCAACCCATGCTACAGAGACTACTTAAGTCTTCAGTGATAAAGGTGATTCAATGAAAATCCACATAGCAAACTTTCCTATCCACAATAAACTGAGCACCATCATTCAGAGCAGAGCAGCCTCCTGCCAACAACATGCCCACCTTGCAAGTTTAAGTTAAATGGCCCCTATCTAGTCCATTACTGAGCTCAGGGACCAGTTAGACTCTTCAGCTGTTTCACCTGAATGATTTATAACGGAGAACTAGAGGTGGATGACATCAGCATATTGATGACTCCCCATTCCTCTGCATGACCTTCCCCAGTGATTTCATGTATAGATTAAGTATTGTGGTGTGGTGGGAAGTGTATGCAAAATAACTTCATAGTAAAGATGTTAAAAAACTGAACCGTAATACCTTTTGGATTTGACCATCAAAGTAGGTACAGAACCATAATAAAGAGATGACATTGCAAGCTGTACATGCCATCTATAAGGTCTATCATGATTGGTAAACCTGAAAATTACTTAAAGGTCCAAGTGAATTAATAGAGTTGTCCTGTTCTTTTCCTGAGAAGCTACAACACAAATAAAAAATCTCATGAGAGAGATCATGTGGTTGCAGGACAATTGCCTGCTTGAGCACCTTGTCCAAAAAGAGAAGATTAGTGACTAACATGCATTTGTATTAATGGCTGTATGCTTTCTCACCACTCACTTCCTGGTCACAGCTGAAGATGATCAGTGCATACCTCTATGATGGGACGAGGGCCCAATGAGAACAGGTTCATTTTTTCCTGCTTTATCTCTTTCTAATGTTTTGGTAATTTTTTTTTTGAAAAATTCTGCTTTCCCTCACAAGATAACAAGTTTCCATGCATAATATGACAGCAGCATTAGAGAGAGTAATTGAGGTATTTAAAGACCTGTTTTCAAAAACTGTTTTCTTTTTAATATTGATTTTTTAAATGTAGAGTTCACAGATCCTGCAGTCTAGGTTTATGGACTTGCTTTGCAGCTGTAAGCAGTAAGACAGCCCCAGTATTATATATATATATATAGAGAGAGAGAGTATTGGTTTAGATTGTTGTCTATTGCATTTCTCATAATGATAGGGGAAGAAACACAGAACATTTTCCAAGCAAATTTAGCTTCAGAACTGAAATTCTTTACTTTGTCACATGTTATTCATGCATATTTTAGAACAGTCTCTTTGTTTACATGAAAACTGTCTTGATTATTTTTTTGAGCTTGCAAGATAACAAGAAAGGCATTCAGTATGAGAATAATAATAAATAATAATAAAAATTTTATTTATGTTTTCCCGCCTCTCCCATTGGATTGAAGCGGGGTTACAGACTAGACCTGTATTCCAGGAAGACACAAGTAAATGAAATCCTTCTTTTGACATCTATAATAAAATCCCTATTGACTTTAGTGGAGCTAAGGGTTTTGGCTAAGTATGTTTTACATGTTGTTTTGAAGCTACCTCATATTGCAGCTTTGAAGTCTCTAGCAAAACTTCAAAAGAGTGAATATAACCAAGTTATTAAGTGGTTTGTGACATGTATCAATTTGCTTTCTTAATATATTGATACTTTTTTGTTTTGGGATTTTCAATACAATTGTTCTGCACTTGTTGCAGAGTTTGAATTACTTTATTTAAACAAAGTGGCAACTTCGTTTATTAGGGAGATAAATCATTCAATAAATAATATTTGGGGAACATAGGCCCAATTTAAACGGGCCTTTGAGCCGCCCCCGTCACGTGCTAGGGGTTGGCCGAGGACGCAGCGTCCATACCGGTCTCACCCCTAGCATGTGACGGGGACGCCAAAATGGCGGCACCCTGTACACACGGGCACTGCCATTTTGATGCAACAGATGCATAGCGTCTGCACGTCCCATCGATCTGGCGACATCACGAGTGTGCCGTTTGCGCACTCAGGCATCACAGGCGTGACACAAAAAGAACCTGCTTCAACATGAACAGGATAAGAAGCAGTTTTCAAATATTGTTAAGAAACATACCATATTATCATTAAAATTATTATCACAAAATTTAAAGATTCGCAAGTGCTGATTAATAAGTATGTGGGGTGAAGAAACCATTTTTGAGGACAATGAAAGTAAAAGTAAGTGATTTTAGAGAAAATGTTCTTAAAAGTAGTGAAAACTAAGAATTTTCCAAACAGTATAAAATGCTATTGACTTAAAACTCAAATTACAAGCATAATGTTGACACCCTTAAAATAATAGGGCAAACACAACTTTTCACAATTATAATTTCATTCAACTTTGATCAAGTGAATATAAAAGGAAGTATATCCTTAATGACAGGTCTTCTATCTCATAATTTTCCTTAACTTGCAGGAATAACCTCTACTGATTTTGGAACCTACCAACCTAAATACACAACAATTATGTATTCCTTCTCACCCAATAAACCTGGTTTTGGCTATTGAATGGGTTACAAAATAGACAAACTGTAGTAGGTCAGAAATAGTGCAACTTTGTTTGAAATGTTTCATATCAAAATGCTTTTCTTCAACAGTAAAAAAAATGTTTTACAAGGCCATGTTAAAACCAACCAACAAAAATATATAATTGTTTTATTCAAAATGAGAATGCTTCAAGTGTGGGACTGTTAGAAGAAGAGATGTGGGTACTTTGTTTCATGGATTTTTTTGGTATTTATTTGAAAGCACAGGCATCTTTTTATCTCCTACTTTGCCTTTCCTGCATCCCCCCTCCCCCTGTAAGATGCTCATTCTTATGCCATAGGTTTAGGAGATGAATCTGTTTAAAGAATGTATTATCTCCATGGGTAGTTTTACTCACACAAGAATGAATTTCTTCAAGGACTGAATTCTGTAAAATGATCCATACTTAAAATCTGCTTTGTGAGTAGATTCTTGAGACACAGCTGGGTAAACCATTCACTGAAGTGGCTTTACACTGTTTTGGAATTTTAAACTATGCCAACACTGTTAATAAAAACAATGAGCACCTTTGTTCCTGTTTGTCACATTGGGACTTGTGTCTGAAAATTTATATCAAACATTCTTAACACTATGGTGCTGAATATGTGGGCAGGATACTGTGGGAACTCCTGCAATACCCTGCCTGAGGATCTGTCCCATTCCTCTTACCAGTGCTTGGGCCAGCACAGCTATGAGTTGGTGTTCAGATGGCTGCCTGCCATCATGCCGTGGACCTGCCACCACCACCACCATCATTCTCTGTGAAGAGTTTAGAGGAAAGAACATTAGGGGGTGACATGATAGCCATGCATAAATATTTGAAGAGATATCATATTGAGAATGGAACAAGCTTGTTTTCTGCTGTTCCAGAGACTAGGGCACAGATCAACGTATTCAAGGTACAGGAAAACAGATTCCAGCCAAGCTTTGGGAAGAACTTCCTGACAGTAAGAGTTGTTTGAAGAGGAACATGCTGCCTCAGAGAGTGGTGGAGTCTCCTCCTGTGGAGGTTTTTAAACAGACATTATATGGCCATCTGTTGGGAGTACTTTGATTGTGCCTTCCTACATGGCAGGGGTTGTGATGGATGATCCTTGAAGTCTCTTCCATCTCAATTATTGTGTGATTCTATGAGCTGTTCCACTGCCACAAAGGTCACCATTATGAATAGCTTATTGTTATCTTGTATACATACACATGTACAGGGCGCCCCCGGGTTACGAATTTAATTCGTTCCGCGGCGCCATTCGTAACCCGAAAAGCATTCGCAAGCCGAAGCCCCATAGGCGCTAATGGGGAAAAGCCGCGATTTGGTGCGAAAAAGCGCCGAAAAGCACCAAAAAAAATTTCGTAACACGAAATAACCTTCGTAACCCGGAACAATTATTTTTAATGGGTTTTTTTCGTAACCCGGAAATTTCGTAACGCGGCGCATTCGTATCCCGGGGTACCAGTGTAATTTGTATAGAATTATCACATTGCTAAGCATTGCATTTGTTGTCTTATATTCTATACCTTTTATAAGTGTCTTTGCATATGTGTGTGACTGACATATAGATGCTGATAAAGTATACTTCCAAAGAATGTCACATATTGCTGGAGATACACAATCAGCACCAGGATGGTGCTTCTGAACCACTGCAACATGGACAATATTCATGAGGTGAGGGGGCATAAAGGTGGCTGTGAAGAGTTGTACAGACAGAAGGATTGTTGCCATGTCCCATAGGAGGAAGAAATGTGTGGTGCTGCTGCTGCTATGTGACTACCTACTGAGAGTGACAAATACAGCAGTGTGCAAACATGTTAGGGTGTCTTGAAGGTGTGCTGTCTTACTGGTACAAGAATTCAAGTTATAACAGATTTTTCCAGCACTCATCAATCCCATTAACCATTGTCTTCTGAGCAAAAATGATACTGCTAACATAGCTGCCAACTTATTGCAAGTGTTGCATATAGTTATGTAGTCATTGTCACATCGGGGAAGTAGTAATAGATGGATAACATAGCTGACGTGTCAAAGGCTTTCTTCCTTTGAAGTCTTGCCCAAATGTGAACCAAAAAGAATACAAAAATTTACAAAGAAAATGAAAGTAGTTGAGGAACATTTTGCTAATAGCTCAAAGACTAGTAATAATTGTTATGAACATGAGTGGTTAGAAAGCCAATTAACTGGTCCAGATCCTATCCATATGTGAGTACTTAAAGAATAAAAAATTGAAATTGCTGATCCTCAAATTCATCAAACAGGAGAGTGGCCAATCTAATACTATTTTAAAAAAGGAATTTGTGTGTGGAGTGTGTGTGTGCAGATTCAGACAATTAAAATCCAATTAGATTAACATCTATTTCAGTTAGACTGATGAAAAGTATTATGAAATATATTGTCAAGCATATAGAAAAGCAAGTTCTGTATGAAAAGAATGTACACAAAGACAGCTCCTGCGTCACTTACATTTTAGAGTTCCAGTAAAAACATGGATAGAGGAGATCCAACTAAAGTTGTTTACTTGAACTTCTGGAAGATTTCTGACAAAACATCTCATCTGTTTTTATGAGCAAACTTAGCTGCCATTAACAATAATGGGACAGGACCAGTCTGCAGTTGGCTAGCCTACCAATATGAAGTGCCAAATAATTATGACAAATAAATATATAGTTGGACCTTGGTATCTGCAAGGGATCCATTCCAGAAACCCCTCCCTGCAGATAACAAAAACCATGGGACCTCAAGTCCTGTTGTTCTTAGTGGTGGCATGATGTGTGTGTGCCTGCTAGCCACATGCATGCACTGCCACTAGGGACAATGGGGTTTGCAGTCTTCAGATGTTTAAATCTGTGGATGGTGAGCCCACGGATAACATGGCCCCACTGTATAGCTTTCCTAATACAGTGGTACCTCGGGATACGAAATACCCAGGTTACGAAATTTCCGGGATATGAAAAAATCCCATAGGAAATAATTGTTCCGGGTTACGAATGTTTTTTCAGGTTACGAAAAAACTTTTGGTGCTTTTTTCGTCTTTTTCGCACGAAATCGCGGCTTTTCCCCATTAGCGCCTATGGCATTTCGGCTTACGAAGGCTTTTTGGGTTACGAAAGCGGCCGCGGAACGAATTACTTTCGTAACCCGAGGGAGCACTGTAGTTTATAAAGAAGGCTTTCTTTCCCACCCAGATTCTCAACCATGGTATCTTACTCTTTATATAACATGTTCTTCTCTGAAATTCTGCCAAGGACATTGTTTATCTTACCTAATGAGCTTTAAGTAATAATTGAAATTTTGTCTTTCTTCTGTTTTGAATATTCATTTTTGCCAATAATAAGAATTGTTAGAATTTTCCCCTTATGAATCTTTACATTGTTTTTGAAATACATCTTTGCAGTTTTGTGCATCATCATTATCATCCATAAAAATAGAGCTAAAGGTATTGGGATCTTTACATTGGTTATGTTTATTTGTCTGAAGTTACAGGAAAGTCAGCAAACTCTGTCTCTGTAACTCACACTTAGGGGTCAGTTTGCACTTGAGCAGAGATCTTTGTAAGGCTTTAGCACTGTTTTTTTGCTGTAACCCCACTGCCTCATCCACATTTATATACCCTGTGCATTCTTGCTGCAAACCAGTTCCTTTTCATTCACTGTTGCTAAGTCTGAAAAACATTACTTTGAAAAATATCATCTTTTCTGACTCCAGACATGAAGTATAGACTGATCATTTTTTCTGAAGAGCAAACTTGGCTGCTGAATGATGATAGAAGTGTAAATCAAACATGGTCACTGAGGAAAAAAGGTTATTGGCCTGCCCTGGGGGACTCCAGTGTTTTAGAATAGCTTTTTTGGAAATGTTTTTTTTGGGGGGGAGAACATAAATCAACAAAACATATATAGCCCATCTCCCCCCCAAAAAGTGTGGTCTGAGCATGGTTAGTGGCTACAGAAAGCTTGAATGTCTGTTGGCCTTAAGTGGAAGTGTGAGGAGAACAATAGAATGGAGTGTCTTAGAAGTCAGCATGACTGGCTGGCTGGCTGGCTGGCATGGTGAACAGGAACAGCCCATATTAGAAGAAGGAAACTGGCAGCATTTAGGGGAGTGGAAACTAGGGACAGACATATATACGCCATTGGTATGTGAGAATGTCAGTCCAAATTCAACATCTTTTGTGTATGGAAATGAAGTAGCAAGTCCAGTTTTAACAATGGTCATTAGTGAACAAAGGCATTGGGAACTAGCCATTGTATATGGAAATGAAGTGGCAAGGCCAGTTTGGCTTTGGAAACTAGCCTGTAGGTGGGGAGAATAGATGAGTGTAGGGCACCCTCCCCCCCAAGAATGGGGCCAGATAGTGTCAAAGTGTGTGTAGTGAGCTGGGAAGCCATTATCGTTGTTCAATCCATGGCTGAGGGAGTGTAGTTTATGGATGAACTCCAATTCTGCTGTTTCTCTTTCCAATCTAACTTTGTAGATCTTTTGTTTAAGAACTGCTGTTCTGAGGTTTGAGAAGGAATGCTCAGGGAGATTGAAATGTTCTGCCACCTGTTTTCAATTTTGCCATCTTCTTTCGTCTTTCAGTTAGTCTTAAAGGTGCTATAAGATCTCTCTACATACTGATTCTACAGACTAACACAGCTATATCTGCAGTCTGACATATTAGAAGAGTTTGTTTTACATTCTACTTCTAGAGAAATAATAGAAAAAATATATACCGTTCTCTGATAAGGACATATATTGGCTAAAAAGCATTGTCACACTCACAAAAGTTGGGCTAGCTGCAGTTGTTTGGCACAGCCAAATCAATCTGTGTATAATTTAACATTTTGACTCTTAATTTTTAAAGAAGTGATCACTACACAAAAAGCCCACTGTATCAGTTAAGAAATCTGATACTGTAATGTAATATCTTTCAGATTCATTTCCTGAAACAATTTTCTGAACTTGTTATCTGATTATATAACTCTATGTTATTGGGTTTTAGGAAAGTAAAGTTATTGTTTAGGGATTTTGAGTATACTTATATTTCCATTTATTAATCTGGGCATGAAAAATTATCTTCGACTAGGAACATTGTTCTTAAATGTAGGGAAGTATTAAAGGAAGATAAAATGAACAATTGGTCTGTTCTTAAAATAAGCTTAAAAGAGAATTTTTTTGGCTTTCATTCAAGTTGTTTAGGATTAAATAACTTCCTAGATGAGTATTTCAAGATGGGCCATGAATTTACTACAGATTTTAAGGCGCTAGTAGATTTATGCAGTGTGCCACAAAATTTACAGTCAAGAGAGGATGTCTTCTGTAGAAGTCACCTTTGAACATGGTTGGGTCTGTTCATATGTACTTTAATTAATTTAATTGATTTTCCCAGTAGAAGGAACAAAATTATTATTTATCTCCATAAGAATAATAAGATGATGCATTTAGAAGGGATGGGCAGCCTATAGCCCCAGTGCCACATGCAGTCCTTGACACGAATTCATTTGCTTCTTGTTCCTATTTCAAAAGCCCTCTGAAAGCAATTGGCTTGGGTCTCTGCAAGAATGTTCTGTCCTTTCCCAATATCTCATTAACCTGGGAGGAACTAACAGAAGGGAATGAGATTTAAGAAAAGAGTGGAAAGAGAGCATGAATGAAGAAAGTAATGAAAGAGGGATGAGTTTATCAGTTTTTGGCTCTTTTGATAGTTTATGCTGGTAGAAGGTAGTCCATAAAAATAGATTGCTAGGTCCTATTTTGAAGAGCTTTTTGTAGTGTCTGGGGTTCAATAATCCTGTTTGTACTATTTACAGATTGAATGATTGAGTGTGAGTTTTTCTCCAAATCTTGCATGAAAAAGGAGAGAGAAACTCTGCCTCATTCCAGCCTCAAGGTTCACTGATACCTTGAAGTTGTGTTGGTGCCGTGCTTGCTGATCTATACATAATCATACAAGCCCCCAGCCATCATATCCCACTGTCAGCTTGAGAATTGGAGGAGAGAGGAGAGATGTAAAATGTTAAGAAAATTGGAAACCATGGTGGGAGATTAAAACAGAAATTTTGGGGAAATTGAAACATATGCTATATACTGTACTTCATGTTAAATCTAAATTTATTTCATTGTTTGAAATAAAATGCTCCATTGACAAGTAAGCAGTTATACTCTTTATGATATTTATGAAATTTAAAAATACAAAAGTGCTAGGTTTGTACAGTGAATCCTTGTTATTTGCTGGGGTTTGGTTCTAGGCCCCCCCCCCCCCGTGGATAACAAAATCCGTGGATACAAGTCCCATTAAATATAATGGGATAGCAAAATAGTGTCCCTTATAAAAATGGAAAATCAAGGTTTGCTATATGGAATTTTTCAATCAGTGGATGCTTGAATCCGTGGATAAAAAATGTGTGAATAAGGAGGGCTGACTGTACAACTAAAATTGTGAACCTACTCTAAACTTAAGGGAAACTTGCAAACTAATGTACCTTATGCTACCTAAGCATATGTGTTGTAATATTGGCCATCTGGAAAGTAGGAAAAAAATAAAAATAAAATAAAAAATTCTGATAAACAAAATAGAGTATACTCATCTCTACACATTTGCTGGGGTTCGGGGCACAGGACCCTCATGAATGTGGAAAAAACGCAAATAAGAAAACACTGTTTTTACCTGACAGAACACATCTCTAGGAATCACTAGGTCCTCCAATGTAACTCTATGGTCAAATCTGCCAGACATTGACCATAGAATTGCACTGGAGGAGCTTCAAATGCCTAGTGGGGTGTTCTCTCTCGGAATCTCTAGATCCTTCAGTGTGATGTTTGGCTAAAGTTGACCATAGAGTTGCATTGGAGGTCCTAGATATTCCTACATAGAACACATTAATAAAATCCATGAATAATCAAAACTGCAAAAGTCAAAGCCACAAGTGTGGAGGGATGAGTGCATATATTTTGTATGGAAAAAGTTACAATATGCAATAAGCTGGGAACATTACTTGGGTATAGTTAAAATGAGCACCAAGAATTGTGGAAATATTAGTCATACACAAACAACAACAATAATATCCTTGAAAAAACTAGCATTACTAGTCTTCCATCAGTTTTTGAAAGATTAACTTCTGAATCTGGTCTTCATTTTTGTCTTGATAGAGTTCAGAAGGCTCAAGGCTTTCATGAATTGGCAGTAACCAACCAAGTGAAGAAAAGCATCTTAGACCTGAGTGTTGTATACATCTACAGTATTAACTAATCCTGTAGCTTCTCCTGCTTACATATTTTTGTACTGTACAGTTTTGTACTGTGCAGCTTTGAGTTACAACAACCTTGTCTTTTTTTTAAAAAAGGCTATTTCTTCCCCCACTGAAAAAGAGAAAATATATCTGAGATAAAAGTAATTGACCTCCCCCCCAACATACCACCCCTTCCCATTTTTATCCCCTCCTGGACCTTCAGATTACTAGCAGATAGGTGGAAGCATGTAGGCTTGTTGTTATTCCCATGCCCCGGAAGGAGTAATGGGGCGCATGCCGATGGTGCACACCTTGCAGCGTGCCGCGGGCACAAGCCCCATTGCCGGAACACATCTCCTGCGTAAGAGAAGGGCCCACTGTACTTCCAACCTATTGATGCTTTTCAGATACAGCAAAAGATCCGAGTCAAAAGGAGTCTGAGGAGTGGTGAATTTTCAGTTGATAAGTGAGGCTGGTCCAACCTGTTAGCCCCACTTTTATTCTAGTTGAGTGATGAATTTGTGGTATCTTTTTTGTTCATTTAATTAAATGTATCGGGAAATTCACATTTTTTTTGAATTTGATAAATTGCCAGTGACTTCTATTGAGCAGCACTGAAAACATTCACTTCTCCATTTTGCTATATTTAAGGATTAATGGGAAATGTTGTCATGCTTTGTCAACAGAAAAATTTTCAAAATTAACATTTTGAAAGAAGAGACAGTTTTCTGTTCAGTTTCTCTTTATCATTTTAACCAGGAATGCCCTTCAAAGTCTTTTTCATTGATGCTTATAAATCAAAGTGAGAGAAATAGTACATATTGAATTTAAAATTAATGCATTTTTAATATGCAAGTAGGCTTAACTTTTCCCGGCCTTAAGCCCATCAAAATCAAACTCAAGCAGGCGTTCACATCCACAATTGAAACTCGCCAACTTTTTTCTTTAAGTTAACATTGGTCCAAACTATCCCCACTGCTTTTGTCAATAGATCTTTTAAAGGCAGGCATTAAAGTGGAGTTTGCATTCGTCTTCTTTTCCCAACAGCTTCAGGCCCAGGGGCTTCTTTTAATAGGCATTAGTAAGGGACCAGAATTGAGTAGACATTTGTGAAGGAGACTTGAAGTTTGGAACAGAATTGTCCTTTATAGTTTTTCCATGGGGGAAAAAATCTTCTTATGAGAATAAAGGCTTTAGACTAATCTCCTTCCATCTGGAAAATGGAGAAGCCAGAGGTTGTTGGCACCAGGTCACATCCCTTATGTAAACTGTCAAATTCTTTTCATATTAATGGTGTATTAGCTTAAACACAAGGAAGGTGGTTTTCATTTATTACTCTTATTTTGCTTTTCATACAAGAGTAGACAATATTGACTGATGATATATGTTAGTAGTCTGTTTGGAAAACAGTTTTTCTTATTTTAAAATTCTGTTGACTAGAAGTAACATTATATTGGATTTTTTTCCTAAGTGACTCTTGTAGCTAATTAACGTGAAGCTTTAGACAACATTCCATGCAATGAAATGGTCTGTGCCATATGTAATCTTGGCACTACAGAGTACTGGAAGGGTGCCAGTATTAAATATAGAAGCAATGAGAAAATTAGGCTTTACGGAACCTTAAGTAATTCTGTTGACATAATGTAGCATTTTTTGTTTCAGCTAATTTTGTCCACTTACCTATAGTACAGGTTGGGAAGATAAAGGGAAAGGGTTATCTGTCTGGATATATAAGATGTTCTGTTCATGTAACTGACAAGATCAAGACATGATGCTGGTTGGCACTCTGATGTAGTTCCTAAATTGGCCATTAAAATTGCTTCCATAAAATGGAATAAAATAAGTCAGTTTACACACGTACTTAGAATATTTTGTAAACAAAAGGTCTAATTTAATAATTGTTAGCAGTGTGTGCTTTCATTATCCAGTCATTAACAAGAATGATATTTTAGGACAGGAATGAACAACTTGTCACCTTCCAGATATTTCTGGAGTGCATCTCCCATCGGTCCTACCAAATAGTTAATGGTAAGCGGTCATGGGAGCTGCCTTCCAATAGCATCTGGAAGATCTTGACTATCCATGTTCAAGACAGTGATCTTCTCTTTAAGTTTTGAAAATTATTCTTTGGGATGCAGCAGAAATTAAGTTTGGGAGTTTTGCAGTCTTTTTTACTTGTTCAATAAAATGTAAAAACAAAACTTATTAAGAGATGGGTAGACAATCCTGTCTTTGTCTTCTGCTTATTTCTAGAACCTCTTTCTTTCAGTTTCAAATACATACTGGGGTTAGATGGAAACAGAAAACATTTCAGGAAAGTTTGTACAGCTTAAACTAAATGGTTTGTTGCAGTGTGACTAACAGGCAGAGAGTTTGCTCAGGAAACTATGGGATGGTGTATCAGACAAGAAGGAAAAGAGAATGGTCCTGAAAGACGATCAAAGCTCCTGCCAGCAGGTTAAGCGATGCATTTTTTTTTACACTGGGGCTTTGTCATCTTAGGGACGTAGCTGTCTGGAACATATTAGCAGCAGTTTTCCTTAAGTAAGCGTTTCCAATTGATGATGGTGGGAATGTGCTTTCAGACAATCTCGCTGCTTGTGTTACACAGGATTTTCTGTCAGACCTCTGAGATACTACAGCAGCAGTGATGAAAGGGGAGCTGCCATGGTGGGGTAGAAAGCTGTTGCTATGTAATATTAGTAAGGTTTTGTGAAATAACAGTTTTGCACTAGTAGAAATGGAAACAAAATTGCTAACGTCTATGTAGAATAAGCAGTTTCCTCCAAAATTTTTATGTTCTGATCGTAAATAAGCATTCTTAAAAGCAAACCACATTCATTCAAGTAGCTTAAGTATACCTAAGATTTCATTTTGAGCATTTGTTAGAGTGCTGTACTATGGAGTTGAGTGTTTGTTTCAAAATTATGAATTGCCTTACTCTTAAACATCCCTTACAGAGGCTACTGTGTAACCATGATATAGTTTGCACTCTAATATAGAATTTAGCAATAATGAATCGGTTTTGATGGATGGGTTTTGTTTTCTCTTTAGAATGATCAGAAACAGTGGCCACACTAAAGGTTCATGCCCTGTATGTTTTGCAGAAAAAGTGTGCTTCTAATTAGTTCACTTTTTAAAAATGCTTTTGTACTCAGGTTTCACACCAATCATGCAAATCCAGTGTGAGAAATAGCACTCATTGTGAACCTGTTACTATTCCTTTCTGTCTGTACCAATTAAACAAAGAAATGGTTAGGTTAATTCCATTAGAATTCTCTGAATGTGTTCTGTCTCTCCCTCCCTCTCTCTCTGAGGTTGTTTTCTATATAGTGAGCACACCTTTAGCTTCCTGTACACACTGAGGCAAGACCCATTTGATAGAGTGGCTTCTCTAGAACATTGGACAAAATAGATATGGCAGTGCCTGTCACATGATGTTGGATGTACATAATTGTCAGATCTGAGAGACTTGTTTAATGTGAAACAGCTGCTGATAAAAATGTGAAATAAGACGAATTTATGACACAATATCTTTGTTTCAGCTTGGCGTATATCTAACATTTGCAGACCAGAAATTAAAGCAAGGAAGTTCAGAGTACAAGCCAGCAGGGGGTGCCATTGCCAGTTAAAGCCAGATAGTGGATGGATATAATGCTACAAGAGAACAAGAAGCGTCTTGCAGTCAATTTGTATTCTCCTATCCTTTTTGTTAGATCAAACAGCTGTCAGTAAAACATTTTCAGCTACACTTTCTACCTCCAAAAAATAGCAGGTACAGCCACGTTGCTTGATATCGGTGGCTGTGCAGCAGTCAATGGAGAGTACAGCCAGAATGCTGTGCAGTCTTTGCAACACTAGTCAGTGATGCCTCCTTAAAATATTTTGTGAGAGAATGTTCTGGTTGCAATGAGGCTCCCCCTTCCTGGCTGGATGGTTCAAAAACAGGCAAAAAGAGGGGAGGAAATTCTTCAGGGGTTCAGAACAAGTTACTAGTTGGGAGTATATCCATTACAATGTGTAGTTTCGAAAGAATGTCAGATCTTTCATCTATGGGGATTAAACAAACTTCTTTCAGTACACAGGAGGATTGCTTCAAGTCTTCGTGTCATTACTAGTGCTTCATGCTATCTCCCTGTGAATGCAAGGTTACAAAAACGTGTTAGCAGTATGAGCAGCAAAGTTCCACTGAATGATTGCTCAAGCTTATTTTTGTAGCCTAAGAGATACTGTCTGCTTATAATGTTGTTTGTTTGGATAGCAAGTAATGACTTTTTTTTCAACCTTACAAAACAACAGAGGCTTCTTTCATTCCTATGCACTATTTTTTTTCTCTCTCTCTCCCTGTGCACACACACAGAGATGGATGTAGGAGAAAATATTTTGGTCTATCATACCAGCACAGTAGAAGTTCACTGGTTATGTGATCAGAGCTTGTAATCACAGTGTGGTTTATCTGCAAGAACCTTGGCTTGAAAGCCTGACCCAGTGAGTTCCATTGCACTCTGCTCCCTTGCTGGATTATGCACAAACAGAATACTGGAGAATTTCCCACTCTTGCCGAAGTACACAGAAGCAGCTCTGCATGCTGTAGAGGTTTTGATAAAACTTCATGAACAAATCAACTTAGCTCTGCATGGGAATAGTCCTTAATAAGGGTCGCTACTGCTCATGTCTTTGAGACTTACATGGATTCTCAGTTGCTGTGGTGTATTAAAAACCTTTAATTGGTACAACCTATAGCCTGCTAATCTATTTTAGTTGGATTAAAAAACAGCACATTTTTAAATTCTACTTTTGCAATCGATGCTACACTATTGTATTATTCATCAAGCTTATTCTTTTAGCAGAGTTCTTCTCGCTGTATATTCTTGTTGGCAGAACCAGAGTGTGTGTGATTTTTTTTAAAATCTGATTTTTATCAATTCTTGTACAGCCCATTGAGTCCCTCAGATCTGCTCCAGAGGGTTCAAGGGATCTCTGGAACAGCACAGGGTACAATGTAACCCATGGGCTACAGAAGGAAAGTAAAAGTACCTTTCTCTCTTACTCCAGAAGAATCTGCAACTTCGTTGGGGTCCCAACCATTGATGGAAAAGAGCTCAGTGTCCAGCCTATTATTTTTATGGATTGAATTTAAACATGATGCATGTTTTAAATGTTTTTTCCCTTTAAATTATGTTGTGAATCACTTTGGATGATTGATTGCTAAGGGGTTTTGTTTTTGGAAACACTGAATAAGAAATAATGAAATCAAATAAATATTAAAATGTATTATTATTATCTTTTTGCCAAATTAACATGTTGTCACTGTTTAGTCACAGATCAGGGACAGCTTTGTCCCTGCAATACTGTACAGTCAATGGTGTTAGTACAAGTGAGTTAATACTGAAGGTTAATATGACAGTCTTGAAGATATGTATTTTCTGTATTAATGAAGTGGGAAGGCTAAATTTATCCTAAACTCACTCACCCATTCATGCATTTCTGTATACTTTAGGCAGAAACATGCATCAGGCCATAAATATTGTCTGTGTATATAAGTGTAAATGATTTGAATTCAATATTGTCATTCATATACAGTGTGAAATATTAGGACTAATTATAAGCAGTGGTTATAAAACAAATTCAGGGCCAGTGAAGAGCATGCTTCTTTATGTATTTATTGACTTCAGTGTGCTGGGATAATTACTAGTAATTAGATGATCCTAGACAACATGCCCCCAGTCTATCAAAACAATTTTGTTCATTCTTTATTACATTTACATCTTCTGCTTATTGGTAGCAATTCAGTTTAATACTTAGGAATTTTTGATTACATTTAGGTTTTGGATATATTTTTGTTTTGAGGTATCAAACTGAGTAGGCGTAAAGCTGTTCAAAATCCTTGTGTTTATAGTGAGATTGAATCTGTTAATATGATGTGCTAATTCAAATAATGTAATGTAAAATAAGAAATCAGTGACAACAAAGGGATGGTGAGAGAGCGAATCATAGTGGATGTGTGTATGGATATAGAAGTCTGTCTATCTCTCTCTCTTTTTCTTTATATATGGGACAGTGTTTGGGTATGTTTGTGTGTGAGAGGAGAACACAGAGAGAAAAATGTGTAGTATATGAACAAAAGAATGAATGTGATGAGAGACAGACAGACAGACAGCCCAACCAATTGAAGCCCCAACACTCTTGTCTTTTGCTACAAGAGTAGGATCTCACAGAACCATTTTCTCAGTGGCCTCCCAACCAAAAATGTTGCTTACTCCTACCTTATCTCCTTCTGTGACTGTTTCCCCCCAAAACCTATTTATACAAGGGCAGTATACAGTTAGACAGAGTACATCCTTTCAAATGTGCAGCTATTTTAATGGGTAAAAATCTGTGGTCCTCCTTATAGTAGAGGGCTCCAAACACCATCAGCTCCAGCCAATGGCAGAAACATCTTTGCCATTGGTTGGGGATGATGGAATTTGGAGCCTTCTGCTGTCTGGAGGGCCACGGATTTTTAATCCTTATTTTTTTAAATAAAAAAATATGTGTACATTTCAAAGGATTGTTATAATAGAACTGGTTTTCTTTGTAAATGTATTGCATATGTTTCATATTAATTATTGTTAAAATATGAGTGTTCCTCCTCCTCCTCCTCCTCTTCTTCTTTTTAAACTTCCCAATTTCCATTCTTTAACTTTAGAAACTTTAGATCTGAATGTCTCTGGCATTAATTGTTTATAGATTGCATTTAAACCAGTCTATTTCCATTGTCTGAATAGACATAGATGTATGAATGCCATAAATTAACCAACACTAAGGCAAGAATAGAAACTTCTCACCCACTTACACGTCTGTGAAAGCAGCTTTGAATTGGAGGGAAAGAACCTATCACACACACATGAAAAATGGAGAATTTATGAAGGAAATGGGACTGTGAAGCTTGACTGAAAGTGCATGCCACCATGTGTCTGGGAATGGGAGGATAGCTGGGGATAGAAGACAAACAGTCTGTGGGATTTTCTCCTGAATGATCTCATTTAATTGATTGATTCTCCTGAGGTCATAAATGAGCTCCTTGCTGAGTCAGGGTTGGAGGTCAGAGTGTAGTGCCAGCTGCCTAGCCAACCATAAAACAATAGCAGCTTCCTTCTGCATATAGGAAAGAGGCATTCCTGGGTAATGTTTTATTAGACTTCAGGGTAACCTTTCTTTTTTACATGCCTCAGGATTCTCTTCAATAGAAATTATATAGTGTCATTTATAATTAACCTTTTCTTCTCTTCAGCCATTTGCACTTGAAAGTTTCTAAAAATAATCTGTGTATACTTGGCAGTAAGCACCTTAGCATCTCTTTCTTTTTTGTCTCTTTCTACACATTTCCTTTCGTTTCTTATTATCTCAGTGCTCTGAAAGAAATTAGGTATGAGATAGCTAAAGCACAAACAAGACAAATTCTTGTTTGGCTGTAACATTCTTTTGCTTTATGTCAATGGCGCTTAACATATATGTAGTCACATTTCAAACTTCCAACCTTGTTTCCTTGTCTAGTACCTTTGGCAAGTATGCACAGTATAGGTGGAGCTGAAATAAAATAAACATGTCTATGAAAGCAGCTTTAGGAGTATGAGACTGTTAAGAGAGTTTGTGAAGTTTTTATTTCTTACCGGCTCAGATGATTCAAAATGAAGTTCTCTCATCACACACACTCAATTTTAACTGGTTCAAAGTAATATTACCAAAATAAAATAAACAATTGAATACAAACAAACATATTTCACAATGACAATATAGACAATTCTTTAACATAAACTAAAATGACATTGAACATAAATGTACTTCCTATTGCTCAGATGACTTCATCTTCCAGTGTTGAATTCCTGTGTTGTGCCTTCTTAAACCCTATTCTCCAAACAAAAATAACATGTATGAGACATTCCAAAAGTTAATTTTGTATGTTCTCTTTTATTTTTTTGTTTTGATCTCGCTCTCTCTTTTGTACGGTCTCTTAGTTTTTTCCTTCTTTTCTCTTTTTCTATGGTCTTCCTTTGTTTTGACCATGGAAATTATTTGTATGTCACTTTGAAAATGAAAATAAAAATTCAAAACAAAACAAAACAAAATAAAATAAACAACATAGTGTTAATGAGGAAAAATTAATTTTAAACAGTGTGTATGCATGTGTGAAGAAAAGAGAACGAGCATGATATACAGTAGCCCCTCTGTTTTCATGGGGGAAATCTGTTCTGGAGCCCAGCGAAAACAGAAAATCACCGGTATTCAAGCCTCATTGGCTTGAATGGCGGTGCGTACCCCATTTTGTCCCCATCTGTTTGCCCCCTGCAGACGGGCGAGGGGTGTGGATTCAAAGTCTGTGAAAACAAGGGGTGACTATATCTGAAATTCGTAGTTCTGCATAACTCTCTCATAAAAGGAATGAAAAATCTGGTAGTCTAGATCAGGGGTAGGCAACCTGTGGCCCGCGGGCTGGATGCGGCCCGGCGAGGCCTTGGGACTGGCCCCAGCCCAGTCCTGCCGCCGATTGCCGCCGGGGCCTTTGGTGTCTCGTGTGAGGGGCATGGTGGGGCAATTGTCTATAGAAGCCTCAGAAACATGCATTTATCTTAACATTTTGAAAAAAAATCAGCAAATTTTTTTTTGCGTGTCCTCCATTTTTTATTTAAAAAGTGCCCTCCATTTGAAAATTTTGTCCTACATTTGTCCCGGTTTATTTATTTATTTAATTTTTTAAAAAAATTATTTAATTATTTATTTTTTGGCTTCGACCCCCCAGTTGTCTGAGGGACAGCAACCCAGCCCCCGGCTCAAAAGGGTTGCCTACCCCTGGTCTAGATAGCATAAAGGCACTAGATCCTGGAAGCTAAGCAGGGTCAGCCCTGGTTAGTACTTGGATAGGAGACCAAAAACAAATACCAGGTGCTGTAGGCATATTTCCAAGGAAGGAACTGGTAGAACCACCTCTGAGTATTCTTTGCCTAAGACAACCCTATAAAATTCATAGAATCTCCAAAAGTCGACAGGCAATTTGATGGCAGACACATGCACATAGTGGTTTATGCGTGTTCATGCTAGTATTTATTCAGATATGTGACATGACTTGTATCTTGGAGCCATGCTGGTTTGTGTTGTGAAGAACCACACCATAGATTTTCAAGCAAAACAATAGACTGTGTGCTATCATATGTGTGTTTTTTACCTTTTCAGGAAATTAAAGGGAGCTGGGGAGGGAGTTTAGTTGCAATTGAGGCACCTCTTTCTCCTTTCACGTTAGATATGCCTTCTGTTACGCAGGCCAAAGAACTCCACAAGTGCTTCTATGCTGTGTTCATATATTGGCAGTCATGTATGAACATTCTATCTGTTACTTAATGTACCTTGTCAAAAACTAAAGCTCTCCTCCTCATCCTCCTCTTTGGTACCTTAGTTCGTATTACTGTTCTTTTTTGCCAGTCTGGTTTTATTGTTTTTCAGAACTACAGATAATTTTCTATTGAGGTTAAAGCTTTACATCCTGCTTGTTGAGCCATCCAAATGATTTCCTGTATGAACTTGTTTGGGAACCATGTCTTGGGGCTGTTGATATGCTGTAACTGGACTTAAAATCTGCTGGAACAACTTTGATTTCTAACCTTAAGCCCTAAGTCATGTCAAAGGTCATACTGCAACCAACCCAAGAGGGTAAACCATAAAGCAAGGAGTATACAGTTTCTTAAAGATGTGACCCTCCTCTGTTTGAGCACTTGAAGACTCTAATATAATGATGGAGCTTAACAGCTTGTAAAAGCACAAACAGCTTGAGGTTAGCCATGTTAAACAAATGGCTAGCTCACATTTCTTTGTCTCTCTCATATTTATAACCTGATATCCACAGGAGAACTCTGCAGGAGGAACTGGGGAAAGGTGAACAGATAGGAGGCTCTACAATGACAGCAGATCTTTGGTCATACAAAACACTGAAAATGAGATTTAGGTATCTCAGTTTTACATCTTCATAGATATTTGGTGTGTAGACACAAAACAGGGATTCCTCACGTTATATTGACTGCTCCAGTTTTACAAAGTTGAATGTCCTTTATTGCAACTAAGCTGTGATTTTTTTAAAATAGGCATTGATGGTCAGAAAGTTCATCTTTTAAAAAAAAATATTCATGTTAATGTATAAAATTTATCTCTATAAAGCAATTCAGATCTAGATTTAATCTTTATACACAGAGTTATGCAAGAACATTAATAATGTTTAAGCTTGGTGAACTCATTTGATATTGGCTACTACTTTATTTTCATGTTGTTGTTTGTATTATATGCTGTATAACCGGAAGATGGGAGTTCTGAAATGTATGTTTCTGTCTAAAGGAAATGCAGATCAGCACTTTCTTGAAAAAATAATAATGATGAATTATGTTTGAGGCATAAGGAACAATGCCAATATTCATGATGACTTTTTGTTTGTACAGACATCTGGCATGCTGAAGCTACTTTTTATGTGGGAAAATCTTTGAAATCTTGACCTTTTTCTTTTACCTTTTTGCTAGCTATAAAATGCTAAAATCCTTTTGAAATTTTATTTTTAATTGCAGAATAATAGTTAGGAGTAGAACAGCTATGACTTCTAGAGCAAATGATATCTTCCAGAAGGCCTCTGTAATAGGTACACTGTATGAATTTACCAAGGATAATGTGTTTGTAAGAAAAAGACATTACACACCTGGTTACTTATGTTTGTACACTAATACAGTACAGTCAGCCATCTATACCCATGGATTCTGCACACATAGATTCACTTATCCATGGCTTTAAAATATATATATTTCTAAATTAAAAAAGCAAACCTTGTTTTTGCCGTTGTATGTAAGGGACACCATCTTGTAAATGTCATTGTATATAATGGGACTTAAGCATCCATGGATTTGGTAATCATCAGAGTGTGTATGTGTCCTGGAACCAAACCAAGACAAACACCAAGGGTGCACTGTAATATCATGTGACCTGCATATCTTAATCTGTTCCCTCTTCCAATTTTCATGCCTCCTTGCTTTGAGTCTAAGCCTGCTTCTTAACCTGTGATACACTCAGTGTACAAATTAAACATATATTGTGATACAATGTAATTTTGCCATACCCCCTTGTCAATTGGAAACCATTCTGTTTCTCTCTAATGGTAGCATCTTGTTGTAAGCACAGGTTATGCATCAGGACAATCAAATTCTAAGAGTAATCTATAGTTTTTCATGATCTATTCTACACAATATAAAGCTTTGCTTTAATCTATAAAATACAGGCTGATTTTCTTCTGAAATTCTTTGGTATGCTCCCTTATTCAACATATATTTGCAATATGATCCCTAGTGCCTCTTCTCCTTAACCCCAGCTTGGACATTGGGTATTTTTTGCTTCATATATAGTAAAAGTCTTTGCTGTAGAATTTTGAGCATCACTTTGCTTGCATGGGAAATTAATGAAGTGTCCCTGGCTCTGTGGTTAGTGTAATTCCTGGTGTCCCATTTCTTGTGACTAGAATGTATATTGGGTGTTTCCAATCTGTGGGTTATTGTTTGTTTTCCATATTTGTTGACAGATTTTACTTAGAAATAGAGCAGATTCTCTCTCTGTAGGTTTAAGCAGCTCTGTTGGTATGCCATCTGTTCTTGGTGATTTATTTCTCCCAAGTGCTTTGAGTGCAGCTTCTACTTCACTTTCAAAAACTGTTGATTCATCTTCAAGTGGTTCTTCCTTGAATGAATCTTTTATACAATTTTCCTATATTGTTTCCAATGTCTTTTTATTTGTACTTGGTCATGTAATGTGTTTCCCTGTTGGTTGTAGAACAGCTCTACTCTTGGTTTAAATTTCCCTTTGATTTCTGAGATCTTGTGTAAGAAGTCTCTTGTTCTTCCTTTTTTGCTGTCACCTTCTATTTCCCTGCATTGATTAGTATAGTAGTTCTCCTTGTGGCTATAAACAAGTCATTGAACAGTTGCATCCAGAGTTCTGATTCTATTTCTGTCACTTTTTCCATTTGTTTCTCATCTATCTGAAGAGTTTCATCTGTCATCCATTGAACCTTCTCAATCTTTTTGGCTACAGATAGATTTTGGTATTCATGGGATCAGTGAAACCAAACTCAAACAGATACCAAGATCCCACTGTATATATTTTGCCAATATAGAAATCATATGGACTACATAATTGGGAGCAGAAGATGGAGCAGCTCCATCCTCTCTGCAAAAACAAGATCAGGAGTCGATCATGGCACAGACCATGAACTATTAATTTCAATAATTAGAGTAAAGCTAAAGGAGACCACCAAATCATCCAACATGCCAAAATACAGTGAAGAACATCCCCACAGAATTTAATGATAATGGGAGTATCCTTTTCTGGTGCTATCTTTTGTTTCATTTTGGATGGTCTCATCACAGGGTTTTCTTGGTAAAAATCATTAAGAATGATTTAGCACATCTCTTTGGCATAGTATTAATGAGTATTAGCTACGGTGCAACTGCCATTGTCTCTGAGAGATCCTCCACCAATGTCCTCCCCACTACTGCTGATGTCCAGTAGCTGTTTAGCAAATTTAGTCTGGCTTCTCAGAAAAATCCTGTGACATAGGGACCCAACCAGCAGCACTGCTTCCACAAGCATAGCCTCTTGCCTCAAGAAGCACACAATCCCAATATTGTTCAAAAATTTGTGAGTGCTTTACTTGATGTTAAAGTATTCCTGTTGCAATGGGAGTTCATTCTCAATAAGGATCTGTAGGATTGCATGCTGAAGAGCCTGAGTTTTAGTTTTTCTGAATGCAGAGACTTGTTAACTATGAGTTATACTGACCCTCACACTTTTTTCTTTGTGCTGCATGCTTGAAGAATGCTGAACATCTGTTAGTTGCAGGCAGTGCATTTCAGAAGCTTT
This sequence comes from Sceloporus undulatus, assembly GCF_019175285.1. Taxonomy (NCBI): domain Eukaryota; kingdom Metazoa; phylum Chordata; class Lepidosauria; order Squamata; family Phrynosomatidae; genus Sceloporus; species Sceloporus undulatus. The sequence continues at coordinate 271,192,644 of NC_056523.1, forward strand.
TTATCAGTTACACAGCCGGTTAGCTGGTAGTAGCTGGTCACTCATGCAGCACTTGGAGTGTCTTGACAGACCCAAGTATGTCTTAAGTTTTCTGATAGTAAAATTTTTACAGAAGCCATTGTATAAAAAGAATACTTTGACAGAGTGTGAGAGGTATGCCCTTTATCTAAGTGATACCACTTTCTTAAAAAAATCTGCAAGATTCATAAAATTTATTATAAAAATTGTTTGGGTAGATTTATATGATCAGTGGTTTAATACAGGTTTACTGGATTGCTTGGTTTTTTTTTTTTAAAAAATCTCTTTTCCACAAGTGATCAGGGAAAGCTGTTACTACTAAAGTTGTCATTACTCTTGATGGGAAATCTGGACGGTAACTGGTCAGCTAAAGAAATAAATACTATTGTATGTGCAAAATAATTACAAAAATGTATTCAGATTCAATTTGAACAAAAAATTTCATATCAGAATTGCAAGATCAGTGTCATTTGTGGTGCTGCTCCAAGACTACTGTTTATTCTTTTATTATTCCAAGTAGACCTTCTACCCAAGTATAGTATGAAAGAGGAGAAACGGACTAAAACTAATGACAGATCTTTCAGTGGTTTCATGTTTTTTCATAGGATGTCTGACTAGATGATGGGAGAGCAGAATGAAATAGCTTCTGATATGCAATCGATTTCGAGAATTCTAGTCATTTATAAACCAGTTTGTTGATTAATATAACCAGCTCAACTTTTCCATTGCATATTATGTTGTTTAACAATTTGAGGTTTTACTGGTAAGTTTTAATGATATTGCTATCTCTGATTGCTCATTATAGCTCATTTATAGCATATATAATAATTCTGAAATGGATACAAACAAATTGTTCTTTCTTTTTTTCCTAAACAAAAATCTAGCAATAAATACCACAGACTGATTCAAGTCATTCAATATGTGTACAAAGCTGTCTGGTCATTTGTCAGGTGTCTTTGGCCTGTTCCAGACTGCCAAAATAAAGCTGCTTCGGGTCTCTTTGGAGGTGTGCTGTTTAAATGATGCATGCGTCCGAAGAATCTGGAAGCTGCACCAAAGCTGCGCTCTAGTGCTTAGGAATGGAGTGTGGCTTTGGCGCAACCTCCGGACTCTTAGGACCCATGCATCATTTAAATAGCATACCTCCGAAGAGACCCGAAGCAGCTTTATTTTGGCAGTCTGGAACAGGCCTTTGTTACAGGTGAAAATATTCATCTTAAAACACTGACAGCTTAATAATTCACAGATTAAATCTACCATCTAGAGTTACATAAATGCATGAAACTGAACTATATTTTCATTTCATTTTTACTATGGATTTGTGCCATAAAATAATTACAGGTTGGTTTGCCTATATCCAGAATGCTTGGGACTAGAAGTATTTTGGATTTGGGAATTTTTTGGGGATTTTAGAACATTTGCATACACACACAAAAACACAGACACACACACATACAGTGAGATAACTTGATATCAAGATATTTTGATATCAAGTCTAAATATGAAACTCATTTATGTTCCTTTTTGGTTCCATCACCCTTCAAGGGCAGAACATTTTAATAGGTTCTCCAACCCCTGGGGGGGTATATGTTGTTGTGGCCATCAGTTCCACCTTAACCAGGAAGTGATCCGTCCATGACAAGGGAGAGATATGAGTTACTTCTGCCCATGGATCTTCCCTGTCCGTACTGAAGACCACATCAAGTGTATTACCCGCACAGTGTGTCGGACCTGAAACCAATTGGGACAGGCCCATGGCCATCATGGAATCCATGAACTGCCGAGCTGCACCTGTTAGATCTAATGAGCTGGCTTCAAAGGGGATGTTGAGGTCTCCCAGGCTAAGAAGCCTAGGAGACTCCAACATCAGCTCCGAGACCAGCTGTTTCAGCTCAGCTAGGAAGTCCGCTTGGCAATGGGGTGGACGGTAGACCAGCAGAATCCCTAAATTGTCCTTGGTTTTTAGGGTCAGATAAATACACTCAATGTGCCTTGTTGTCCAGACTGAGTTCCTGGTTAAGTTGATGTAGCTTTTGTGGACCACAGCCGCTCCTCCCCCTTGCCTGGGTAGCAGGAAAAGAAACAGAAGTGGGTACTAATAACAGTTGTAACTGTTCTCCATAGCCTGAAGCATGTTATATCAGATCTATAGCTGCAGCAGGCAGCATAGCTATATGAAAAGATTTTGCATAATTCCTTTGAAATTGTTGAAATTTGAAATGTTTTGGACCTCTGCTTAGTACAAGAAACAGAATTACTACTAGTTTTCTTGTCTTTTAACCTAATGAAAGTCAAAGTCACAATCCCCCATTTCTGATTTTTAAAGCAATTTTTATTTCCTTTTTCTTCCAGCTTGGTAGTACTTTCACAAGATATAAAATACGCTAATGCAGTGCTTCTTAAGCTATTTAATGTGAGGGACCAGCAACAACAATTCAGTTTGCTAGGAACTGGTGCCATATTTGTGCCCATTGTTTAAAAATGTTTTTTTCTCTCCTTTCCTGGAAGCTCTCCAGTTTGACTTGCACTGCTCTAAAGAACATGGAGAATGGTTATTTGCCAGGTGAAGGACAAAAAGTTGTGAAAGGCAGGAAGTCATGCATCCAGTTTGCCATAAAGTGTATTTATGTTTAGAGATAGAAAGTCTGAGGGGGGGAACTGGGAGGGCAACTTTCATATTTATACCAGAGATCTGAATAAAAAAAGGGGAAAACTGGGAGATCATTTGATTTTTTAAAAAAGAGTTGAATGACATTTGTGCATACTATATATTTATAAGTAAAAAGTAATAATAAAGAAATTACTAAATGCAGACAACATAGCATATGTAGATTGTCCAACAGAGCCAACATGCTGTAGTGGTTTGACCACAACTCTGAAGATCAGAGTTCGATTCCCTGCTCGGCCATGGAAACCCACTGGGCGAACATTGTGAGTCACACTGTCTCAGCCCCAGAAAAGACTGTAATGTGTTTGCCATAGGGTTGCCATATATCAGACAACAACAAAGATTGTCCAAAGGCTTTTTGTCCTAGAATATTATACTGGAATGACATTTGAGATAGTGGTGGTCCACAGTGTTTGCCATTTTCTCAGGAGAGTCCACACTATATAGAACTTATCAGATCCATATGTCATATATGCCTTTCTAAATGATCACTGTCAGCATCTTCCCAATGTTCTGAAATTTCTGAGTTGCAACTTTCAATGGAGCACTGGCTTTTTATGAAAAAAGAGTCTATGTTAACTAGCAAATAACAGTAATAGTGCTTATCTCAGAATACTAACATCATTTTCACAACCAGCTTCTGTTAAGGTTAAAGAAAAATCAATTCTTTCATTTTCTTCTACCCCCTTTTCTCCTTTCTAAGATTCTTTTTAGAGTTACAGCATCTTTGTCCCTCAGTGAAATAGTGAAGTAGCAGTTTTGCACTGAAATACTGTTTTGTCAATGTACTGATGCACTATGACTCTAAGAAAAAATACTCCCCCAAACTAATAATTCATAGGAACACTACCAAACTTTAGCAGTGTCCCTATTAATTAATAGGAGAAATGAATGAGCACAACTTCCTCATATAAGCTATTAAAATATTATAGCAAGTTTAGATGATTAGAAAGTAATATTGTGTATATTTCCACTTTTCTACGAGTCTTGGTTTCCCTTGTTCACTTTCCCTTTCTTCCAAACCAACAAAAGGGATTTTTCAGAATCATCTTCATTTCCAGAAACTTTCCATACTGCTTAAATTAAGAATTATGACAATTTTCTAGCAGCTGAGCAAATGTTCATTTTAGCAGCAGTTTGGACTTTGTTTCCTTCTACAGTCAAGTGTGGATTTTCTCTGCTAGAAAGCTTCACTGTGCAGTTAAATATGTATACATTTTATTTATATTCTGCCTTTCTCCCATCACAGAAAAACATTTTTTTAAAAGTTTCTTAATCTCAGGTTGGTTCATATGTTTTAACTACAGTGAGAGGAGCTCTGCAGAAAACTGGCTATACGGTAATCTGGTAAGAAAATGATGTATGGTTACACTTCTCAGTTAGTTTAGTAATTTAATAATAATGACACAGTTGTATCCTTTGTCCTATTTGTAAATGTGGCTAATGTATTTTCTATCCCTTAATCTTTAGTTGTGGTCAAAAAAGGTTCTGATCCTTGCTTTACAGAAGATATTAGTGGTTAACAGAGTGAATAATGACTTAAGGAACCTGTATGAGTCCCAGTATTTAACACATTTCAGAATGTCAAGATAAGTAAAAGTAGTGGACTAGTCAAGGATGGAAGGAAGCTTTTAGCAAAAAAGCTAAAAAGTGCCACACTCTTGTTAATAATGAATCACAAAATACTTGAGTATGACAGTCTTATTGTCCCTATTCCATTCATCTTTGCTACGTACTTAAGATGCTGACTTCCATTTTATAGATGAGGAATATAAAATGATGAAGATCACCCTCAACTGTCTGTTATAAACTCCCACATCTCAGGAGAAAATACATTGTTTTAGCCATGCAGAATAGGACCAGTGTGTACTTTCCATTACAGTATTTGAGTTATTTGTGGAAAAGTTTGCCATTCATCATATTTATAGTGTTCCAGCATTGATTGGCTAGGATTCTTTCATTTTTCAAGGTGCAAAATGGTTTTTCACTCTAGCTTGTGTGAGAGATGGGGAAATGGTCAATTAGCTAGGATTAAATTCTCACATGGGGGATTACTGAGAATAAATTCACAAATATAGGGAAACCGGGGGCATGAAAGTTAAATGAAGAGTGTAGAATTAGCATTGCACTCAAAAAGAAAATTTGAATAAAAGTTAAGTGGAAAGGAAAAAGGTAGAGAAGACAGGGAATTGAAGTAGGTAAGGATTAATCAGGGACAGGCTCCAAAAGAACTTCACAGTGCTGTGAGTGGAGAGACTGCGTTCTGTAAAGGTACAAAAAACACCAGAGGGCATTTGGGTGAGTTGGCTTAAGGAAACTACTATTGGACTCAAAACAAAACAATACAAAACCAGGAACAAGAGGAAAACATGAGTGGTAGAGACATGGATCTCAAGAAAGGGACTTCTAAGGATTCAACCACAACTGTACATGGAGACTATGTACTTTTCCCCTGAAGAATATCGCCAGCAGATAGATAGATAGATAGATAGATAGATACTGTAGATAGATAGATAGATAGATAGACAGACAGACAGACATACCACTTACAGCAATCTCTAGAGGACTTTCATGTGGATGTCCTAAGACACTGAAATCTCTGACTTTTCTATTTTTTTTTGGGGGGGGGGTATGGCCTGGAGGGCAGCATTGCTCATGTTGGATTGTATGTGGGCATAACTTGGAGCCCAGTAGGGATCCTACTTTATCAGGATCTGTAATCATGCTGCAAGTTCTGCATATGTTCAATAAATGTCAAAGTAAATTCCTGGGATACCTTCTCAATCAAAACAGCAGTGTTGGGGATCTACATAGAGGAACTGAATCAGTATGTCACCCCCAATTTTAGCCCTCATGCATTCTGAGTAAAGGTGAATAGAGCTAGTATGAAAATTTGAATCAAACTAACCCATAAAATATAAAATGTTTTATATTTCATGTATGCTTCATCCTACTTAGAAGTACATTACAAGGAATTTGTGTAAGATGTTTTTAATGTTTGAAGCACCTCTGATTTTAGCAGAGAATCTCAAAAATTTGATTATATGAGAGCTGCATCCCACTTATCTATTAAAGCTCTAAACTGGACACTCTCACACTCTTAGGCGCGGGACAGATCACCCAAAAAGGGCGGCCTGCCAGCGGCCTAATTTCATCCACAGGGAAATTTGTTGATGGTATGTACCGCACCTTAGATAGTTTCCTGGAGAAGTGTAAGATTTTCATGTTACGTGAAGAGATCTTTGTTATTGCTTCATCATTTGATATCTGAACCACTGATTAGTGGTAGCTAAAGGATCCTGTTTGTCTGGAGCATCACGAAACTACTGCTACACATTTGTTTAGGCCTTGTGTGTATAATTATTTGCTACCAAGCTTGTTTAAAGAGACTTATTTAAGCAGCACTTGGTCTAAGGGGAAATCTTATGACCAAATCCTCAGATTAAAAATCATTTCATGTCTTTTTTTAAATGGTCAGGGTGTGAGTTGTTATTGTTGTTGTGTGTCTTCAAATCTTTTATAATTTATAATGACCCAAAGGTTTTCTGGGGCTGAGAGTGTGTGACTTGCCCAAGGTCTTGGCTTTCTGTGGCTGAATCAAACCCTAATCTCCAGAGTCATAGTCCAGCCCTCAAACCACTACACCACTCTGGCTCTTGGAGGTGGATGGATTGGGAATAGGTCACATGAAGTCTTTTGTGAAATGATTGCTGTTTCATAATTTGTCTTTCAGTGTGAAAGATTTGTTCAAAGTAAGAAGCCACCAATAAATCCTTTATATTATTGGTAAACTGTTCTCCATTTAGACAGTTCCTTTTTCCCTCCCAGAATGTATCTCTGAATCTGCGGTAACTCTGAGCTGAATAACCTAATCAAGGCAAGCAGGTGGCTTGGATCTCTCATAATGTACTGCTTCGGACACAATGCATATGTTTTGCAAATATATATTGAATTAGTGAGCTCCTGCTGGAAGCATTCAGTAAGAACAAGTGATTTGTCTTGCTTATGAAGGGCACATATATTTTTCTCTTGTAGTTGTTTGTCAGCTTGCACATTACTTTATTTATGAATTCACAGAGGGCTAGTGCCATTTTTCAGCTCCTGAGCAGATGTGCTAGACATGGTCAAATTGATCCCCAGAAATAAATGCAACACTATCATCAGGGTTTGGAGGAGAGATGGCTATTACAAATTGTATTATTTCTCTTCTTTTTTCCTGCCCCTCCTCCTTTTAATGACTGCTTTCTGTTAAGCTTTCTTCAGGGGTCAGCATGAGTGAGGAAGCTGTGGGCTTTAAGTAGCTTTCAAGCAGGTATTCCTCCTACAACAGGAGGAAAAGAGAAAAACTCACCAAGGACAACTCCATGAGTGAGCCCTCTTGGTTGTAACCTTTTTGGCAGGTATGCTGAAAATAGCATTTAATTCTGCATGTCAGTTGAAAGGCCACAAGTGTCAGCCTTTAAGAGTTATTTGCAATTACAACACTCATACCTTGGAAAGTATGTTTAAATGGTCTGTATCTACAGATCAAATGTATAAAAGAGAGGTCAGAGGAGATGGCTGAGATTTTACAGAAGAACCTAAGCAAGTAATCTATTTTGGAAGATTTCAGTATTAGGTACTGGGCTCATCCTCTGCACGTGCTCCAGCTACACTGGCACGGTTATACTACTGGCTGTCTTTTTGTGCCTGACAGTGAAGAAAAGTTTTGTGTGTGGAATGAGGCATTCTGGATGCAAGGTCCAAGATGAGTTTTAGACTCATCTGAACTAAGGCGAGGTGCTTCCTCACGCAGCAAAAAGGACCCACAAAATGCAGGTTCTTTCTGAAGCACCATAATGACGCCACAGTGCGCCAATGGTGCACTCACAACATCATTATGGGGGCATGGCATGTGGACACTAACCGTCTGTCACATCAAAAGGGCAACGCCCATGTGTATAGGGCGCCGCCATTTTGATGCCCTTGTCACGTGCTAGGGTTGAGGCATGTGTGGGCGGTGCACCCTCGGCCAACCCCTAGCACATGATGAGGGCACCCTATAGGCCCATCTGGACTGGGCCTAACTTCCCAGGATGAGTTTCATCACCTCTGTAAGCATAGAAATGGTCTATAATTTTTCCTCCCATCTTAAGAAGTGGGATAAAAAGCAATAATATCCTACACATTGTGGGAAAATCAGAAAAAAATGTTAGAGTGTGTGTTTTGGTACATCACAAAGTATTTACCTTGCTTAGTGCAATTTAGTAGTGCTTGGGTGATGCAGTAGGGACACAGTATACTTCCTTTTTAAAGCATTTTTTTTCTTTTTAAAAAGTCCTTTAAAATTTCATTTAATTTTTTAAATAAAAAAATTGAGTTTTCTTTTTCAGAATATTATGTCAGCATGCCTGTTTACTGCACGTGATCATAACTACTGAAATTTTATTGGAAATTAGTTTTTGGACTGTAAAATCCAGAATCCTTAATGATGGGGTTGGGATTCTGGAAATTATAATTTTAAAACACTATTTTCTTCAAAGCTCAGATACATAGACATACAAATGAATAGTTGATACTCTGTCGACATACATAGGATTTTACTGGAAATAACTGGACATGATTTCTGTGACAGTGTCAAGAACTGATGATTCCCAGACAGTTGCACATCTAATGCTAATTATCTCCACAAACTATTCAGATAGCAGGCTGAAGGTAGCTAATTCTTTCAGAACATGAGTTGTAGAGTTGTCAGGACAAATCACCATCATGTTTTGGAAAAAAAATAAGTCACTTGGACTTAAAAAGCTGGGGTTTTGGAGCTGAAATTCTTACAGTGATTTAAAAGGCTTCATTGGGACATGGCATGTTTGCTCTGTGAATGCTATTTTCTGTACTTTGACACCCCCCCCCCCCCCCCCATTTCAGCTAAGAGTCAAAACAATTAACACACTTCATATATACAATTCAGAACTGTACAACTACAAATCTTCTGAGATTGTAGTTGATGGATTTTAAACATGTTTGGCTTACATCAAGATCACAAAATAAACATAACTTCACTCTTCATGCTAAGACCTGCTATCTTGAGAAACTGGTAACACTCATGAAAGATGTGGATTTCATACAGCAGTGAGAAGTTTGCATTACCTTGTTTAGTGGGGACTGAAAGTAAATCTTCGGCAGACAAAAACGTGTGTTCCAACCTTGTCATTCATCTATATTGCCTACTTGCATGTGTTTAAATGGGGCATTTAGTTTCTTAAGGCATGATTCTATGAAGATCTGGTTGAGTAAGCACAAAGGCAGAATAGATCTGGAGAAGCATGAAGTTATTGGAAATTAGATGAAAACATAATAAATATGTTTTGAAGTAATGATTATGAGCCCACCATTTCAAATGTTGTTAGCTCCTGATATTTAATCACTATTTTTTTTAAATGTGTGAAATGCAGATTACCTTTTAGCTTTCAAGCCATGTTGGGGATAAATATATTACACATGGAGCAACAATGAGTTGCTTCTGGATCGACCACAGCTCATGTTGACCCCATAGATGAGACACTTCCAAGACCCAGTCCTCTGCTGCTCTGTTTAGGTCCTGTAAATTCAAATTCGTGACCTCCCTAATTCAGTCCATCCTTCCAGTGTGCAATCTTCCTCCCTTTCTACTACTCACTACCTTTCCTAGCATTAGTATCTTTTCTAATGAGTTATGCTTTCTCATGATGTGGCCAAAGTGAAACAGCCTCAGTTTGATCATCTTGGCTTCCAGGGAGATTTCAGGCTTGATCTGTTCAAGGACCCATTAGTTTCTCTTTTTGCCTGTCTGCGGTGTCTTGAGCACTCTTCTCCAGCACTACATCTCAAATGAGTTGATTTTCCTCCTATCTGCTTTCTTTACTGCCCAGCTCTTGCATCTCTACATGGTGATGGGAATAGAGTGGCTTGTAAGATTCTGACTTTAGTGCTCAGTTTTATATCATTACTCTTTAGGATCTTTTCAAGTTCTTTCATGGCAGCCCTTCCTATTCTTAGGGAGTCTTTCACACTTATTTCTTTGAGCTTAATAGATCTGGATTGTGTCCCCCCATCAGCCTGTGGGTTTAAATGTGGAATATAAATGCAATATAATATGTGTGCAAGAGTTTTGTGTTTGCACCAACATGGGAGCAGAGTCTGTTGTGGTTTTATTTCTTAGGAAAGAGAAACAAATGACCCCTAACCCCCACTCCCACTGATAGGTGGTTTTTTAAAATGTCAATCAAATCATGTACACTTTGTCATACCAGTATTTACTGTAAATCACTGTCTACTGCAACCACATAAAAGCAAAGTTGTGCATAAGCTGTCAAATTTTATTTTTATTTTAAAAAGTACACCATCTAATGATGTTCCCAGGAGAACCCCCTCTCTGGCTTCGGTGAGCTCTGGGAATTAGCCATTGGTGCAGATGAAGGGAGGGACACCAGTAGAAGAGGAGAGAAAAAAAAGCTGGGCTGCACTTTAGAGAGACCACTTTTTAAAGTGCAGGAAGTGTGAATCCACTTCATATCTGTAACTGCTTTTTTTACTTCCACAACCAAGTGCCAAGAGGGAAAAACAATGATGCTTGCCTGGCAGGGGGAGAGCAAAGGGGCGGGCATGATCCACCCCTTCACATTAACCTCTCCCTTCTTGTGCTCCGAACTGAATTGACAGCAAGTTCCCATTTGCAGCTCATAAAAAAAGACTGGTTCTTTTTTTTGGGGGGGAACGCAGTAAAATCCCTGGTTCCAAAAGAACCGTGTTATATGGGTCTTTTTGTCAGACCCCCCCCTCCGTGCACTGCACTGAGTCTACTCATTGCCAGTATGAATGAGCCTGAAAAAACCTGATTATTTTATAGTGTGAATGGCCCCATAGTCTTCTGATTTCTTGACTATAGTCTCTATTTTGTTTATTTTGATGCAAGGTACAGGAAATCTTTTAACTAGTTTGATTTTCTCATTGTCTAGGTTGAATTTATGTCGATCCTCCATGGTCATAATTTTTGGCCCAATTCTCACTAGCCCATTTGCTCTGGATAGAACTGGGTAGCTCCGGTTGCCCCCATACCAAATCAGCTCAGTTACAAGTGCCCACTACCCTTTATCTCGATCGGGGCAATTTGCCCCTCTGAAGTTCACATTTGCAGTACCGCTTTAAAATGGAGCCTCCTTTGTTATCAATCAAATTCACTTCCGCTTTCATCAAAGGTGACATATCCTACACCCATTGGCCAACCAAATGGGTGCTTTCCCCCTCCTTTAAAAAAAAAAACTGGCAGCAGTGTGCACATATTCTGTCAACTTATCAGGTTTGAAAACCTCCAGGTGTGTGTGTGTGTGTTGTGTGTATTTGGGTCATTACAGATTATAGCAACCCTAAAACGACCTCATCCTAGGGTTTTCTTGGCAAGATTGGTTCCAGGGAGATTTGCCATTGCCTTTCTCCTGAGACTGAGAGAGTGTGACTCCCCCAAAGTCATGGGTTTCCACAGCCTTCCTTCTGTGGAAGGCTTCCCCTTCTCTTCCAGCCCAGCATTTCTTCCACTTTGGAACCACTTCCCTTCCCTTCCAGCCCAAAGCATTCGCATAATGTGTCACAACAACAACAACAACAAATGTCGCTTTCAGGGGAGGCCACCTGAATGCCATCTCTGCCACCCCAGAATGTCACCTCTCCTTACATACACACATGTAGCACAAGCATTCACACATTGTATCAATTTGCCAAATTGAAAGGGAAACATTTGTACCATTCGCATTGTAGCATTCGCATATTACACACAAAAATAATTTAAAAATGCCACTTGCAAAGTGACCTGCTGTGCTGGCAGCAAGCAAACGAAAGGGAAATGTAGCACAAGCAGACATATTCTATCAATATGTATCAACCTGTAGAACAAGCATTCGCATAATCTGCCAAAAATTAAATTACAAATAAATAAATAAATAAATAAATAAAAAAAGAGAGAGAAAATAAATAAATAAATAAATAAATAAATAAAGAAAGAAAGAAAGAAAGAAAGAGAAAAAGCTGCCTGCGAGAGGGGAGGCATGTTCTAAATCCCTCCTCTGAACTTGATTTGATCATGATTGGGGCCAAGTTTGCTGGCAGCAGGGAAGAAACGGGTTTTCCTAAAAGACACGGGAAATAATCCACTTTCAGAAAAAACGCTCCAAGGGGGATTTGCCCTGGATCGAATATGAAAGACCCTAATTCTGATGTGTTTAAACTGGTGCCAATGGGAACTTCCGACTTTTAATCTGGGTTACAAATTGGTACAAAGGTAGTCTGAATGGCCCTTTTGTTTTCTTTATGTTCAACAATAAGCTTATCTTTGCACTTTCTTCTTTGGCCTTCCTTAATAATTGTTCCAGATGTGTGGTGTTTTCTACTAGTATTGTGGTGTCATCTGCAAATCTTAGATTGTCCTTTCTCCTGTCTTTGCTTATCCTCCTCCTGCATCTAAATCTGTAGTTCTTATGATATTTTCTGCATACAAGTTGAACAAGTGGGGAGATAAAATGCATAAAATTGGGATTTATTCTGTTTATCCATATTCTGTTTTAATAGTAGCCTCTTGTCCTAAGTACAGGAAGGTTTGTCTTTGGGCGAGTAACTTGTCAGTCAGCATGTGAGCTGTGATTAGAACCCAGAGATATTCTTCTTGTTCAGACTGGCTGTCAGGTGTTGTAAGGGTTCCCATGGATGTTGTATTTCAAGAGCTTTGCTCTCCTCAATGTAGTTCTCATACCAAACAAAAAGACTTCTCTTAAGTACAAGCACTTAACTCCCTTTGTTTTTTCTTCAGCAAATTTTAGACTTCCTCTGCTTTGTTGAAGTGTGTTGATTGAATACTAGTTAGTCCTCTGCTTCTTTTCTACTAAGCAGCATGCTTTAGAAGCAGAAGCATTTATTTTTAAAGCTAGCGTAAAAGGAGGTGTCTTTCTATATTTTCAGTGAACACTGGGTACAGCGGTGTTTCTTCTTTGTGGGCTTAATAGCCAGACTTGGCACAAAATTTAGACAGTAACCCCTGTTTTTATTACCCACATTTGAGTGTGGCTCTTCTCAACAGACTGGAGAGTAAAGCACTGTTTGTACAGTAATTCAAGGAACTACCTTTCAGTGGCAATAGTAGACGCTAGTTCCTACTGACTTAATTGGTAGTTGTGAGTGTTTATGAAACAATAAGGTTCCCAAGAGATAATATATAAAAGCAGTGCATTCCTAAAAAGTGACAACATTAACTGAATTACCCCACTATCAATGAATTAAGTGCTATGTAATTGCTGATTATAAATACTATTATTTAATTTAAAAATAGAACATGCCAATTTCACATGAAATACAATGCAAGTGAGACAGCATTTTTATTTGGACTAATTTAAGTTTTAGAATGCTAGGAAATAAGCTTTCGCATTACAAATAATTATTTCTAGATATTACTCAATATTCAGGGGGCAAACAGATTTTGCTGCAGATTCCTGTGTTTGTTTCTTGACTTCTGCAGGGTTTCTGTTCATCCGTTTTTCTGTGGGGCGCAAACTGTTTTATTACTCACTGTTGGTAATTTGTGCCACTTTGACAGCCTTATTCACTGTAGGATGTGGGATTATCTGTTTAGAAGAATTATTGCTTGATCTTTTAGATTTTATTTGGAAAAAAACCTATGTGTAGATGTTCAAACGTGTATGTTTAAAAACCTACTTTCAGTTCCTTCTTGGAATCATATTCAAATGAACACAGATACTTACTTGGCTCCAAACAGTAAAGTTTTGACTTACACTTTTATTTCACCTACTATACCTCCCTTGCTGCCCTTCTTAACATCAGTTAATAGTTATCTGGATATTCTGAAACAAGTATCAGCATGTTGCAATCTTTTCACTGGTTGCGCAAATTCTTTTAACCAAACCCTCTGAAGGTCAGTGAGAATAAGGTGCTATGGCTTAAAGATCTGATGCTGGAAATGAACACTTAGTTCTTTGTCTTACTATCCGTGGTTCAGCATAATGATATTGTGAAATAAGTGTTGCCAGGAAATCCCAGCCAAATTGGCAGACGTGTTGGAACGCCTGTATGACATAGACATAACGAGTGCATTCCATGGCCTCTCCCTTTCTGTGGATTGCCTTTCCTCTTGCCAACACTGTACTGCCTTTACCTCTTCAAAGAGTGATAGGCCTCCCTGTGAATTCATGTTCTGCTGAATTTCAACATGCAGATTGATAACTACTAGCTTCTGGCTCCAGCTGTTTTTGGCATAGATCAGTAGTGTCATCTTTTGTTGGATTCTTCTTTTGAAAAAAAATTTTTTTTCCTGTAATTAAATGAAATGTTATTAAAACAATCCTTCACTTTGGAGTTGATGCTATGTTAATTCAGTGATGGTTTCTCTGGTACTCAAGTAAAGCCTTGCTGGAACAAACTGATGGTCTTTTCTAACCCTGCATTCTGTTTCCAGTGGTGTTCAGCCAGATGTTCTGGGTAGCTTACAAGCACAGCATGAACATGATAACTGTCCTGTTGTTTTCCCTCCAGTAACTGTTATTCATAAGCATACACTGTCTAAACCTGGATGTTATGTTTGTAGTTTTTCTGGTTTGTATTTTTATATTCAATTGTGATGGCTTATAGCTTTTAGCAATAAACAAACTCGTACTCATACTGTGTGACCTTGGGCAAGTCACATTCTCTCAGCCTCAGAGGTTCTCATACAAGCACAGGCAAAGCCAACCGCTATAAACAAAACTTGTCAAGAAATCCCTGTGATAGGTTCTTTTTGTCATGGACTGCTTTGGCCCTGGCCCTGACTTAGAGGCACAGTCAAAGGACTCAGACTCTGAAGACATGGAAGAGGCCGAGACAGGGGCAGATCTGGGGCTGCCTGGATCAGCAGTATCAGAGGAGGCTTAGGCAGCTGCTGAGGTAGAAACAGACTCTGTAGACTCTAGGCTGCAAGTGCTAGGACCTGTGCAGAGAAGGCAGGTCAAGGAGTCTTTGAGGAGGTGTCCCAGGCTAGAAGCCAAGAAGAGAGCTAATAGGTTTCAGCTGAGAGAAGTACAAGCCCTTTAAAAGACCTCCTGCAGCAGAGGTTCTTTGCAGCCAACAGCTTTGTTGTTTCTGTATTCTTTGTTCTTGGATTCAAATTATCTGACCTCTGGACTTGCCTTGTGACTATGCTCTTGTCTCCCCTTTGCTGTGGCTGACTGACTGGTATTTTGTGACCCTTGGACTGGACTCAGAACTACTCCTTGGCATATTCCCCTGGTATGCTGCCCTCAGTAAGCAGGACACATTTTAGGATCACCATAAGTCAGAAATAGCTTGAATGACCACAACAAGGTCTACTCTCTAGATGTGTAATATAGTGTTGGTATAATATGCGTATAATATTGTATACATACCTGTTTTTTCCCCCTGCAGGAACATCTAGAAGAATCCTAGAATCGTAGAGTTGGAAGAGACCACTAGGGCCATCCAGTCCAACCCCCTGCCATGCAGGAAATCCAAATCAAAGCATCCCTGACAGATGGCCATCCAGCCTCTGTTTAAAGACCTCCAAGGAAGGAGACTCTATCACCCTCCGAGGGAGTGTGTTCCACTGTTGAACAGCCCTTACTGTCAGGAAGTTCCTCCTAATGTTCAGGTGGAATCTCTTTTCCTGCAGCTTGCACCCATTGTTCTGGGTTCTGTTCTCTGGAGCAGAAGAAAACAAGCTTGTTCCCTCCTCAATATGACATCCCTTCAAATATTTAAACAGGGCTATCATATCACCTCTTAACCTTCTTTTCTCCAGGCTAAACATCCCCAGCTCCCTAAGTCTTTCCTCATAGGGTATGGTTTCCAGACCCTTCACCATTTTTGTCGCCCTCCTTTGGACACGCTCCAGTTTCTCAATGTCCTTTCTGAATTGTGGTGCCCAGAACTGGACACAATATTCTAGGTGGGGCCTGACCAAAGCAGAATACAGTGGCACTATTACTTCTCTTGATCTAGACACTATACTTTTATTGATGCAGCCGAAAATTGCATTGGCCTTTGAAGAAATTGTTCTGTTTTATATTTTTAATACAGGATGTGAACAATGCTATACTTTGAATTCTTTTCACAACTCTTTTATCATTTGAAAACTTTTTATTTTATTTTGTTTGGTACCTATCATAAGCTGTAGGCCTGCTGTTTTTATCTGTTTTAAAGATTTGAACATGTGGCTTAATTTCATGCTGATGAAAGTCAGAGCCTGCAAACACATTTGTAAATGAAACATATTAACAACAGGTTTTCAACAGATTTTTTCAAGCATGTCTGTCCATATATTCAGGTTTTCATCAGAGACACCTCAGCTTGTCTGGTTCTGTATTCCCCTGGGGCAGAGGCTGATGGTTTTAATTAATCAGTTTGTGTTGAAATGGAATAAAATTATGTGATTTATATTTTTCCAGTTATAATTTAATACTGATCATTATGATTTTACTGAACCATCAAGCTTTCTTTTTCCAAGAGCAGCCCTTTAGGCCAGGTAGGTCCCCAACTAAAGGCCTTTCAAGGTGCTACAGCAAAAGATGCTTGGAAATAATAACTGCAGAGCTGTCTTGGTTCCAGAGAGCCTTGAGACAGACAAGTGGAGATATTCCTCAGGGTATTGTTGTAGTTGCCCATCTCAATTGCCCATAACCAGGAGAGCTCTGTAGTTTTCATTTCCCAGTGCCTGAATCTGCAGCACCTTGGAAATCCTTTGGTTGGGGATCTGCTTCGCTTAAGAGGTAAGCTTTTGGAGTCATGTCCAGTCATTAAGAATCATAAACATGAATCCCCAAAGTTATGAGATCATAAAAACTGAACAAGCTGCTGGTCATACTACTTGTTCTCAGATGAGTATATGTACCAGTTTTTTTGGGAATGTTCAGTTGTGGTGCTTGTTCATTCTCTGTAAAAAAGAACTACTAGTCCCAAAAGTCTGTTTTGGGCTACAATTCATCTTGGTGCTCCCCAGAATTAATACACCTTTAACAAAATTTACCTGCCAGAAATTATATAGTGTTTTCTCTCAGAAAATGGGATTTATTTCTGGGTAGACATGCATAGGATTGTACTGTTAATATGTACAACACATTTGTTGTTGTTGTGTGCCTTCAAGTGCTTTCCGACTAATGATGATCCTATCACTGAGTTTTCTTGGCATGTTTTATTTAGAGGCTGTTTGCCATTGCCTTCCCTGAGCCTGAAAGCGTGTGACTTGCCCAAGGTCATCCAGTGTGATTTATGGCCAAATGGGAAATTGAACCCTGGACAACCCAAACAGTCTGAAAAAAGTTTCTCCCCCTCCATCTACAGCAGCCTTCTCCAGTAGGAGAAGAAAGACCCAGATTACAATGTCTTCCTATAGCCAACACTCTACATATCCCCAAAACCATCGTTCCAATCTGCATCAGGACGAAACGGCATCTCCACTTTTTTGGCTTAGGTTTGTAGAAGAATGCAATTCCTATATGACTTTCCTGGCAGTAAGTTCCAATGGGTTCTACAGAAGTACTTGTCAGTAGAGCCTCACAGAACTGTAACAACACAAATGGAAATAGAACATTACATATTTATGGGAATCAAGGTTACACAATCTGTGATAGGAGGAAGAAGTGTTGTTTTTTCTTTTCCCCTATGAAACATTAGGTGCAATGGTGGTAGTCCTTTATGCCTAGTGAAATTTGTAATGGGTTCATGGCAGTTTTCCATCTCCCTTCCTCTCCCTGTGTAACACTGGACTCAAGGGGTTAAGCCCAATTTCCTTTATAAGAAAGTAGAATTGGGGTCAGCACAGAGTGCCAGTCTGACTGCATGCTGGGGCTGAACTAGGGCTAAGTGTTTACATGCTCAAAGCCCTAGTCCCGCCACATGTGCACCATTATGGCGCGTGACTGTCCATACGAGGTGGACCATTATGATGCATGACCGACATAGCGCCAAAATGGCACTGGTCAGAGAAGTGTTATCATGGTGTGCGAGAATCACTGTAGCTTCCCTTCCAGGAAGCTGCTTTACAGAAGCAGCTTTTTGCTTCTGAGAGGGAGCGGATCATTGCTGTGGTGTGTGGTTGCCGTGGCAAAGATTTAGCCATCTGTTTGTCAAGCCCCTTGGTTTGATTTGGAGCTGGAATGTGACCCCTCCTTTCTTCAAATGGAATTTGGGCACATTCTGTGACTACGGGTATGTCTGCTACCCCTCTTGCTGTTTCATCTTAGTCACTTTGTCAAATGCCTTCCTAGAATTTGTTCAGCTAATGGGATGGGGTGTGGAAGAAGTATTTACATCCTCCTTTTTCTTTTGCAAGGAGGGTGGTTTTCATTATCTTGATTGTTTCATATCACCTTTCCCCCCATTCTCTTCTTAGAAGATCACATGCAGCAGAAGAAATAAAGTGAGACAGATGGAAAAGGAGACTGGGATCAAGAGGTATTTATTGCAAACTCCTCCTCATCCTCTTTCATGTCTCTCTGCCAACTACCGTTGGCTTTTATACTGCTGTCTGCATGTATGAGTTTGTAGGATGGAGAGAGATAAAGATGACTACCCAGGTGCCAAAACCAAGGTGGATGACTGGTCTTAGGAAACACAGTTAATGAGCTATTATGATTTAGTCAACCAGACTCTCAGCATCGTATTCCCTGCACCACTTGTATGGCCACCTCTGAATTGGATTATACAGTCAGCTCTTCTTATACGCGGATTTTTTATACACGGATTCAAGTATACACAGTTTGAAAATGTTCCAAAAAAGTATAAATTTCAAATATCAAACCTTGATTTTCCATTTTTATAAGGGACACCATTTTGCTATGTCATTATATTTAATGGGACTTGAACATACACAGATTTTGTTATACATGGGGGATCTTGGAATCAAACCCCAGCGAATAACAAGGGTCCACTGTATAGCATTTTGGCCAGCATGCCTTAACGGTATTTGTATTTTTTGTTACTAGGCAGGGTACGTGAATAATTATGGCTAAGACCACCCACTGGCAACATGCTAAATAAGCATGGCACATGCTGGGAAACGTTCTCGCTTCTTGTCGGGTTGGGAAGGGATCAATTCGTATTTTATTGTATTTCTAATGTATTTTTACTGTTGTAACCCACCTGGATTCTTAGTGATTGGGCAGGCTATAAATAAATCTATTATTATTATTATTATTATTATTATTATTATTATTATTATTATTATCCCCCAATCGCAGTTGTGCAAATGAAGCAACCCCCCAAAAAATTAGCCTAAATGATGCAGTGCTAGGAAATTTATGCTAACCTATTGTGACGTTAATCCTATTTGTTAAGAATTTAGGAATAAACATTTTGTTGTTGCACGCTTTCAAGTAGTTTCTGACTTATGGTGACCCTAATGTGAATTTATCATAGGGCTTTATTGGCAAGATTTCTTCAGAGGTTTTTTTTTTTTACCATGACCATCTTCTGAGGATGAGAGAATGTGATTTACCCAAGGTCACGCAGTGGGTTTCCATGGCCAGGCTGGGATTCGAACTGTGATATCACGAGTCCTAGTCCAACACTCAAACCACTACGCCACACTAGCTCTATAATACCATGTACTGGTCCTGAATATAATTGATATATATTAGTGAAACTAATGAGCACAGCTGGGACAAGTTATTCAGTATATGGGTTCAAGCTAGTAAGTGTTTGAGATTTTCAAAATAGCAGTTTCATGCTACACATCACAGTAGCCTGGCAAAAGAAGGAATAGCAATCTCCCTGGATAATTCTCATTAGATGGAATTCTGAGAAAATTCCTGGCTACTACATTCACCATTTACATTTTATTCAGAACCATAAGTCTGAATGTGAGGAGGATGTGAAAATGCTTATTTGGGCATGCCCTTCATTTTCTTCGATCTTTTCTCTTTTTGTCACCATAATCTGATGATCATGACAACCTGAGCCATTTCTGGATTCTTCTTATCAGTATCCACAGCAGGCCTATGTAGTTAAGCTATATTTATTAACTAGGTAATTAAAAACAAAGTTTATATGGTTCACAGATATATTCCCAAATATCATTTGAATTTTCTTGATCTTGATTTTACAACATTGAATAAGTTATCTTTTTGTAGATGCATTGTCTGCACATATGTTGTTTGTTGAGTTCTGGCAGGACACACCACTTTCTCTGTCAACAGTCGGTGGGCCAAGCAACTCAGCAGGCAAACTTCTCACCAAGACTAGATTCATCATTCCTTTCTTTATTCAAAAGACTCCAGGAATGTGTATCTTATCTCTGACATGAAGATTCCCCTTATTTAGAACAGCCGGAACTCATCAAACAATAGGCAAACATGAAAAAAACTTTGTTATATCTTCTCTTTGCTGTAGTGAAAATCTTTTATGGCCCCTTGTTTTCCTTCTTTTCCCACTGTCTGTGTGATCTCAAGTAAAACACAAAACACTAAAACAGATATTTGGCAAGATGGAGGAGGAAGAAGAGACAATAGCCTACTATGGAAGTTGCATAACCATTTTCACATAGATATTCTTAAATTCAGTGCAGTATATGTGTATATTCTCTGGAATTATGGAATGATTTCCAAACAGAGAATGGATTTGTTTTAATGAACAATGTGCTCAAAGAAGGCATTTTACACTTTCTATGATATTCACATTTCTTCTCAACTAATAATTAGTGTTTATATCATTTGCACTTCCATTTCCTCACATGGTCTCCTTACCAACCATGTGTATAAATACCTGCCAGCTCAGGTAATAGTCCATACTTCCCATGAAGTGAGCTACAAATCATGAAACCTTATGCCAAATAAATAATTTTGTTGTTAAAGGTGCAGTTAAATGTTCTTGTTTTGCTTGAATAGACTAATAGGGCTATGTTTCTTTTCTTTTCTTTTTTTTTAAAAATACAGTGGTTACTCATGGTGTTGTGAAGGGCTCAAATACTTTTTCCTACCATTTTTGCAGTAATCATTTTATTGGAAGACACTTCAGCAATACAGTGGGCCCTCCACATTTGTGGCTTTGACTTTTGCAAATTTGATTATTTGTGGATTTGATTAACATGTTCTCTCTACGGATCTCTATGTCTTCTAGCACAACACTGCAGGAAGCTGACCTTAGAATTATACTAGAGAACCTAGAAATTCCAAGAAAAAAAATATTTCTAAAGGCATTTATAGGTCCTCCAATGCAATACTGTGGTCAACCTCCACTGAATTTTGACCACAGAGTTGCACTGGAGGGCCTAGAGATTCCAGGAGAAGTGCTCTCTTGGGTGAAAAAATAGTGTTTTTTTAATGTGCATTTTTTCCATTTTCACTGGGCTCCTGTGCCCTTAACCCCAGAAAATGTGGACGTCCCACTATATATGTTTTTGTGTTGGAAAAAAGTTTATTCCTCTTTTCTTTCTCCTCCTCCCCTGGCCTGCCTAGCAAACACATCTAGAGTAATTAGTTAATTAATTACCCTAACTCATATTGGCAGAGAACCTATCTCTACTAGTATAGGTATACTAGATATTCAGGAGAGTGATAACTCTTAGCTAAGGAATAGCACAAGATGGGTCTCCTGATTCACTCTGTGGTCTATCAGATGTTTGGATTAGGTGGGGAAGTTGCACCTTACTACTCTCTTTTGTTCAGTGCCTGCAGCCCCAAGTTACACTACTGTAAATCACCAAGAAATTCCAGCCAGTGTGTGCCATGTGAAATGTGATTCCATTAGACTGACAGCATATTAGATGACACTGTTGATACCATTAATGATGAGTGACCACCCACCTGTTTGGTTTTACTCTAGTGGCTGAACATTTCTGCTCAACAACAGTGGAACTGATGAAACTCTCTAAACATCACCCCACCCAAAATGTTCCCATTTTTTGCATGAACCCCATGTCATTTTGCTTAGCGAAAAAATTGTGGTTTGCCCAATTCTAGCTTTCAGCATTCAGCTACTCCATAGTCAGAAAATTTGGGCATATTGATAAGAAATGATTTGTTAAAATCTATAGAAAATTGATCAAGCCAAGCTTATTTATTATTTTATTTTTATTTATTTACGGTATCTATACCCCGCCCTTCAGCCCTAAAGGCTCTCAGAGCTGCTTACAATTATTATTTTAATTAGATGGTTCCCTGCCCTCAGGCTTACAATTTAAAAAGACATGACACAAAAGGAGAAGGGAATGATGGTGGGGAAGTGGATCAGGTCCAGCAGTTCTTCTTTCCCTTTGAGGCCTCGACTAAGGCAGATAGACTGGAGGGAGGGTCTGCTTCTTAATCGAGGCCAGGCCCGATGGCATTGGGCCTGTCCTTTCACTCTCTCCAGGCCAGAAGATGACATTTGGCAAAATATGAGTGCTTCGTTGCAAGGCAAGTGTCTGGTTTATCAGACCCATAGATGGCCATTGCCTCATCATAGCTGATGGAAGGGAAGGGTGTGTTGATGGGCCCCTTTTCCTCTGGCCAGGAATACTGGAGCAACCCCTCTATTAAAGCTTGAATCCCAGCTTGGTCTACAAATGACATCTCAGTATCAATTTGTGAATTCTGGCTGTCTGGCTTGCGTTGAACCTTCCTCTCAATAGCAGCGGGCAACTTGGTACCTGTCCAGGCCTCCCCAACCATCTGTAGCTACTTAAACTGCTGAGGACTTTGGGGGTAATGAGTAAAATTTAAAAAAGTAAAAAGCTTACATAGTAAACAGTAGAAAGAAGGATACATTATTTGTTGTGTGATCATAAAATAACAAGACCAATAGTAATATGGCTCATAACCATAATTTGATAAAGGTAACATGACTGTCTAGTGGTAACTGTAGGGGGCAGTGCTCATCTCCGTTACTAAGCCGAAGAGTCAGCATTGTCCGAGGGCTACTCTGGTTGTCATGTGGCCAGCATGACTGTACTGAAAGCTGTTACCTTCCCACGGAAGTAGTACCTAATTATCTATTTGCATCTGTATGCTTTCGAACCGCTTGGTTGGCAGAAGCTGGGACTAGTGACAGGAGCTCACCACGTCAGGCAGCACTTAGGCCTTGAACTGCCAACCTTCTGATCTTCCAGTTGTCAGAATTGGCATCTTAACCACTAAGCCACCACTTCTCTTTACCTTTCCTATAGTTTGATACTGCATCTGAAATAACCTTATAGAAGAATTGGAGAAAAAAGAACTTGTGTTAACTTGCATTAATGCATTGACCTTACACATGCAGGTATCTCAAGCTTGTTCTTCCTGCCTCTTCCCATTATACCTGAACTGTGTAAATAATCAGGGAAAATGTCACTAAGAACATGGTGAAAGAAATTTTCTCAATGAAAATACAGTAATTTATGTTATTAAAATTTTCTTCAGTTTAACCTCCTGTCTAACTTGTATTTTAGAGGCAGGAAAATAGTTTTAAAAATGGTTGGAAAGCTTATAGTGTGGAAATGCTGTTGCTGAGCAAACAATAAATGCAATTCCTTTTTTTTTCATTTTAAAAATCATGAATGCAGACTTGCAGCTTGAAAAGCATTATTATCAGAATGTTTAAATGAACCTCTTCACCGAAAGGGGATTTAACTTAAAGGAAAAGCTTATTCATTTTAAAAATACAATTCTGTACATATGATGTGCCTTTGCCAGTATAGCAACCTCATTGTAAGAGCACTTACACTCAGTCTTTTCCCCTTTCACATTTTCTGACGTTTCTCTTTCCATTGTTTCACCACTTTGCTTCGGCATATCTTGCAACCCATCTATCTTGAGGCCAAAGAATTTCCTAACCATCTTGAAAAAGATTGGAGCAAAACATCTCATAACTAAAAGGAAACTGATGAATGTTTTAGTGTGAAAGGCCAGGTAACATAATTTAATACTTGAATTCAGTAGACAGAGTAACTCAAGTTAAGTCATGGGTTTAGAAATGTGGCAGAATTTTTGTGTTTTGAATTCAAAGCTTTTCAGTGGAGGAGACACTAGTGATAGTAAAAACAAAAAAAATTATCTATAAATTCCATCTTTCAGATTGTACATGGATTTAATTGTTTTAAAATCCAGCTCACATGGATTTCTCCTTTCAGCATACCAACAGAATACTCTCATTTCCTAAGTGGCCTAGGTAATAACTGGGAAGAATAATAAGAAAGTAAGGAGATATACATATTATTTCTGGGACGGGAAATAACAGAATAATAATGTATGCATTGTCAGCTAAAATCAATTTGACATAAATCATCTGTAAATTCACAGTGTTCTGTTACCAGCAAGGCTAAGTGAATGACAGTTACTAAGACCACTCGTGATGGATCATGTTCACAGCATATACTAGAAAATGAGCAAAACTGTCTATAATCTGCTTATATATTATGCTCAAGTTGGGAACTGGCCAGCTTGCATTGATTGAACACATAAAGGGATCCATGAGAATAGGGTTACTAAGTGCAACTGCATCAAATATGACAACAGGATGCACTCTTGTGAAATAATTAATTTCCCCTGTGAAATAATTAATCTCCCCATTGTACTTAAAAGTTTATTCTACATGTTTTATTATCCGCTAAGTTCCTTATTTTTATTTTAGTCTCTTACAGATCTTCCACAGCAATTTCTTCTAATATTCAATAATACAGCACACTTCCTCTGTACGAAGGCTTGCCATCCATGGCTTTAAGCTTACGTGGATGGCAAGCCCCAGACATTACAATAGTGTGCACGTCCATGAGAGTGCATGGCCATTGAAACAAATGGGTCTTGAGGTCCTGCGTTTTTTGTCATACGCATGGCGGGGGGGGGGGTCCAGATCAGATCCTCTGCATATAGAAAGGGCCCGCTGTATATGTGTTTGATATAGCATAGCATTTTTTGTTTTCTTTACATTTAGGAAAGAGATGCCTTTCTTTATCTGTAATAATACAGATATCTATACTGAGTTAAGTAGACTATGCTGAAGCATGAACAAATTCTCAGGCTACTGCTTTAGGTAGGACGTGTTCTGGGTTTAAGATCAGGAGCTAAGTAAAGCCATGATAGGTAAAGTAGTTCCAGTCTTATGCTGTTGGACCTTGAACACATACAATATGAAGAATCAGTCCACTGTATTTGTTGTTTCCAGTTCTGATTGGTTTTTGTCTGTTCCTGTAATGACAGCCTTATGTTTGTACAAGATTGCTCTGCTAATAGTTGAGATCAAAATGAAAATTCAAGCCCAGCCATATAGCATTACCTGACCATTAATTGTTATTTGATATTTCTGTCCACACCTCAGGTGCTGTCGTGCTGTTGTCTCTGGCTGAAAGTCTTTATTGCATCATAAAGGGGTTCTTGGGGGAAATCTGGATCTTGATGACTTTCTGAATGGAAATAGGTAGAAAAATCCTGAGTAAAGTGAAGCTCACACTCCGGTGTATGTGTAAGTTGCCTGTTAACTTATGGTGACCCAATGAATTTCATAGAATTCCCTTAGGGGATACTCAGAGGTAGCTGGCCTAATAATTGCCTTTTACTTGGTGAATATGCAGTTCAGGTCTCTGATAAATTTATTTATTCCATTGCATTGCGTGAGAGAATAACAAATCCTTACAGCTCCCTGACATGAGAGCATATATTTAACATTGGGGGATGTTTATTAAATGTTAAAACATTACTTTTATGTTTTGTTTTTCTAATTAAATTTTCCATGAAGCAACTATAAAAAGACACTGCGTTTGAAATTGTTTGCATCTAGTATCTGAAGACACAAACCAAATTAATTGTATTTAGTCCTCCCTAAGTGATTTACTGGCTGATTAGGCACTTCTTCCATTTTCATGCATATTTTCATTGGCTTTTTTGGTTGCTATATTCTTACTGAAGAAAAACAAGGAGTTGTTCAGTGCTATGATGACAGAATAATGAGGTACTTGACATACATAGTTAGAGGAGGAAACTGCTGCACCCTGCTTTTTAAGATTTGTTGGTTTCAGTGTTTCATCTAACTGTGATGAAAACATGTTTTAAGAATGTTCATTTTAAAAACAAAATGTAAAAACATAGAAATATATTTTGTGAGTTGCGCCTTGTACCTTAAACATAGATTAACTGGACTAGTAAATTCCCCCTTTTTATTTATGTAGATTAGAATGTAAAGAATAGGATGATAAATGAGATTGGTATGTGGAGCACTGATCAATACACAGTACAGTACTGCCCATTTCAGTAATGGACATTGCTGTTATATTGTCAGTTAAAGAATTCAGCTGAAAGAGCCCCCAAAAGATCTATAAACTATTCTATTGAAGAACTCTTACTAGAAGTTTCCGTTTCATAAAGAAGAGCTCCACAGGCCAGTCCCCCCCCCCCCCCCGGCTGCTGTGCCATGTATTAGCTTGAAACGTATAGGTGGTTTTTAAAAATAAATAGCACTAAAAGGATAGTGCAAGATTTTTGCAAAATAAGATTAATGTGATAACGATCCTATTTCTTAAATTATGGCCCATTACAAATGAGCGCTTTGTGGCACCCTGGGGCTAAACTAGGGTTCGGGAGAGCGGAGCAACCGCATGCTCCCAAACCCTAGTACGTAATGGCGCCACCATCATCATGGCCTCCCATCCACATGAGGGCTGCCATCATGATGCAAATGTGGCACAGCGTCATTGACGCATGGTAGTGTGCTAATGGCACACTCATGGCATCCACTGTACACGCCAAAAATAATCTGCTTTTAGTGGGGTTTTTTTGGTGCAGAGGGAGGCTGCATGGTTTGGCTGCTGCGGCGTCCCTCAGGAGCAAAAACGAGCACGTCTCCTGCCCTTTCGGGGCAGTCTGTCAAGCCCCTGAATTAATCTTCCTCCCCATTTTGTCCTGAATTGAAATGTTCTATGAGAATTTCTCATTGAGACATAATGGCTGCATTCAAACAGTCCTCTAAACTTTCTCTGTCAGTTTACACACTTCAGACTACCCTTTCCCTGTTTTCATCTGAATTGGCATCAAGAGAAACAAGACTAAACGATCTGTGCAAATCAAGCTTTGGAGAGGCTGGCAATTCACAGAACTTCTACAGTGGGACTTCACTATCCATGGGCTTGCCATCTGTAGATTTAAGCATCTGTGACGGCAAACTCCATTGTTCCCAATGGTGGCTCATGCACCGCCACTGGGGACAATGGGACTTGAGGTCCTGTAGGTTTTTTGTATCTATGAGGCGGTCTGGAACAGATCCCCCATGAACATGTGTTGCAAGTTTATTTCTTATTTATTTATATTTTTATTTCATTCATTTATATCCTGTGTTTTCCAATAATGATGCTTAATATAGCTTACAAGTGGTTAAAATAACACAAGTTAAAAAGCATACAACTTCAGTAATAAATATAAAAGGTATTTAACAAACAATTAAACAATCTGTAGAGTTAAAACAATTTCAAATTAATTAAAAGGCAATATTAAAATGATCAGAACTGTACATATAACATAATAATAATAATGTACACCACTGAATGCCCATCACAGGTTGTTGTCACACTGCAAAATAAATGTGGTTGGACAATGATTTAACTACCATGGCTTCTTCATATGGAATCCTAGGATTGTAGTTTATTGTAGCACCAGAACCTTCTAGCGAAATCACTCACAAAACTACAGATCCCAGACTTTCATCACATTGAATCATGGCAGTTAAAGCAATGTCAAACTGTATTAGTTCTGTACAGTCAATTTCTAAAAACCAGATAGAATAGGAATGTTTTTGCTAGCTGTTGGAAGGAGATCAAGGAGAGAGACATCCTAGCGCCCCCCCCCCCCCACTCCAGGGAGGGAGTTTGAAAGTCTGAGAGCAGCCACTGAGAAAGTCTCTCCCTTGTTCCCATCAAATGAGCCTGAACAGGAAGAGAGGAAGAGAGAAAGGTCTTCCAAAGATCTTAGAACTCTAATAAGCTCATATTGGAACATACAGCCCTTCAAATAACTTGGCCTCAAGTTGTATAGGGGTTTATAGGTCACCACCAGTGCTTTGAATTGTGCCAAGAAATGATCATACTGCCAGTTGAGTTGTTGCAACAATGGAGTTGTATGCTCCAAAATCTAGCTGCAGCTCTTTGGACCAACTGAATTTTTCTGAGTCCTTTTCAAAGTCAGCCCCATGTGTTAGATCCAGAATTGATGTAATCAAAGCATGTGCTACTATGGCTAGATCAAACCTCTCCAGAAATGGCCACAGCTGGCATATTGTGAGGCCTTTAGTATCCACTGGGGTTGGTTCCAGGACCCCCATGGATACCAAAATTCATGGATACTCAAATCCCATTATATACAGTGGTGTAGTAAAGTGGTGTCCCTTACAAGATCAAGATTAGCTTTCTGTGTGTGTGTGTGAATATTTTTTTAACTGTGGTTAGTTAAATCCATGGGTGCAGAATCCATGGATATGGAGGGCCAACTGTGTACTAACTGCTGTAACTGTGTGAATGCACTGCTAGCCTTTCCTGAAACCTTGACCTCCAAGCTCAATGCTGAATCCAGGAGCATGCCCAAATCTGCATTTTCAGAAGGAGTGTAACACCATATAGCATAGGCTTGTATCTCTATTCCATATTCTTGCTTTTGCTGCTGTTATTGAGTCTGCAGCTCAAAGTGGCTTACAAAAATTAAAACAGACACTGCTAAAATACACATTATGAAGGTAGATTTTTTTTTATTTAGTCCAAGTAAGCAATTTTTTTTAGAGTTTGTCAGTTTTCTGAAGTGTGGTTGTCACAAACACCCAAAACAACAGAGACTTTAAGATTAACAAATGTATTATGGCATAAACCTTTATGGACTTACAAAGTGGACTTTAGGGCATGACAGCTTAGTGTCATAATAATTTTCTTAGTCTTTAAGGTAGCACACAACTTATGTTATTTTTGCTGCAACTCAGAGGAACATAACCACTACTTTTGAAAATTGTTTCTGTCACACACTTGTGTTCCCAAGAGCCCTTGCTTCATCACTTACTGCGCTTGAGACACTTATTCAAGATGCCTGTAAACTTTATACTTCAGACTTTCAAGCTTATTGCAGCTACTGGTATCTCAAAACTACTCACTAGAATCCCAGATCGGTATCATTCCATTATTTCCCTCCCTATCTCTTCCAGTAATTGGAATGAAAGGCGGAAAACTCATGACTCTGGTATGGTGGGCACATCTATCAGCAAGCAAATTAAGTAAAGCTTCTTCCTGTGTAGTAAATAGCAGGTGTGAAGCTCTGACTTCACTGGTAACAAAAGAAAACTTCAGTGCTTTTGGGGGGGGGGGGAAGCTGACAATTGACACATTTATGAGGGAATTATTTGAAGCATATTTCTTCCTTAACTTCATCCAGTTTAAGCACAGAGACATTTAGATCCTAAAGTAGCTCTTTTAAAATTATAAACCAAAGGATTTTTTAAAAAAATACTAATGTACCAATGTTTTCTTGGGTGTAATTATATTGTTTGTGTAGATATGTCATTATTCTGTATGAGGAACAAGAAAAAGAATCAGTAACTGCAGCCCAAGCATCTAAGCAGAGAAGATAGGTTTTTCTGTGTCCCTTAAGTAAATTAACTTGTAGCCTTTCATTTCTTTTGTTACATCCTTTGTCTTATTTAACAGCACAATACACCTTGTTTTCCTATCTGTTTGTCACATGAGCTCTTTCAGCACCGAACCAAAAACAAAATGTTCACACCGCACAGGAGGAAACCTTATAAACAAAGAGCTAAGGCTGGTACAAATGTAAAGAATGTTCAGGAAATGGAGAACAGATGGTTGGATGGCAAGTTCCTTTCCTCCCTTGAGCAAGAATTTGACTACACCATTGGCCTTAGTCATGATTTAGGATTATGGCGGCAATATCACTAACCTGGTTAATAAAGGTTACTTACGAGCTTACTACTAATGAACATTTTAATGTTGTTTTAAGATAATAGTAGTCGAAAAACTCTGGTTGAAGCCCATGCTATGTAAGTATAACTAGCTAAGTTTAAAATATACAGAAATTTTCACACAGATGGGCTGGGGAGAAACCACTTTATTGCTTAACAATGTTTACATCTGCATCAACAAAGAAACTGATGAAAACTGCTAGGATAGTTAGGAACCCACTATTGAAGGATGTGTATTCATCAGATTTGAGATCCTGATATGTGGAAATGTATTGCTGAAATGTAAATACAATAAGAAAAGATGAGAAAGATGGGGGGGGGGATTACAAAATACCTGTTAACCTTAGCAGAATGGAATAAATCTTACATTAGGCTTGCTCTGGGGTCCTTGCAGTATCTCAAAATTGATGCATTTATTTGTTTTATTATTATCTCAACTTTCCACTTGATAAGACAGTTCTCAAGAAAACTGACATAATAAATTAGTAACATGAAATAAAAGTGTAACAATTCAAAAACAAAAACACTGCAAAAATAGCAGGACACTCTTAATACTAGCAGCTTTTAATAATTTCTAGTGAGGATGGAACATGGAGAACAAACTCCAAGTCTCTCTCTCTCTCTCTCTCTCCCAGATTGTTAGTCTGTCTAGTTCTACATTATCTACAGTTGACTGGTAGCCATTCTCCAAGGTTTTAGAAGTCTTTTCTGACATATTTCAAGTCTTTTCGTGCATTGAACCTGGGGCTCTTGACATCCCTTCCTAATGTTAGTTTACAGTCTGTTACTGTATACATTAGTTATATATGCATGCATGTATGTATGTGGATGGTATATGTGTCAGATGCACTTAGTAAGATTTCAAACTATTACTTTGTCATCATATTTGGTAACATTTTGTAACATGATCTTTGTTAATTTCTTGTGTCATTATTCTGGCTTAGCTGTATGTGATCAGCTATAACTGCTAGTTTCTAGACAGATTTTGAATTTCATTGTTTTGAAGACAAACACGAGAAGTTTGACAGGACAGTTCAGATAGAGAACGTTAATTTTCAGATCTTCTGTTCCATTGCTAATGAGGTTATGTCTTAGGGGCAAGCTGGGCTCGATTTCCAATCTGAATAACATACCTTAAGTCCTATGTATAATGTTTGACAAATTTGATAAATGTAGATTTCTCTGTAACATATGGAGAGTACAGCTGTCTGTTTCAGCGAAGAAATGGACCAGAGGGAGTAGGAAGAACAGTTTAAAAATAACTGAGTAGCACCTCTGGAATATGGCTTGCATAATTTTCCATGTCCCTGTTTGCCACACTTCGCAACCCACACTAGTGTAAGACAGATAATGAATAATTTTAGAAATCATCACCACCATTGCCACTACCATCCTTGACTCAGTTTATTTTTGCCACCAATTTGTTCTTTTCTTTGCACTTGTTTACCAATTTTCAGTCTCCCTAGTAAAATGGATAAGATAATTCTCAGCTGTCAGCAAGTTTGTCAATATTGACATTGACAGCAAAATTCAATAAACTAAAGGGACTCCCTGCAGTTTCATGTTTCATGTTGTTAAGGTGAGATTCTCAACTGCTTGCTTATTATGTTTTGTAAACTGGTTTCACTCAGATTGGGTTATAAAGCGGATATTGTGGAAGAAGTGTTTGTGAGATGCAGTCTCATCCATGGACCTTTGCCATTTAGGACAAAATCTTAAGAATTTACTAGCATATTTAAAAACCAATATGATGCTATGCATTACACTGGCTTTGCTCTAGAGCACTCACTTCCATTGAGCTAATGTAATCATTCCTCTTACCCACAGTTTTGGGGTTCTGAATTGCGTGGTCTTGTTTGTGAAGCTGTACAGAAGTTGTTTTTCTGGAATTGATTTCCATATACAGTTCATATTGCTGTATGCTTTGTTGAAGCCTTTGAGATCACAGTTATCTTTCGTTATAGCTTCCCAGTGTGCACCGCTGCATATGTACACTGATTGAAATGTCCCCTAAAAGTGTTGTAATGTGATCATACAGTAGTATCAAGACTCCATTTTGCATGCAGTCACTGTGCCTAAGCAAGGATACATGGGGGGGGGGCAGGGAATAGGAACTGCAAACTGAGATGAAATGTGTCTTTATTTGGTATGAAATTAATTTTTGAAATAAATTCTGGAGAAACAGTAGCAAAGTGTAAAAAAAAACCCACTTGGTCTTCTCTTGTTATTAGTAAGTAGCCACCATCTTGGCTCTAGTTCATTTTTGTAAATCTTTTCCACACAACCCTGCAACTTCTGCTCTTACCTCTCTGTATTCTTCTGGCAGAAGTGATGGAAGGAAAAGTACAGGTAGGCCTATTTGCTGTGTTTAATTTAACACTCAGGGTTCCTCTCTCATTCTCCTATTTATGACAGCATTCATTTTTATCTGTCTTCTAGCATACGATTGTAGTGTTGTTTGTCTTGCCCAAATTATTATTGTAACAAAACTGATCAAATGGAAGCCAGAAGCTACATTATGGTTTGTGGGCAAATGATGCTGTTAATTTCAGCGCTCTTAAAATCTTGGCAAGAAATTCCAAATAATAATATTGTTGCTATAGCAATGCTGCACCATTAAAGTACTTAGAAGGACTGGGATGCAGATGAACAAAGAAGATGCTTATCAACATGGGAAGCCTTTAAAAAAATACATTTTCCATATCTTGAAGCAAAATATGTTTCAGGTTGGAAGGAAGAGATGTAGTAATGCTAGACAAGTGCACACGAGTGGGGCTGCAGTCCTAGAACTGCTTAGGCTGCATCTGCACTACAAAAATAATCCAGTTTGAGATGATTTTAACAGCCATGGTTATGGGATTTTTAGTTTAGTTCATCAGAGAGCTCTGGTGCCACCACAAACTACAAATCCCAGGATTCCACAGGATGGAACCATGACAGTTAAGTGCTATCAAATTACATTATTTCTGCAGTGCAGATCCAGCCCCTGATGGGAGGTAGCTCAATTGAACAAAACAGGACTTCATAGGAGGCATATTTGGAATTATAATGATTATATAATTTGGAATTATATTGATAACCCCAGCTCCTCACACAAAAGTAGTGAGACCTGTGACAGGTATCTTTCCAGCACATACCTTTGCATGTGAAGAAGTTACAAAACCTAGCATTCAGTACATAGAATCCTTCCAGTAGATTTAAAAAATCCCAGCATAGACTACCTGTGAAGTGTGTGTGTGTGTGCGCGCGCGCACGCACGCACACACACACACAGTGGACCCTTGTTATACGCTGGGGTTTGGTTCCAAGACCTCCCGTGTATAAAAAATTTGTGTATGCTCAAGTCCCATTAAATATAATGACATAGCAATTACAGTGGTACCTCGGGATACGAAATACCCAGGTTACGAAATTTTCGGGATACGAAAAAATCCCATAGGAAATCATTGTTCCGGGTTACGAATGTTTTTTCGGGATACGAAGAAAATTTTTGGTGCTTTTTTCGGCTTTTTCGCACGAAACGCGGCTTTTCCCCATTAGCGCCTATGGCAATTCGGCTTACGAAGGCTTTTCGGGTTACGAAAGCGGCCGCGGAACGAATTAATTTCGTAACCCGAGGCACCACTGTATAAAAAATGGAAAATCAAGGTTTGGTTTTTGAAATTTATACTTTTCTGGAACATTTTCAAACCGTGGATGCTTAAATCTGTGTACAGTATAAGAAGGGCCAGCTCTGTGTGTGTGTATATATATTATATGTGTTTGTGTGAGAGAGAGACAGAGACTGACTGACTGACTGACTGACTGACTGAATGAATGAATGAATAGGCCTTTTTACATGACACAAATATGGTTGTATGATTCCACATTGACTGCCAGGGCTACATCCTATGGAAATCTGGGATATGCAGTTGTTTAGGGAGAAGTATTTAGAATACTCAGCCTTAGAGTACCAGTGCCTCACAAATCATATTACTGTAATTATGCCATGTGGCAGGGACCAGAAAGAAAGAGCAGTGAATACATTGGACAAATGCTAAAAGTGTGTGCCTGTGCAGAAAAAAAATGGTGACAGTACATATATAAAATATGTAGAAACAATTTCCTTCATGTATCTATGTTGTGTGTACTACAGACAGTTGGTTAAAATACGGTAAGTCAAATGATCTAGGAATAAAATGCAAAATCTCAAGTTCTCCTCGTGTTGATTATTCTTTTAAAAGGCACTGTTAATGCTCTCCTTAATGTCCTAAATTTAATGTTTCATGCTAAGCCTCTCTTTGGGCTATTTTACTAAAGCATTTAAAAGGTGAAACTAAAAGTATTCAGTCTTGAACACCAGGAGATAATAAAATCATTGTTGTAGAACATAGTTTAGAGAGCATCCTTTCTTCCTGTCCTTTATGTAAGAGCCATCACTGTATGATTTTTAAAGTTTATTCTTGGAGATCTTTTTATTGCCTTAACAAGCCTGAAAAGTCCTTAGAAATTTTGTTGTTGTTAACTGCCTTGAAGATGATTCCAGCTCTGTGGATGAGACATCTCCAAGACCTCCTATCTTCCACTGTTTAGCTTAGGTCCTGCAGACGCAGGCCCCATGACCTCCCTGACTGAATCCAGCTACCTGGCATGCAATCTTCCTTTCTTTCTACTACCCTCCATCTTTCCTAGCATTGTTGTCTTTACTAATGAGTCATGCCTTCTTACGACATGGTGAGAGTATGACAGCCTCAGTTTTATCATTTTGGCTTCCAAGGAGAGTTCAGACTTGATCTCTTCTAGGATACATTTGTTTGTATTTTTGGCTGTCTGTGGTATTCTCCGCACTCTACTCCAGTACCAAACATCAAATGAGTTAATTTTCTTCTTATCCGCTTACTTCACTGTCCAGCTGTCACATCCTACATTGTGATGGGGAATACAATGGCTTGGATGATTCTGACTTCAGTGCACAGTTAAACATCTTTGCATATTAGGATCTTTTCTAGTTCTTTCATAGCTGTCCTTCCCATTCCTAGTCTTTTTCTGATTTATTGACTGCATTCTCATTTCTGTTCAATATTTGATCCAAGGTACTGGAAATCTTTTAACTGTTTTGATTTTCTCATTGTCTAAGTTGAATTTATGTAGATCCTCCATGGTCATAATATTTGTTTTCTTCATGTTCAGCAGTAAGCACTTTCGTTGCACTTTCTTAAATTTTATGTAGTAATTGTTCAAAGTCTTTGATGTTTTCCACTAGTATTATGGTGTCATCTGCATATCTGAGATTGTTGTTCCTCCTATCTTCACTCCTCCTTGTTCTAAGTCTAAACTTGTTCTTTTAATATTTTCTGCATACAAATCAAACAAATAAGGTGATAGTATGCAGCCTTGTCTGACCTCTTTCCAATTGGGAACCATTCTGTTTCTCCATTTTCTGCTCTAACAGTAGCCTCTTGCCTTGATACAGGTTCCTCATCAGGCCCATTTCTTTAAGAGCATTCCATAGCTTTTCATATATCTATTCAGTCACAAAGATTATGCTGTAGTCTATAGAGTACATGCTCAGAAATTACTAGCCCACAAAAATGTTTCATAGTCCACTTTCCCACAGGCACCTGTTTTTGACTTCTGTGGTATACTCTTGCCCTGGAAAGAGAAAAGGACCAATTGCTTCCTAATGTGAAAATATTTGGAGGCATTGTCTACTTGTTATATATATGACAAGTAGGTGTTACAAAGATCTAATATTATGCTTTGTAAATCATAGGATCAGGCAATAATGTTTAGGGGCCTGATGCTAGTGAGAAACCAAAAGCACTGGCTTTGGTAAGATGTAAATTGGAGCTGTTCTTTCAACAATCATTCAGACTCCTCCAGCAATGTATCCCCTCCTCCTCTCACTGTGGCACATAAAGGCTGCCCACTGATACTTGCAAGAGAGTAGCAGTCTCAGGTCAGGCAGCTCAGTTGTTTTTAGCCTCTTTACATTTTGTCCTGAGATTTTTTTGTGGCATCTGTTGGCCATATTTAACCAAAGAATGCAAAGGGGGTGTTAAGTAGGAAGTAAGAAAGAGACAGATTACCTATCGGTATTCTGTTACTGACTTTAGTTGTTCTGCTGTAAATTGATGTTTTCCTCTTGCATCTCTAGGAGCAGGCTAATACTGGAAAACAATTTTTAAACAATGCAGTTTGGAAAGCCACCATTCAGCTGCAGGCCAATGAAAGGTCTCAGTGTTTAAGGAATAATATAATTCTGCTTATTCTTAGTGAACAATCATAGGAACCTGTTTCAATTCAATTCTGAAGAGGAAATGATTTATCCGTTACTAAGGGAAGCTTACTAATCTTGTCCAATACTACAAATGCATTTGGTAGGGATGTTGTAATTCTCAGCTGAAATAGTTTAGACAATGATTGGCTGTAGTTGTTAGCCACCCATCTTAGAGACAAGGTGTCTCATTGCTAGAAATGTAGGAAAGATGATACATGTGTTGATGGAGATAAGGAGGGGTGCTTTCTATAGTCTTGACAGCTACATACTCATCAGGTCCACATAACACTGGACTAATGATGAATGGCTTTCCCAGATGTTATTCTTGGGCTCCAGCTTGACCCGTGATTCATTTATTTCCATATGGTAGCTATCATATGTTGCTATTTTATGTCATAGCCTTTGAGAACTTTTCTGCTGTGTCTGTAGAATGAAATAAAATGAACAGATGAAAGGAGTGAGGGAAAACAACACATTTGGGACTTGGACATTTGTGGAGATCAGCGCTTCAGAGGTAGTGCAGGAAAAAGAAGTAAATTCTTCTCCGTATGTTTTCCAATCCAGACTAATTACTATTGCTATTGATATGCTTACCAAGCATCATCTGCCTCTCAGTAGGGAGGCTAAAGGCTAAGCCAAAAGAATAAGTGGCTGGGGGGATATTGGGGGTTTGTGACCTATGCTTACAAATAGATCCTCTATAGATCCTTAACCTTCATGAGATTAGGAGGGTATGCCTTCTGTCCATTCAGTGCATCTGAAAAAAACTAAGAAAAAACTTCTGCAGGAGTGTTCCTATTTGGGAACCGTGGCTGCATCTGATAATACCCTTATCTGGGAGTTAGTGCTACTGAACTCATTGGGACTTGCCTCTGGCTGGGCATGCAAAGGTACTGCACCATTAAAACACAGGTGTCTACATAATATATTGGGCACTGACATTGGTGGGTTTTTCATGCTAGTTATTTCAAAGAAAAAAATTATCATGTTTGCATGGGAAAGAACTACTAGTCATAGTTTTGAGTGACTGGATTAGTGTAGCAGTCATTTCAAGAGATGATATACCTGTACTCCCAGTGCTGTAGAACTAGAATGCCAGATCAGTGTCATTCTTCCTTTTATTTAAATAGAAATGTAAAATTTTGGGATAGCTCTTCCCCTTCTTTCCATTGACATATGGTTAAATGGTGACTTGATTTGTGGTAAAACTGCTGGTAATAATCAATCAGTGGCACTGCTCTCAGTGGGTTTTATGCATAGATGTGCACAAAGACTGCACGGTATATTACACAAGGTGCACAGCTTAATCAGCTGGGAATCTATAGAAAAACAGTATTCTTAAAACAAGCAGTTATGAGCAAAGTGAGAGTATGAAATGTGCTGGGCAAAAAGATTTGGTTTATTAATAAATACAATGTGTGTTAGTTTCTAAAGTACATACATATGGTATTTATTTTTAACTAGGATAATAGTAAGGAATAGTCTTGAGTAGTGCAACTGTATAGGGCAGTTTTTTACACTGTCAAAAATTTAAGTACATCTTCTGATAGTGCCACAGTAACACTAACCCTAGTAGCACTAGCTGGTTAGATTTAAGGAGAGTAGGAATTTTGAACAGCTCTTAAACAGCTGCTGCATAGTACTGTTAAAATGTTACACTAGCATAACATTCAGACACAAATGCATCTCACACACTCACACTCACACACATACACACCCCTGTTTAAGAACCTTGACCCTTATGTTTCATATTCAGGAATTTTTTTGTGAGTGTAGAAGATAGACCTGACATATTTTCTCTGTTGAGTAGTAAAGATTTCATGTTTTCTGAAGAAAGCACTGGAGTAGTGAAAACATCAGTTATGCCCTAGCATGGTATTCCTCATGGGAGCTTAAATGTGGGACCATATGTATGTACCTTTACTCTGTTCCTCCTTCCCATCTGTGCTTTCTGCTGTACTCCATATCAAGCAATAGCTATATCAAGCAATAGCATTTCATAACAAGATCAGCACAGAGGGTCAGCAGATACATGGGTGGGGGATCTACCTTATGCCATGAGGCTTATGGCCAGATAATGCTTAATGCAGACAACCCTAAGAACATATGTTCCACACTTAGCCTTTCAACAACAAATCATTACACTTAAGTCACTGTAATGCTCAGTGCTAAATCTACAGAAAGGAGGAAACTGACAGTTGACTGAAATTCTAGGCTGACAGAGACATCTTATGTAAAACCCTCCAGTTCATATTAGAGGAAAAATTAGGAATGTAATAATATAGGTTCAATTTTCTCAGTTTTAACCATGCATCCCATCAGCTTCTTAAGCATTAAATTCTATCGCATGCATTACTGTAGCATATAGAATGGACAAAGATGAGATTTTTCCTTTAGTATGTGCACATCCAGAAGTATACAGCTCCTGGCTGTTAAGGTAGGTTTGGGGTGCTGGGTTAGGAGAGAGTAAGTAGTCACACATTCATAATTGTCTGTGATGCAGGATCTAGGTCAGCATCCCCCCTCAAAAACCCTGTCATTTGGGAGATCATATGAGAGGATGTGAAGACATGGCTCATTCTAAAAGACAATAATACTTCATAATACAGGAAAAAAGAAGACTGTATTACTGGTGGACAGATGGAAGGAAGCCATGGCCCTGAGTCTGGAAGATCTGAGCAGGACTGTTGATAACTTGGAGGTCTTTCATTTATAAGTCATAATTTATAATATTTGACAGCACATAACGAATGAATAGGATAATGATTTACTCTATTGTTCCGGCATCAGAATTGATTGATACCACCCCCCCTCATCTTTTGTGCTAATCGGCTCAAAATTTTTAGTGTATTCCTATTGGACAGTTTTAAATGTGGATGTTTAATCTCTTTTTATGGGTTGATCACTGTTTTTATGACTGGGGGGAGCGTTGGGGTTTGGGGTTTTTTTTAATTGTAATTTTTAATTGTTTGATGTTTTAATTATACTGTTGGAATCCATTTTGATTACTTTGGGGGAAAGCGGAATACAAATAAATATTATTATTATTATTATTATTATTACTACTACTACTACTACTCAAAGCCTCTAACTTATACCTTAAGTTAGAGATTTATCTAACTTTTTTTTCAAGGCGATGCTTAAAGTACACTTTGTGTAAGATACTATACATCCCTGTACATGTCTACTCAGGCTAGCCCTTTCTTTGCTTACCTTCTGTTGGCAAGCAAATACAGTTTTATTCAGGCAGGTGTTTAATATGTAATTATGGGATGGGTTTTTTATATGGGATGTTCGATATGTGGGGTGGGTATCATGGTTTTATTGTGGTTTTAATGTTTATAATTTTATCTTGTTTCTATTGTTTTTATATGATGTTTTAATTGTTTTATAGTAATTTTTATTTGTGAGATGTCCAGTCCCTTTCCTGGAGAAAGGTGGCACAGAAATAAAATAAAATAAAATAAAGCAAATAAAAAATAAAAATAAAATAAGCCATATAGAGTGAAATATATAATGGAAGAATTTTGGCCTAGACTCATGACAATTGGTACAGCATGTTTCTTGCCTCTTCCCCTAGTATTCAATGGTGGCCTGGCATTCTCACCAGTATGTATTTGTGATGTTACACATATTTATTAACTCCAAATACAGTTGTTCCACCATATTTGTGGTTTTCAGTTTTGTGGATTTTATTCACAGATTTGATTACTATGTATTCTCTAGGAATCTCTGGGTCCTCCAGCTGGAATCTATGGCCAACTTTTGACAGATGTTGCATTGGAGGACCTATAGATTAATAGAGAGAACACCTCTCTAGGCATTTAAAGTTCCTCCAGCATAATTCTGTGGTCAGCTTCCAGTGTATGTTGACCACAGAGTTGCACTGGAGGAACTGGAGGTTCCTAAAAAGGTATTCTCTCAGGTTTTTTAAAAAGTTTTTTTTTTAATTTGCGTTTTCCCACCTTCATGGGGGTCCTACATCCCTAACCCTATGAAAAATGGAGGACCACTGTAATGATATTTGGGCTCTTGTTGTGGTACCCTGAACATTTACATATTTGTGGTAGAAAGGGTTAACTGGATCAGATATAACTCAGGCATGAAGCTTCAGGGCCAAAACCTGAGACCTAAGACTGGCTCCTGTTGATGCCATTCTGGCATTCTAAAGTTTAATATGGACCTGGTCAGTGGTTGCAATGCCATCTAGAAACGCATGTGCCTGTTCTACATTATACTGTATAGCTTTACTCCATTTGTGGAATTTAGTGACAAGGGTCCAAAACCCACTGCAGAAATAATCCAGTTTGAGACCACTCAATGCTAGGGAATTCTAGGAACTGTAGTTTTGTGAGACATTTAGCATTCTCTGTCAGGGAGCTCTGGTGTCACAATAAACTACACTTTCCAGGATTCCATAAACCAGGGAATTTAAAGCTATCTCAGACTGGATTATTTCTGCAGTGTGTTTTGGACCAATGTAATGATGCTGTATACAAAGTATCAGCAAGCTGGTGTAAAGAAGTATGGAAACATTTAATTTTACTAGACCAACCAAAATGCTGCATCAAAGTAACTGGGTTAAAGAAGTGGTTTAAACTTGTTTCTTGTGCTGCTGAGTGGTATGGTCTTGCTGAGACTGAAATGGCATTGCAGTCCTTTTGTAATTGTTCATTTAATAATATTTCCAAAAGTGAAAAACAAAACTAGGAAGTAGAAAAGACAGGAGAAGATTCTCAGTATTAATGTCACTGTTGCACTCATGTCATCTTCCCTGTCATTGGCAGAACAAGTCTATAGTTCAAAGAAGCATAAGAAGGGGATGGCGGGGGGGGGAATAGGAAAACACAAGAGTCTTCCCCCCCCTTCTTGAATTGTTTCAGTTTGAACATTTCCAAGTTGAAATTACTTCTAAAGTAGTTTCCCTGTTTTGTAAGTATCTAAATG
This sequence comes from Sceloporus undulatus, assembly GCF_019175285.1. Lineage (NCBI taxonomy): Eukaryota > Metazoa > Chordata > Lepidosauria > Squamata > Phrynosomatidae > Sceloporus > Sceloporus undulatus. The sequence goes on from NC_056523.1 coordinate 271,233,431, forward strand.
AAGCAACTTATGTTTTTTAAAAGTTACACCTATTAATTATTTATTAAGAAACTGTAATACTTAAATATTTTGTTTTTTAAAACCCTGCAACACCTGTGCTCAGTTTCTTTTTTAAAAAAATTGATGTGTATGTTATTAGTAGGAATTTCATGAAATGTATAAAACAGTCAACATTCCGATTACTTAATTATTACTGATGGAAGTTCATTTTAGCAGATCTACATTTGTGTGTTTGTAATATTTGTAATCTCTGATGGGTCTGTCAGTGCTCCACTTTGTCAAGAGGAAAACAGTGCTTGTATCTGGGCAATTGTTGCATGAGAGTGTGGGCAACTTTTGGGCAACTGCTGCATGCCAGTGTCCTATCATTATGTATTGTGAAGTTCAAACTATTATTCTTTGTCTAGTAAGTTTACCAAGGTGAGAGAAAACCTTGGTAAATAGTAACATATGCTCCACTCATAGGTTGTGGGTGTGGGTCTATGTCTAATAGTAAGAATTTAAGGATTGTTTCATACATGAACCTGTATTTGGTAGTTTTCACTACCACTCATCTCCACTTGTAGCAGAAGATGAATCTAGATGTAAAAATGTCTTGAAATGAGTTGAAGTCAATGCTTCAAAGCAAGGTACAAATTACGTAGTTTCAGTTTAGAGAAGAAATAGTAGGAAGTTGCTGTTTTATGGTAGAAATGATGTCATGGGGAAAATAAGTACTGACCTTTATATCATAAATATTATAGATAAAAACTTTCTGTCTGTAATTTACAAAGAACAGCAGTAAGGAACAAAAAACTGCAAATCTGTTATTGCTGAGGGTCGCTCCCCCTAAATTTATACAATAATAATAATAATAATATTCCCTAATAAAAATATCCATAATAAAAATGTCAGGCTATTTAAATATAACAGTTTGGAGTTTTGTCCTTGTCCAAAAGATCTACAAGAGCAAATCTTCCACATGCAATTATGTCCTATTAACATTCAAAAGAAAGCCATAATCTACCAATCCATATGAAAAACCAAAAACCAAACCTTATTTACGGTAAACCCAGAGTACAAGTAGCTGAAGTTCTAAAACTGTCATGCTACTCTCTGCCCTTCCTTCCAGTTGGAAACATTATATGCTAAGACCATTGTGAATGCTCAATATGTAGTTTCTTGGGCAAGTGCTGCTTGTGCATTCCTCCCTTTAAACTGTGAGTTTCTGTTTCTATCAGACTTTATGAAATCCCAGTCTGATTGCTTGGGTTACCCTAGGTGATAGAAACCCAAGCCTTTGCAACCAGCTTCAATTGCTTTTTAAAAGAAACATTACTAGCATAGTGACACATACAGCACATTGTCTCTCATGGGAGCTCAGGCAAGTGTTCACAGCAGTTAGAGGTGTATTCTACAGAGTGATTACATCAGTAGTTATAAAAAGCCAGAAAGAGCCAGGTATAGAGTGTGGAGAACACTTGTTGCTGTTTCCAAGAATTAAAAATTTTCTAATTGGTATTAATTGGCTGAGGAAACTATTTGCAATCTTTGAATAGTATGCTTTGCTTCATTGTTCAGACCACTGGCTCCCCTTCTTCTCCTAAGTATGGTCAGCCATACTTAGAGCTCTTGTGTCATAAGAGTTGGTATGTATACTATCTGTAGTCCCCAAGCTATCAACTACTTGTCAGTCACTACAACCTCTGTCAAATAAGACCCTAGGGTCTGAAATTGGCTTGTATATTCCAGTTGGATCCTCACCCCTCCTTTTTTGTTGTGGGCAAGAAAAGGGATTTAAGACTACTTAATTATTTGGAAGTGTATGCAAACGCTAAGAACTATTAGCTGCATCAAGTGTAGCTTGACTTTTATTAGTAAACATTTCCTTTCCAAACTGATATCAAACATACTGTTTCCTCCTCAGTCAGTTAATTCTACTATGAGACAGCTTGACTTGCTGTTTAGAACAGTTTAAAGCAAGGGATAGTGTTAGTGTGTCATTTGTAGCGGTTGTCACTTCTTTTAAAGTACCTTTTAGCTTTGTATATCATTTCAGAAATGTTCCCTATAGAACATACTTGCTCCTCCATAAAGTATCAGAAGGAAATCCAAATGCAACAAACAAAAGTGGGCCCATATTTTTCATGCTCATCTGGATTGCATGTGTCTTTATGCTCCCTCCCCCCCACTTTAATTCAAAAGATATTTTTCTAGCAATCCTATTGAAGGCAATGCTCTAATCCCACCACTGACAAGCCATGTGTGGGAGCAATGCATGACTTATGTTTTTGCATGGCAGGGGGCACCATGTGCTTGTGTATGGTTTAGTTACAGCATGGAAAAATGTCATATTTGGATGACAGTTGAAAATGATGTGTGAAAAGCTAGCTAGAGTTCTAGATTCTTGTTTTACCTGCTGAAAGGGTTTAGGATATGGCACAGGTGATGAAGCAGAGGCAGAAAAAAATGCTACTAGCAGGAGATCCTGTTGCATCACCAGAATCTCAGCAAAATTGATGCTAGTGGTGATCTTGCTGTTGGGAACTGGTAACTCTAAATGGGGAATTTAAGGGACATTTCCCAGCTTGGACTCAGGCTGTAGTTTTGTTTTGTTTTGAAATTGTATCACCTACCAGAAAGATGGCATTTTTCAGGACTGGTGGTTGAAGTTGTCCAGGTGCTTGTGTACATTCTGACTTGGACCATGCTAACAGCTATCAGACTCAGCCCATGCAAATAAACATCACCCAGAGTCAGGGGGTTTCCTAGCAGACAATGGATCACTAATTAAATAGATACAATCCTCCTCACATGTTTTCCCACCCTGAGGCCTTGCCATTCACCAACAGACCAACACACAAATTAACATGCAAATCACTTCCTCTCAACCAAGGGTCACACTGTATATATACCCCATACAACCTCCATGGCACCATTCTCTGAAGATGCCAGCCATAGATGCAGGTGAAGCATCAGGAAAAATTCTTCCACATAGTCCGAAATCCCTCCAAAAAACTATTGAAGAACAGGTTAAGAGAGAGGTGGCCCAGAGTCACTGTGGGGCTGCACTTCTCACATGTGACAGTCTGTTCTCAAGTCAGGCCTTTGGCCTTGCATCGTCTAGACAGAGCAACATAAGGGAAGGAGGACTTGCACCAAATGGCAAGAGTAGACATGCCCAGAGAAGGAAACCTTTAGTTAGAGTGTTGTTAGAAAGTATTGGAGCTCTTTTTCTCCCACGGTGCTAGAGTTGCCTTGGGAAACATGAGACCTTGAGGTGTTTTTCAAAAATATTTTAATTTTTTTTGCCTTGAACTATAAGAGTCCAGTAAATATTTATTACATTTTGCTGCATGAGCAACATGGCCTGAATATTTATTTTTTGTTTGGCAGCCATATAAAGTTAATCTTTATGTCTATCTGTTTTGCCTGCTTCTTTCTATATAAAGTAAACATAATATTCTTGTGAATTAAGCATTTTGTTTCCATGTAGAGGACAGGTGCCCCTCTATTTGCGCAGACTTCATATCTGCAACCCTCGCTTACTTGTGAGTAGGGTTGGCATAACCCGGTGGCCCCCGTGCCATTCACGGTTTCGGGGGGCCCCTCCCGGTCCCGGTCCGGTTTGGGCCCCCACCCATGCTTTGTTCCCGGTTTGGGGGCCCGCTCCAGCCATTTGCCGTCTGCCGTTGATGCAGCTGCTGCAGCGCCAACCCCCTCCTCCTCCGGCTCCGCCTTCCTCCTCTTCCTCGGCGGGCGGCAGAAGCGCCGCCACCACCGCGCCCCCACTGGGAGGGCTTGCGCGCTGCCCAGCCTCAGCGGGGCCAGTGGCAGCGCGCGCGCCTGCCCCACTTTCCTCCCCCCCGCGCGCGCTGCCTCACTTTCCTCCCCCCCGCACGCGCGCCTGCCTCACTTTCTCCCCCCTGTGCGCGCGCCGCACCACTTTCCTCCCCCCACGCGCCTGCCCCACTTTCCTCCCCCCTGCGTGTGCGCCTGCCTCACTTTCCTCCCCCCCCCGTGCGCACCTGCCCCGGTTCCCTTTGCGCGCCAGCCATCAAAAGGAGGAGGAGGGGGGAGAGGAGGAGGAAGGAGCCGGAGGAAGGGTGCCTGAAGGCCAGGGCAGAATTGGGCCAGAGAAGGAGGAGGAGGAGGAGGAGAGCTGAGTCAGTGGCCATTAGGTCTGCCTTGGTATTTTGGGATTTTAAAATGATATTTAAAAATATAAAATACTTATTTTATTTACTTTTTTAATTTTTATTATTGCTTTTTATTTTTTATTTCATTATTTTTATTATTGCTTGTTTTTATTTTATTTTATTTTTATTATTGCTTGTTTTTATTTTATTTCATTAATTTTTATTATTGCATTTTTATTTCATTAATTTTTATTATTGCTTGTTTTTGTTTTATATCATTAATTTTATTATTTCTTGTTTTTGTTTTATTTCATTAATTTTTATTATTAAATATATACACCCCTGCCTTGTTTTTTATTATTTTTTCCTATTTTTATTATTAATATATGCAAGTGCATTTTCTGTGTATTTATGGTGCTTTGAATGCTAACAAGCTCTCCTTTCTTGCACAATTATAGTGATGTGATGTGATGATGATGATGATGATGATGATGGTGATATTGATAAACAAGCTCTGAGGCACGGCCCATGAACTTGCTGTGATTTTTACAAACTCATGCGCAGTGAAGAAAAACCACAGTCCCTTGACCAAGTACACCACTTCTGAGAAGTAAAGTTGAACCCGAGGGCAAATACATTTCTGCCATCTGTCTAAGAATAATGCCAAAATGTCCTCCTTTTGATCATGCCTAAAAACATGCATTTATTAACATTTAAAAAAAAAAAACTCAATTTTTTGCGCTTCCTCCACTTTTATAAAAATGTGTCCTACATTTGAAAATGTTGCCCTACATTTGTCCTACATTTGTTACAGTTTGGAGGTCCTCACTTATGGCAACCCTACTCGTGAGGAGCAAACAAAGGGGATTAAAATGGGGCATGTGCCTGAGGTGCACACACCCATTCAAGACTATGGGGCTTGAATATGTGTAGGTTTCCATTTTCATGGGGGGGGGGAGTCCAGAATAGATCCCCCATGAAAACCGAGGGCTGACTGCATTTCCAGTGGGATTTGATTTGGAGTAAGGAGCTTTGGGGGGAAAATAACAACACAGCAGATGGCATGTGTACTCAGTTATGTGGAGGCAGCGATGTGAGAGGGGCACATTTTTTGTTTAAGTGATGTGGAAGTTGATGCACACATTATTTACAATTTAAAGTATCATTCTTTTTAACCTTGCTATCAGCCAACATCAGTAAGAACAATTCTGAATTTAATTGCTGTTTTCAACAAAGCTGACACCTTCAAGTTAATGAAGCTTTCAGTGGCTAAAATTGTCAAATACTATTACTGTATATGGATTACATTCATTTTAAAGGCTTATAAGATTTTAATGGACATTTTGCATACTTCATGACAATAGAATGGGGGGTGTTGTTACTGTCATAGTCATATGATAAAGGTGATTAAAACTGTGTCTTAACATTAAAGCATATTATGCAGATTTTCAGAGGGAGAAAAATGGTAAGAGATGAAAAGTTTAATTAGTATGAGTCAAAATCCTCTTCATCTAGTATTTAGCTGCAAAACAAAAATTGATGGAATATACCTAAGGAGTTATGTAAATGAAGGTAATAAGATGCTCTGACTGTACTGTGCAGCTCTTTGGATAAAGGAGTTTTTTTTAAGCCTGTTATAAATTCATTTTCTGTTAACACTTTTGTTGAGTGTGCAAGATGTAGATTTTAGTTTTAGATGGAAGATTAATTTTGTTGATTAAAGGTTTATTTGGGGGTAAATTAGCAAGCTGCTCTTTTAGCCAGGGGCCATCTGTTGATGGTGCAAACCTATATAGTGAACTTTCCTTCAGGTGATGAATGAGGGAAAGGATTAAGGCTCTCCCTGCTATTAGTAAGCAGATGCATGCTATCAGAGAGCATCCTTCCTGCCTCTCAGTCTGCCAGCTCTCTATATTGATGGGGTGTCATATGCCTATAAGCCATTCCAGGCTAGGGCAATGAGAACTGCTCTCTCAGGGCCCATTCATCAAGTCCTTCTACAGGTGTTTGTTAGAAAGGAATTCTGAGTGTGTGGTTTTACACATGAAAAGAAAATGAGGGCTTGAAACACTTTCCTCCTTTATTACAGCAAACCTATGTGTATGTTCTTAAACAGCAATAGCTATATACTGCCGAAGGACTTATTGTAGGGACAAGAAGATCCAGCAGCTTTTTGAAATGTGAATAACTCTTAAAGTATCAGACTTAGATTGTTTTAATTCTTCTCCTCCCTGTCCCTCGCAACATTACTTCCACTTCACTATCAGTTATCACTACTGTACTACTATGCAGCTTTGAGACTGACCTTGGCCTAGTGGAAAATGTAAAATATTATTGAGGTTACTGCCATTTAAGTTATTGTGATTCAAGCAGCAGCTATATTTTCAGTTAACCTTGTGAGTGACAGTTGCTTATTGCCAAAAGACTTTTAGATGGCTTTGTACTTGCTTTTGGCAATTATTTTCACATTTGGAGCAGGTACATAGTCACTCATGTTTTGATACTAGGTGGATTAAAAAGGGTGTTGCTGTACAAGGAATAGCTTAAGCTCAGATCTTTATACTTTTCTTACAATTCGCTTGGGCCAATGTCTCTTTTCAAACCATCAAAGGTTTTTTTTCTCCCTGCATAATCAACTGGGTTTTTTTATACCATGTGAACTCTGATTCTGTTGTGGTTTCTCCTCCTGACACACACACACACACACACACACTGTTGCTTTCATCATAACCAGGTATCATGGCAATCATAAAGCCATAAGTCCTTCTACAACTAGTCTCTCTCCCTGGTTTCCTGCTGTTGCTCAAATTAATTTCTGGACATCTTATAGGAGGGAGCAGGGAGTGTGACACCGACATGACAAACTGTAATACTCCATCTAGTGGCAGTAATGTGGGATGTGCCTACAATTTATTGCTTAGAATTAGATTTAACCTTCAAAGACATGACCATCTTTAGTTGAAAGTACAGTATGTTACATAAGGAAAGGTGTGTAATCCACATAAACAGTTTATTAATCAGATTAAATCCTGACAGAGGTGGGGCCCTGCATTTATTCAACTTTAACTGTAAATGCACCCAGCTAGGCTGGATTGCCATGAGAAAGGAAACATAGGCACAGGGAAACTTTTAAATGGAGGTTGTTTACAGGATATACAAAATTGTTTGGCCTTTGTTCAAAGAAGGAGTGATGGTAATGGGGGCAAAGGTAGGGGTCAGGGCAGGGTTACCCGATATAGGTCTACCGATACAAAACACACAGACACACACCAAAAAAGGGTTTAAAGAAAACCCTGCAACCAGTGGATACAAATTCCATCACAGTACATTGAAGAAAGAAGATAAATATTTTATCCAAGTAGCATAGAGCAGAGGTTCCCAACCTTTTTAACTCTCTGGATGGGGGAAAAAATCATAATGTGGTATGATTTGAAAATATATTGCAGAACAATGTTGGGCAAAAACTTTTCTGAGGCACTGATATAAACATTTCACATTTACAATCCTGGCAATACGGAGCCACTTTCTATTGGCATAGTATGTCAAAGTGAGTGACATGTCCATTGCACGTGGTACTGTTATGTGCTGCCTATATCTGATACTTCATTGTGAATTGTAGCCAAACACATCTAGAAGGCAGCAGGTTGAAGAAGACTCACTGTATGTTTTTTCTGTCATACATAAACAAGAGGATGCATAACCTTTTCAGCCCTGAGGGTGAGAAGTTGGGGACTGTGTGTGTTTGTGCACACACTCCTGCTTGAGTTGGCCACATAAATTAGAACACCAATGACTCAGTAATATAATTTGGTGTTATGGGCAAACACTCCTACTGCTTCCTTCTTGATTCTTGCCCTCTACCTTTATCCAGTCATTCACTGCTCAGCATATGATCTTGTTTTCTAGGCAATAGTGACCCCCTGTGTAGCTGACATAATGTAGGTTGTATTAAGGAAACCTGCTGTACTCTTACCTGCTTGATCAGTTGATTTCTTTGCTTATAGAAGAAAAGCCATCATCATTTTTCAAGCAATGTTATCTTTTTGGTAGGATGCAAGAGTTCAGATTAGTTCTTCTATCCATTATTCATTTATTTTAACATTTAAAAAGTGTTCCTACAATATTCAAATTGTGGGAGATTACAACACTGTGAAAATCTACATTGCCTTTAAAAAGAGATCCCAGTGATAGCAACAGCTGCTGAAGTAAGAAAATTCAGAGTAGAGAAAGTATGTATATTGCTTAGTCATAAATGGAATATAAAACTAAATTACACAAATATTAACATTGGTTTTCTGAAGGATAAAGCGATTGTTTTCCCTTTGTCTATTTGTTTTCTAGTGTTTTCCAAAATAGTCTAAGCCAACTAACAAATGAAAGGTATCACAGTGAAAAAAAATAATTGGTTGCAATGAGCTGATACAATAGGGTGTAGATAGCAACAGTATATGCCTATCAACCTTGGAACAGGGGTCACATTTGATTAAAAAAAAAGTCTTTGCTCAATGGACTGTCTCTGTGCCAAGTCACAGTTTCCTGCTAAATATTGATTGGTGCAGTTTCCCAGGGGAAAATATTCCTTGTAGATTGTCATCAAAGCATGCTGGTACTGAAACACAGGCCTGGTTTTATTTATTTAGTCTCACTGACATACTCTGCTTGCTTTCTCCCCCCTTTATGATACAGCCTTGCACAGAAGATTGATGATGGTTAGTTGGTAAGATTTTCACCTTGAGTCTGGTTTTTCTACTATTGCATGTATTGGCTTATTCTAGGTAGTATAGCAAGAAGCTTACAGGCAAAGTGAAAATGCAGTTACACTTTGGGTTATTTTTTTAGGAGTTTTATTCTTGTTTAGGTCATTATTCAGTATTCACTGAGCAGAGAGTTGAATGAAGATTTCTGCCAAAGAGATTTTAACCTAGTTACGCACATCAGTTCTGGGGTCTGCAATCTCTCATCTTCTGTCCATTCCTATTAGTTTCAAGAGAGAGAAGTTGCAGCTTTAGATTGAAAACATATCAGGGTTTGTGCCAGAGACAGTGAAAAGAAAAGATGGAGAAATGAGAAAAAATCACTTAAGAAGCAGACACAGAAAATGAAATGGATAGACTCTTAAGCAGTTAATATTAATTAAAAATCTGTGTTGCAGTTATCTGCTAAGATAGTATTTCTTTTACTTATACACAAATTTAATTGGTAGTTGTTAGCATTCCTGAAAGACAAATGGTCTCTGAGGGGTTGAGCAGATGGAGAGGGAAAAAATGGGTTGATTCTGAGTTTTCCCAAACCATTTGGAAACCCTGCTGTCCCCATGGCCCACTCCCGAGGCAGACTGAACACCTACAGGTAGTTCATGGCATCAGGTTGTGTCTCTTGTTTTTTCCCACCTCTCCCCTCTCATGCATGCACACCACCTCATGAATACACCGCCTGAGAAAGACAATTACCTCCCTCTTGCCATCCAGCTATTATCCCATTGGATGCCCTGTGTGACTATCCACACAGTTGCACAGGTAATGTACTGCTCATACATTGCATTGGTGTGCACAGTGACACATTGGTAGAGCACAATAATGGAGCCCCCTATACATGCCCCCTGCCCCCCCTTTACCCCATGGCCCCCATTGGACTGTCTGGTTTGTGTATGTTTTAATTACATCCATTCCATTATTGGTGACTTGCCATGTTTATCGTAGGTTCGCATCATGTTGTGTGTGACAGCTAGATGGTGAAATGGGTTGATGGTGCAGCTGGCCACTCATGACCCTTTATGCTCAAACCAAAAAAACTGTATGGCAAGCAATGGTGCCAGCAGCTGTGTCCTACTGGTCCTAGAGGTCCTGGATTCCCAAACTCTCACCATGCTGTTTGTATGATGGTGTGATAATGCACATTTTCCGTGTTAAAGCAGAGTATCTGAGCTTCTTTTTGTTCCACTGTTTAGTCATGGAGCATGGCTTCGTGTTGGTTTCCACCCAGGTTGTTACTGTACATATTCTGAACAGGCAGGATTCAAGTGGGTTGAAGCCACTTTATTTTGCCAGTTTGGACAACCCCAATGGCTCTAGAACCAAAGAGACTGTTCGTGAGTGAAGATTATACTCCCACAGTTTTCCAACATGATTATTTTTCATGGTGGATGCTTAAACAACTATGAAAAGGCTAAAGATGTATACAGCTTCCAAATATAGTATAGTGTACCTGATGCTTGAATCAATTTCAGTGTATCAGGCCTCTGAAACCCACTCTCTTTGGGTCTATCTGACTCAGCTATGGCCTGGATCAACCATGAAATACAGAACTTGCATGAGCTTCCAAAACAATAATAATTCTTTCAAATGTCTTAGTTATGAGAAGCACTTCTTGAATTAAAGCTTGTAAAAAATATATTATGAAATACAGTCTTGGGCTTATAGTGTAATGGAGTAATGCTTAATTGCAGGAGAATCTTTTTATGTCTTGCAGTATTGAAATTATGTTAAAATTTGTGATTGGCAAATTTGACTGGTGCTGGATCATATTCATACTTTTGGCTAACATAAGGTCAAGACTGGTACTGTTGGGATCAAGATTTCAATTACTTCTGTCCATGTGTTGCTGAACATTTTAATCCACTCGCCATACAAGTCAGGTTATAAGTCTAAATAAAGGAGGCTTTCAAAGTAAATTGGAATATTTCTGTATGTTGTCAGACTGTTAAATAGTATTGGCTCTAAAAGGATAACTGAATAGTTCTGTCTAGCAAATAAAAAAAAAGAAAACAAAAAAGACAATTGGAAATGGGTTGTAAATTCTAGACTATATTCTAAATTATATTTGCTTATCTCTGATCAGAGGAACCTTTTTAATGTTTGCCCCTTCACATTTTCTGTATCATCGCCTTCCTCTTCATAACCAAACCATTGGTAGAGGCCTGCTGTTAAAAGTGAAACTTTTCTTCTTATGCTGAGTATGACCTCCGTCTAATTAGTATTCACTTCAAATGGCTCACCATTCTTCTCTCCAAGTAGTGTCTTGTTTTAGGAGAGTAACATATGAAAGACTCATTAAAAAGCCAACAAGTTCCTGTACTGGACCTGAGATATGATTATTTTTAAAACAGAAAATAGTATCTGGAGTTCTTTGTGTACATTTATTAAATTTCTCTCCACAAATATGGCTTCCAGTAAGAGTACTTACCAAGATGCTTTTTGTTTCTGTTAGCAAATAATGATTATAGTGATCAAGCAATCTTCTTTTTTCATATTGTGAGAGGATACTTGTCACAAAACAGAAGTACCTGTAATGCTGAGTAGTGGAAGGATGTAATTAACAATTAATTAGGTAGTGTATTAATTTATCACATACCAAGCCCTATGTTGGATGTGCTTGGTATGCTTTCCTCTGAACTTTGGATGATGATGGTGCCCTAGTTATACACTGTATATTTGTAGAATGTTTTCATTGGTGATGGTGATGACCTCAAAAGATCACAGCTTTCAGACCACATGATGTGATTGATTCTAGACCCAATAGTTAGGGAAAAGATGTGTTTCCCTTGTAAACAAAGCAAATTCACTTTAGTACACATTGAAATACAACAAATCAGGAAATTATCTCATTTTTCAATCATTTCCTTAAATGGAAATATAATTCAAGACACATATTTAATTAACATGACACTGTATCTTTTTTTAAAAGGAAACCAATCTAGGAATGATAAAACATATTATCTTCTTCTAAATAAAAAGGTTTTTTTTGTTTAATAACAATAATTATTAGGCAATGATTGACTTTTACTGTTTGACAGTACAAAACATTTTTGCAACAGATTTTAATAAGCTAATAAGACTTTTGACTCTAATATTACCTATACACTGGTACCCCGGGATACGAATGCGCCGCGTTACGAAATTTCCGGGTTACGAAAAAAATCCATTAAAAAAAAACTGTTCCGGGTTACGAAGGTTATTTCAGGTTACGAAAAATTTTTTGGTGCTTTTCGGCGCTTTTTCGCACCAAACCGCGGCTTTCGCTATTAGCGCCTATGGGGCTTCGGCTTGCGAATGCTTTTCGGGTTACGAATGGCGCCGCGGAACGAATTAATTTCGTAACCCGGGGGAGCCCTGTACTTAAAAGTAGCATTTATTAATGCAGTTAATTGGTTATATCCATTGAGGTTGCTGCATAAAACACCCAGCTATACAGAAACAAAGAAAAGGGGGGCTGGTCTAGGCTGGTGTTCCATAAAAAGGCATTGTAAGAAGGAGCTTATGTGTTAACTGAGGTATGCCTATCTTTCTTTCTTTCTTTCTTTCTTTCTTATTTGGTAACATACCTGTTCAGAAGTAAGTCTTGTTGAAATTACTTCTCTGGTTTTCTGATTAAATATTTAACAAAAGATAAATGGATATAATTGACTTTTCATGCATTTAGGTTTACTTACCTGTAACAGTGCATACTGCCCTAGTTGTCCTGCAGCCATTGATCTGTGCATACTCTTCACTTGGTAAAGTATTCCCTTTCCTCTCTGCTAGCGGCCTTATTCTCTAACTGAAAATAGCAATTAATGAGATGTAGCAGTATATAATCATATTTGTGCAGGTTTACATATTTCTTTCTTCATATTATTTTATGCATATCAAAGTGATATCTTCTTTGTGTTGGCACTATGCCAAGTGATGGGCTTGTTATAGCCAGTGTCTTGTTTCATTGGACTGGGGTGAGACATTGTGTATTGGGAGGCAGCATTTCATTGGGAGGCAGTTTGTCATTAAGGATAAACTGTGGGGTTTCAGACCATGTAATCCCATTGAGTTAAAGGATGGGATAATTATTATAAAAGATATGTAATTTGTTTTCATTAGCCTGATTGGTTAATTATATTTATAATAAAGTCTTGTCATCATTTTAGTTCCAAATACTTCTTTATTATTATGTAAAATAGCTTGTTCATATACTACAGAAATCAGCATGTTTCTCCTGCAATATGTGAAACACTTCTATATTGATCCCTAAGTGAAAAAGTACCTTTTTTGAAAATTCGGGTTATAATGGATGACTGCAACTCATGGAGGTCCAGGGATAGTGAAAATGGAGCAAGTTCAGCCCTAGACCCTCTGCAATTGCCCTTATCTACAGAATTAGTTTTTGGTGTATATCAGCTAATGGCTTTCTGAAAAAAATAATAATCTGTAAATGTGAACACTTAATGTGCACATTATTCTGCAAATGCGAACACTCTAGCCCTAAGAAGCTTTAGAAAAGAATGTTTCAGGTGACCAGAGATTTATTTATAATATATTAAGATGATTAGAGAGCTAGTGTGGTACAGTGGGCCCTTCCCTTATGTGGGGGATCCGTTCCGAACCCCCCACGTAAGGGAAATTCCATGTATGCTGGAGCCCCATTAGAAATAATGGGGCTTGTGCCTGCGGCGCACACACCATTACTTCTTCCAGGGCGTGCCAGGGCTTTTTTCGGTGCAGCTTTCAGAGTATGCTGAGTGCCACGTATGTTGCGCCTATGTATGATACGGTGCACTGTGTAGTAGTTTGAGTGGTGGGCTATGACTCTGGAGATTAGGTTTGATTTCTTGCTTGGCCATAGAAACCCACTGGTGACCCACTGGGACACCCTCTCAGCCCCAGAAAACCTGTGATAGGTTCACCTCAGGATTGTCATAAGTCAGAATGACTTAATGGTATACAACAACAAAATGATTAGTTTGACTTTGGATTATTTGCAAACCTTTTGGATAATGATACAAAAGAGCAATAAATTCTGTGTGTGTGTGTGTGTGTGTCTATTTGGCAAGTGTTATAAACACATGAAACATTTTTTTTGCGATCTCTTACAATTAGCTTTTGCTGTGATATACCTGATGGTCTGTCAGGTTAAGTTATTTATACAATGTGGAGAGGTGTTTGTGACTTTGTTTTCAGAATGAAAAGACTGCATTTGATTTTCATATATGCAAAATACTGTAGGGCTAGTTCTTCAGAGCCCATAGAGATCAGCCTCTGCAAGGGCTTCATGGGAGGAGAAGATAGGGGTGGTGGTGGCACAGAGCATGCAAAACTTGATATGACAATGAGATGGGGCAGGGAAGGTCAAGTCCTGAACTCTTTGTTTGTTTTGTGCCTCCCATAATCCTGGGCCTCTCTCAAACCCCAGAATCCTCTCAAAATTGAAAAAAGAAGAAAGTGTTCCGAACAGCCATAAAATATAGTACAGTGCACCCACGTTATACGCAGGTGTGTCATACGTGGCTTCCAGCATATGATGGAAGCCACGCCAGAAAGACTTCTCCTGCGCCCTGGAAGAAGCAATTGGGTGCATGCCCTGTGGTGTGCCGGGCACACACCGCGGGAACAAGCCCCATTAGAACTAATGGAGCTTGAATTTACACATTTTCTCCTTACACGGTGGGGTTCGGAATGGATCCCCAGCATAAGGGAAGGGCCAACTGTAATTTACTTTATTTAACCATCTGCCTTAATCCTCCAACACGTGAACAACAAAACTGCCTCAAAATCAGCCAAAAATAAAAGCTAAAGCAAAGCATTCATTATGTTTCATTTTAATGAATTAAAGAATGTAATAATTTCATCACTGACTTCATTAATTCTTTAACCTTCCTTGCATACAAAGACAAATCTTCTCCAGTCACCCCTTAAATCCCCAAATAGCTATATTACTTCAGGTATCATCACTTACCCAGCCAGAATACTTGCTCATACTTACTGAAGTGACAGTCATTAAGCTTGGGGGAGAGTCGAGGAGTCCCTTGAGTTTAGTCAGTCACAGATTCCCTATGTACGTAGGGCTCACAAAGTCACAGCTGTGTTACCTATTCTGTACTAATTAAGAGTTACTATGAATCTGTTTGACAATTAAAGACAGAATGAACTTTAGTGCAGATAGGCACTATGGGACAGTAAATAGTTCTAAAGCAAGCAAAAAGTCAGCATAGGAAATACTGCTGACAGCATGGACTTTCTTTTAATGGTGTTCAGAGTAAAATGTCTATATTAAATGTCTAAACTGGACATTCCATGACCATTGCAGAAATAAGTACATAGAAGGGGTATTATCCGAAACTTAAGCCACCAAGATATACTTGCCAACATAAAGATTTTTCTACTACTATCTCATGCAAATGTAGATATCTAGGGTGATTTCCATGAGGGAGAAATTCTGGGGCAAGTGTTGAGTTAAATCCTAAAATCATTTATACTCTGTCTTTCATGTCTAGTCCTTGTTTTTCATTAGTAACAAAACACATTTCATTGTATTAACACTGGTGAAGGGGTATACTTTTTTTTGTTCATGAAATGCAGATTTCAAACCAATAACTTCATGTAGCCTTTATGAAATGTTTGAATAAAATGTATAAAGTTGCTCAATTTACCATCTTCCTTGTGTCTATAGCAATAGGGAAGGGGGGGATGTCAATTCTGTCTCATTTAGAACCAAAATGACAAGATTGCCATTTTCCCCCCTGTATGGACACAGAATATTTGTCTCCTGTATGGTTTTGTTGTGTGGAGTGAAGATCGCAGTAACAAATATTTGAGAGTTAGGGGCTGTACAGACTTCAGCTGCACTGGACCAGGGCCACAGCAACTGCACGCTTTGGCACTGATCTAGCCTTTCCAGGGTACAAAAAGGAGCCACAAAAATGGATCCTTTTTGCACCCTGGAAAGGGTGCGATAGCCGCAGCTTTAAGGTGCTCTCTTGGAGCTGCATCATGTGGATTTAAATTTAAAAATACATATTTGGGAGTTTGGGGAGCTTCACCACTTAAAACCAAAGTATAATAGATTTATGTACACATAATATTTACATAACATTAGCCAACTGGCGATTATTAAATAGATATGTCATATTACCAGTAATACATTTAGCTGTAACAAATCATATATTTTTAATAATCCCCAGGTCCTACATTGTGATAAAGGTGTAATATGAATTAGTAACTAAAATTGGTGAATAGTCCTATAGCCAGCATGATGTGATGGTTTGAGTGTTGGACTAGAATGCTGGGAGGCCAAGGTGTGGCCATAAAAACCCACTGGGTAACATTGGGCAAGTCATACTTCTCAGCCTCAAAGGAAGGCAAAGGCAAACCACCTCTGAACAAATTCTGCCAAGAAAACTCTGCAATAAGTCCACCTTAGGGTTTCCAAGAAAACTTTAGATTTTAATAAACCAATTATAATAGTAGCTAGTTCTTCTCCCTAATCAGTCTTTACCCAGTTTGGCTAAGAGATCCATGTTATTAACTTGACAAACTATTCCAGAAAACATGGGTGAGAGTTGTTGCATCCTTGGATAAATGATGAATGTGCCTTTAGATAATATTTAGGCTTTTCTTTGACATAGTACCGATTTATTTTTTTTTGGTGGGTTTTTTCGGGCTATGTGGCCATGTTCTAGAAGAGTTTATTCCTGATGTTTCGCCGGCATCTGTGGCTGGCATCTTCAGAGAATGCTGACCTGGAAGAGAGTGGGTGTATATATACTGTGTGATCATGAATAAGGAGAAGTGATTCCCATGTTAATCTGTGTATTGTTCTGTTGTTGATGGCCAGGACTCAGGGTAGGAATCACTCCTCCTTACTCAGGAACAAACTCTTCAAGAACATGGCCACATAGCCTGAAAAACCACTAAAAAACTATTGATGTCAGCCCTGAAAGCCTTCGACTTCACATAGTACCAATGGTTGCCTTAAGTTCATCATCTTCTACTGGCATTCTGGTTTAATTCTGAAATTTCCATTTCAACATGCACAAACCTGTGTTAGGTGTTCCATGACTATTGTCCCATGTGATGTTTCCCTTAGACTTTAGTTTCGGCTAGTCTTACCAAGTTTTCATGATTTCCCTGTCTTTCCGGATTTCTGTTCCCAGCTGTTTCTTTCTTTCTTTCTTTCTTTTAACAGCCTAGCTCCTCTCAACTGGATTGACCTGCTGGAGGAGATCTGATATATCACCTCTCTTGATGCTTTTAAAAAGGTTGTCAAGACGGATCTCTTCTGGCAGGCCTTTCCAGGCTGACCTCCTGGTCCACTGATATGGATAGTCCCTGTCTGCTCCAAGAAGATGTCTCACTGCAATTATGCCCATTTTTAACTAATTTTAATCTGTATTTTATATTGTTGTTTTTGGCTTTTGCTTTTAAGGTTGGGGGTTGGGGGATTATGTTGTGCTGGTTTTTTATTCATATGTATTTTATTGACATATTTGTCCTATTGTAACCCACCTCGATCCATAGGAAGAGGTGGGATATAAATAAATGTATTATTATTATTATTATTATTATTATTATTATTATTATTATTATCTGCTCTTATAATGGTTTATATATGGAAGAAATCCCCTGCCAGTAAGATTCATGGTGGTCATAATTCCATCATCCCATTATCCAGGAATGTTCACCTTACACCTTACACAGTATTAATAGGGATTCCGTCACTTACTATATAGGGAACAAACCTGTTGCAGTCCTTAGTTTGTAGGACTCCAAGCTAAGCTAATAATGACCAAGCTGAGGCATGGCTTTTATAACTAAAATGTGGCAGTTTTGACAGATGTTTTGTCTGTCTGCTAACCTGACCTTCAAACAGTTTAACCTCTGTTCCAACTATACAGCAGAATATACAGTACTTTCTACTTCACCGTTCCATTTCAATATGAAATACAGTAACATCTTGCTGCAAATATAGGACAGGACAGGACAGGACAGGATGGATGGAGATTGTGTGCATATTTCCAAGCAGGCAGGGTTTATGTTGGAGGGTGAGAGAGATGGAGCTGTTAGAGGCTGTGACATTGTTAGAGGCTAACTGCTGAACCAGAAGGAGGACATATGGATATTTATTTCATTTCACTAAGTTTTGTGCAGGTTGCATATTGCAGCAGTTAGCTGAAAACAGGCTGAATGAATTAAATAACTGAGGTGGAGTTATTAACAATAAAAGAGCTTAGCTATTGCTTGAAAGTGGGAGGCCATTTGAAACACATAGAATTAGCGTTACCTTACTGTATTTATCTTCTGCCCTGAAAGGGAGAGGAAAGAGAGACAGTTTGATGTCTAAATGAAGTAATCTTACAAAACAAAAAAGATTATATTTGTTAAACTGTATAAGAAAAAAAAGTCCAAAGATAATATGGCTTTGTTCACAGTATTACATAAAGAAGATTAAAGACGGGAAACAAGCTGCTTAAACACTGTAAACTAATTAGTTCGATGAATTGTTTTCCCGAGGTTCATGAGATATGAAACATTGGCACCAGTGCGTGAAATACACTCTGCCTCAGTGCTCTTTTCAATTTATTTTTTCTGTTAGTGTCATAAGTATATAAAAAGAAAGCAACCAAAAAGAAAGAGGTTACAGAAGGAGACCAAAGCCTGGCATATGATTGAAGCTGACATTTTGTCATTTTATGCCTGGTGCGGGAGGACCTTCCTTGTAATACCCTTGTATAAATACCAGCTTCATATTCTGCCATCGCCAGCTATATTGCAAAATGATGTCATGACAAGGCCCACAGGAATTCCTTTTGTTGCTCAGAGCCACTTTGGCAGCTCAAAGCTAAACTAATCATGAGCAAGCTGAGGCATTATTAATTAGTGTGCCCAGTATCAAGGTATTTAGAGAGGAAAGTGGAGGAGGAGAGCCTGTATGGTTAGAAAACCAGGGCAGCTGTTTGGCACAGGAAACTTGGTATTTAGTTTGCCTATTCTTCCCTGTCAACTGGCATACAGACATTTGATGCTGCAACAAGTGTATACATTCAATGTAGTCTCTTGGGGGTGCCTACCATTGTATACTAAATAAATCTCTACTAAAAAAAATCTGTTAGATTTGGTGGCCCCCATAATTGTGAAGCTCTGTTTGTGTTCCCCATATTTTTGTTAAGGGACCTCAAAACATCATATGAATTTGGTTGCAGTAACACTCCTTCTTCTCCTGATCACATCTGTGTGCCATTATTGCATTTGTGTAGAAAAGCAGAAAATGTTAAATACCAGCATGAAAGGATATTGTTTATAATGCAAGCAAAGAAATAAAATATCTATCTCAAAATAACTCTATATCTTGACTTAAATGGGTGCAGGAGTTGTTTACTGCTCTGCCTCCTGAAACAAAATGTTTTGGGTCAACTCTGAGTAAATTGTATAAAACCAGGCCAGCCTATATCAATATGGGGAATGAGTTTGCATAACTAACCTTAAGAATTATATTTTTTTAAAATTGCAATTTCATCCTACTAGCATTCCCGTGTTTCTTACATATAGCTATCTGTGCTATAGCAACTGGGTTATTAAAATTTGTGTAATTTTGTAGAAGGTTTAGAGAGCTAGTGTGGTGTAATGGTTTAAGCATTGGATCACTACTCTGGAAATCAGGGTTTGATTCCCTGGTCAGACCCACTGAGTAACCCTGGGTAAATCACACACACTCACTGCCAGAAAACTCTGTGAGAGTGCCGCCATAGAGTTGCCATAAGTTGGAAATGGTTTTTGAAGACGCACAGTAACAACAAACAAACACAACAACAGTAGATGATAAATCAGTGAAATCTAACCATTTTAGAATTTGACAACAGATTGCTGAAAACTTTACAGCTGGCAACTGGTTAATAAAAAAGTAAAATAAAAATCCAGCAGTCTACAATATACTGAAGAAATGGCATATAGTGTATTTATTTTTTGCATAACTATCTTTTTAAAAGCAATTTCATATCTTCTGGAGTCCCTCCAAAATATTATTGTTTCTTTTTTCTCAACCTGCTCATGTGCCACTGTTATTTTACAGTGTACTTTTAAATATTTCTTAGCATATGAAAATCTGTGTCTGGCACAAACAAGTCTTTTTCAATCACATCAGCAAGGGTAGTTATCTAAATGTGAATATTTCATTTAAGAAGCTGACTAACGAAGCTGACTAATTCACAGTTGCCCTAACAAACATGAACGGAGAATGAAACCTTATTCTTTTTCACACAAATAATTACATACTGAGGGACCTAGACAGATTCCAAGAGGAAGCCCATGCGACTCTGCCTTATTTATTAAGACTTCTGTGAACTCTTGTTAGTCTGTTTACTATTTCCCTTATCCATTAGTCTTCCCCCTTTTTACAAGCTGTCTAGAAGTTTGCAACTTTTATGCTGTATATGGTTTTTTATCTGAGTTTTGTTACTGTTTCTCAGCATTTATTGGCAGCCTTAATCTAACATATCTTAAAATATTTAATGGGTCCTGGCTCCATTCAGTGTGTTGTGATTTTCTGTCTCTCGGACATCTGTGTAGATAACTTCTGAAATTTACAAAACCTTTGTATAATCCCACTGCTAGACCTGCACATTAGAAATCTTGACCAGTGTTTGTTTGCTGCTAATTACTCTGTGTACGCCTATGGGAATAGATTCTCTATCAATGCATTTGAGGAAGCAGGTAGAAATCTTTATGTCATTTAAAGGGAAATTACTAGTCTAGATGTTTTGACTTTTTTCACTCTTGAAAGTGGGTGCTGCTGATTTGATTTTATTCATTATTAATTAGGGAGAAAGAAAGGCTAAGAAATAAGAAATTTTACTTGGCACCACTGTGTAACAGAAGCAGCTGTGTAATGTGGCACCAGTGAGTTATTAAATATGGCATAATGAGTAGTATTTCTATCATGGCATTATATATCTGTCATAAATTTTGTCAGGCAATTTTTTTCAATGTTTGAAATCTTTCTCATGTATTTTCAGTGGGTATCATTTAAAATGTCCAGAAATCCCTCTGCAACCAATCAGTTTGTCTTTTTCTAAATACCTTAGTTTGATTGATAGCTTGTTAGGTAAATAGAAAGCCATAGGGAACTTAATTTACTTGTTATATGATGCAACAGTAGCTTGATATGGGTAATGCTGGTTAACTGCATTTGTGGCCCGTTATCTTTCAGTTTGTGGCAAATTATCTTGTATTAGTTTAATCTTTCAGTGTAATGCAGCATACAGAGGTGTCTAATCACTTCCATATTTCCGCGTGAAGTATCCTTTGTAAGTGTATATTGTCATTTTCTTTGTTGCTGCTCTTTAGTTAAACATTTTAAAATATTGAATTGTATCCAGACTTAGTCATACTTATAGTAGATCCATGGAAATCAATAGGAATTAAATCTAATTGATTGTAGTTCTTTGTGGATCCAAGCCATTAATTTAGTGGTTTAGGCTCAACTGTAGGGGTGGGTGAAAGATGTGGTTGTGTCAGAGAAGCAAAAATTGTGGGGGGAAAAAACATTGTAGAAGACAAGAAAACCAGGAGATTAAACTAAGATTTCACCATCTCTTTGAATCTTTCATATATGTAGAGAAGGCTCTTTCCTTGCTGATACCTTCCTTAGCTTTAAAGGTCTAATAGCTACAACATACAATGTAACAGTGACTGTATTTAAAACCCGCATCTGAATCTATACCTAAAACTGCATACCAGTACTGGTTAAAATGTTCTTCAGGTCTCTTTTGGCAAGTCTTTGCTTTTCTTTCTTTCTTTCTTTCTTACTTTCTTTTGCATGAACTAGAATTAAGTCAGCAATTGAACACCTACAGTTGTTAAAGTAATTAATCACATATACTTAGACGCACAGCAGTTTTCATCCTTACATTATCCAATGTTTGCTTATCATATTAAAATAAATAAAATATTTTGGAATATTGGGTTTATATAGATATCTTCATCTGAGAAAGTTGTGTGCTATCTGGAAATAAAACTGTGATTACTGTATATACTTGTGTATAAGTCTAGAAATTTTAGTCAAAAAATTGAGCCCCAAAACCAGACCTGACTTATCCATGGGCCAATGTTAGTACTGTGTTTTAACTCTTATTTAAGAAAAGGAACCATCCCCTGGTGAAAGGCAATCTGTCCAGAAAAGCACTGACACACCTCTATTCTTTAGTGTGAGCCCATCAATTATGCCTGCTGCAATTTTGTAAGTTCTTTGGCATTGTTTTCCTTC
The DNA here is from genome assembly GCF_019175285.1 of Sceloporus undulatus. Classification (NCBI taxonomy): domain Eukaryota; kingdom Metazoa; phylum Chordata; class Lepidosauria; order Squamata; family Phrynosomatidae; genus Sceloporus; species Sceloporus undulatus. The sequence continues at coordinate 271,255,552 of NC_056523.1, forward strand.
ACTTCATCCTTTAGATCTTTTGTTACATGGCCCTAAGTTATGTGGCACTAACTTATCATCTATAATGTTGGCCCTCAAATCTGTCCTCACCTTATGCATGAGGTCGACTTATAGTCGAGCATATACAGTATATATCTACATTGCTAGATCCATCCTTGTTACTGGAGACCAAAGTTGACTCCATGGCTCAGAATGCTTAGCATCAAATTTAACTATAGCCAGTCCTGGATTTGTTTTTATTTTTTCCCCTCCTTCAAGTAGTTTCTGAGTTATGGCAACCCTAAGGCAAACCTATGTGGTGTTTTCTTGGCAAGATATGTTCAGAGGAGGTTTGCTGTTGCCTTCCCTTGAGGCTGAGAGCATGTGATTTGCCCAAATTGAGAACCAAACCCTGGTCTCCAGAGACACGCAAACCAATATGCCATGCAGGCACTCAGATAGGGTTATCTTAACTACAGTAGTTCATGAAGTGGTAAGTTCCTTATTACACTACTGTAACACACTTTTCATGGGGCTGTCCTTGTAAATAACTCTGAAGCTACACAGGTACTGCAAAACACAGTGGTAAATTTGCTGACAGATACCATATAGACAGCACAAAACAACAGTCTTAAAGGAGCTGCACTGGCTGCCGGTACATTTCTGATTCAAAGTCAGAATGTCCTAAAGAGCGTGGATAATTGAGGGCACACCTCTCTCTAAATATGACAGCCTGAAAGCTGATGGAACAGATCTCCTCTGTGTCCTTTCAATGGGAGAAATATATTGAAAAAGGATGTGGGGAAAATCCATCTCTGCTGTGCCACCCCATTTGTGGAATTCCCTCTCCTTGGGGGTCCAATATCAATTGATTTCCCTTGGTGATGAGTCAAAAGATGGCTTTTTATTTTTAAAAACTGGAGGGGGGTTATTTTTCAAATATAAATGTACATGGTTTTAACTGTTTTACCCTTTTTACAGGGAAAACCCCTCAAGATGAGCTATAAAACCAAGGATTGGACAATAAAATAGAAAAAGCATGAAAAATTATTATAAACCAGTGTTGATATGCTGTATGAAAAGTGCTGGCAGGTGGCTCAGAACTCTATTGACCATGTTAAAACTTCAGCATGTCAAAGTGTTTGTTAACAGTGTATTCAGTCTTTTCATCAGGTCTACATTTGCATCCCATCAGTGAATCAAGTAGCTTTATTTCAGAAGTGAATATGGCTCAGATAACTGTTCAGGCTCATGTTGCTGATCCATATCTGTTTGTGATTCTATGCCTTTTACCTCCCACATGGGTTGTACCTTTCTAGTGCAAATAAGCTGCCACTAGTACCTCTGCTTGATCTCTATGCTACAGATGTCTCTAATTAACTTGACTGTGACAGGCCACTAGGATACAGTTACAGAGGTTGACAGATCCTAGTGTCCTTAGAGGCTATACCCTGTCACCTGACACATTCCTTGTGCTAACATCCTTTTGGCAAGCTCTTTTTAATGACTAAGTCCATCTTGTAGCTGCATGTTTAATATGAGGAGTGTAGAGTGATAGCCACTAAAAGATAACAAAGAATTTATAGTAGCAGAGCAATTACAGTATCAGCTTTGATTTAGTAACATAAGAGGTGTGCCATTAGATCCCCTTTGAAAAATTCTAATACAACACTGCACCCAAAATAGTGTTTCTGAGACAGTCCTAAGCTCAAGTAATGAATGTACAGAGTAAATGGCAGGAAATGTTCTCTCTAAGAGTTATTGTACTCTGCACTATATTTTAGAGTTGGAGGTTATGAGGCGGTGTGTTATTATGAAGCAAAAATTCTGCCTCTCAACACATGTACAACAAATCAAAGCAACATAACTGTTTCTATTTCCTAACCAACATGATCAGCTGCTATGCATTGGCATGCATCAGTCACAGAAAAAAAATCCCTCCTACTAAATGTATAAAAAGTTTCAAGGAACCTGCCATGATCTGAACTTAGAAATGTAGATGTGTAGAACTTAATCTGGGCTGCTTCAAATATTTAGAAGTTTGAATAGCTTGAATCACAAGTCCTTTGCATCTTCAGATTCAAGCTTTTCTTTGAAATTCTGAAATTCATTAATAACCTGAAGTCCTTCAAGGAATAGACAGGGAGGATCTGGGAAATATAGACCATAGAGAATCTAGTTAGAGTCAGAGTATAGAAGCTGTAGGAAGGGATAGAAAGTTGAACATTATATTCAAAAGGGTGATAATTATGAATGAAATGGAGTCATGGAGCCTGCAAAATATGTAAAAGGTGCTATTAGCAGCTATCACCTAAGGAAAAAAATTGATAACCAAGGAAGCATGTTGTTGCACATACTTGGAAAGCACCCTAAACAGATCCAGGAAACAAACTCTCTTATGAGGCAATCTGACCTAGAATGATGTGGAAGAGTCAAGAGGAAACTCAAAAAAGCTTTCCTTGTCAATAAGAGAAGCTTAATAGAGAGCATGGGTTTATTTGACAGCAGGAAATGATTTTCCTGAAATAAGAAAATCCTAGGGGAATAAACCACCTGCTAACTCAAAGAAAATCCTTCCCAAATCAAGAACAAAGTGTATGAAGTGAAAAACACCTTTTCAGAACCACAACAATGTAAGACACATGGAGGAATCCCTACTATACAGTATAGATCAATCTGTCTCATTTCCAGTCAACAGAGATTGTGACATGTTTCTTATCTCTCTTTTACAAAACTTTGGATTATTATTTTTTTAAAAACAAAATTGGCCTTCTATAATGGTCAGCTACTGGCAAGAGTGAATAGACTATGTTCCTCCCCTCCAGAAAGTCAAATAGCCCCCCCACACACACATTTTTCATTTTTTAGTTATTTTTTTAAAATCTACTAAAAGATTGTATGAATAATTTCAATGTGTTTTTGGAGCCCCCTGGGCTGTTTTAGGCCCAGAAAAGTCATTTATTAAACTAGGAGGTACATCAGAAGCTGATGTCCAGTTTATTTTCTAGGTACATAAAGACTCCTCCAGGACTTCTCTGGACCCAGGGAGGGCAAAAGATGGCAAATTCTGCCCCACATCCCTAGGTTGTATTGTGGGGGAATTTAACCAATTTACTAAACAACATTTTTAGGAGTATTGGAAGTCACAGTAATGCCCTGGGGTTTGTTTATTTGTTTTGTTCTAATAAAGATATTATCCTTATGTAGTGTTTGAATTTTATGTAATATAGCAGGCTACTTGTGAAATATGTTGATTATTAATAATGATGTTAGCTGTCATCCTTATGGTTGTAATTTATTGCAGATGATCCACTAAGATCAAGGATACTGGCAAACTAAGATTTGGGTTTTTCCCTGGGTCAGCAACAAAATAGGATCATACATCCCCTTTCATTTTTCAGAAAAGTCCCTATAAGATAGAGCTTCCTAATGTAGCAGTGGATCTTAATGTAGGAGTAGATGATATTTATAGCTGATTGGGTTGTATTCTAATATAATGTGGAGGGATACCTATTCCTGTCATTGTATGACATTTTGGACCAATGCAATTACAGCTTTTCAAAACACTGAAGTCAAGTGCCCTTCTGTTACTGTAGCATCTGCCCTGTGGACTCCAACGGACTGGAGCAGTCTGAAACAATGTATGTTTGATAGTCCTAGTTGGCCCCCATCATTACCAGGCAAATTGGAGACTTCAGAATACAATGATTAAAGTAGCGTATTATTAAAAAAAGAGAGGCTTGTAATCAAAGTTGCAGAACCTACCTAATGAATTTAAGATTGAGGATCTAATTTTCTTAGAACTATCACTTGAGAATCAGAGTAATTATTTCCTATCGCCCTTTGTGGAATATAGTTATAATTGCATTAGTGTAGGAACATTCACATAAACACTTAATTGTTAACATCCTAATTCAGAAGAAACCATCACTCTTTCATTTTTCATTGTAAGAAAAGGAAGTGCATTTAAAAAAAGAAGAAGAAGAAAACATGTTTATATCTGGGAACTGTGTGTGAGAAATAGTATTTATATATTCCCAGGAAAACCCTTTGAAAGAGCACTAGAGCTGTAATCCTATGTGACTCAGCATAGCACGGTAGGTCTGCATATAGATCTGTGCAAGGCTGTACCATATACCATTTCCTAGATTTATCATACAACCTCTGGAACCCTTCCATGGCCATTCCCTGCTTTGTGTGAAGCAGGCATGGATATAGAAGCATCTTCTACATCCCCATAGCCAGATGCAAAATTGCTATCTCAAGTGCTGAGTCCTCCATAAAAACTCAATTTTATGTGAGCACAGGAGATTAGGACTTGAGAGGTTGTTCAGTAAATCTGTGTAGGGAGCCCTGGGTGTTTGGGAGGAAGGATGTCCAAGAAAGCAGCCAAGAATGCTGAGGCTGGTGTGGTTTTAAGGCAAAGCAAAGTCCATTGCAAACAAAATAGAATTAAAGCAAAGTTCCATAGTAGAAACCAAGGGTCCAGCCAGAGAATAGTCAAGCAGTCCAAGGTCTAGGATTCCAACAAGGCAGATTAACAAGGCAGTCCAAAAGTCAAGGCTTCCAGATAGTCAAAATGAGTAAGCAGTCCAACTGTCAAGGGTTCATGCCAAGGAGACAAAGAAAGAGTCAGAGATAAGTGTGTTTTCTCCAGCAAACTCAGATAATCTCTGACAACTGACCTGGTGCCCTGCACCTGTTTATATTTCCAGCTCGCATGAGCTCAGCTGTTGTTGATGGCTCTGCGTTTTTCATAAAGCTGCCTCAAATGCCAGAGGCATGCCCTTTCAGCTTTTTGCTGTTTGAAGGTAGGTATGTTCTCTTCATCCTCTTCCATGCCTGAAAGCACTGCTTGGTTGGCTAGGTTGCTGAGCTTCATGGGAGACCACAGACTCTGCTTGAGCTGGCAGGGCATAGCTAGGGCCCAGCTTCAGGCTCAGGCTCAAACTGGGACTCTAGCTCAGCCCCCTCATGCTCTGAGTCCTCAGCCACGCTGGCCATGGCAGAGGAAGAGAGTGCCAACCACCACAGCACCTATAAAGAACAAATGCACACATAAGGGAAATGTACGTGTATGTAATTTTCTAACATGATGGCAGTCTAGGGATATTTTGATAATGTGTTATTATTTGGAAACTAATACACACACGAGATAATGGGATATTATTTGGAAACTAATATACACATTTCTGGTCATTTTGGATAAGGGATATTCAATCTGCAGGATGAAAATAATCTGATTTGGACCATGGTGCTGGAGAAGAGTACTATAGATATTGTGGACTGCTAAAATGACAAATAAATTGGTCCTGGAGCAAATCAAGTCTGAACTCTCCCAAGAAGTCAAGATGACTAAACTGAGACTGTTGTAATTTGGCCATATTATGAGAAGACATGGCTCACTAGAAAAGACAGTAATGCTTGATAAAGTCAAAGGCATTAGGAAAAGAGAACGACCACATTCTAGATGGATAGATTCAGTCAAGGAAGCCATGGCCCCTGAGTCTGCAAGATGTGAGTAGAGCTGGTGATGACATAGAGGTTCTCACTCATAGGATCACCATAAGTCAAAGTCAAATTGAAAACAGCTAACAAACAATAACAGCATTATTATTGTGTGGTCCAATTTCAAAATGCCAGTGATGTTTCTTCTAAGAATATTAGTGAAAGAAAAATGTTAGGAGTTATCTTGTTTTTTAAAGATATATCAATGCTGTATTTGAGCAGTCCACAGAGAAGTCTTCAGATTTTAGCTTAAGCTAGTTAGCAATACCAAGTTAGCTGAAAGTTCAGAGTCTTATTTTGAAAAGAACCATTGTATCAGCATTATATCCTTTAAAAAATCTTGTTCTTAGTCAAAATGTGGTTTCTTTTAGCTTCCAATATTGAACCAGATTTTCCTATATTTTATCAAACATATAGAAGTCTCTGTTGCAACCTCTGACTTACCATAATTTTATTCATTGAATAATCATGGTGAAGAGCTAACAATCTTATCAGCTTTCTGAAATACAATGGTGAATGGTGCTGCAGGGTGGCTTGGCACTTTAAGCACTGAGCCCCTGGGGATAGACATGACCAGGCTGGCTGCAAAGTCCATGTGCTAAGTATCAGAAGCAAAGGAGAAATGTCATTAAAATTACTATTCCTTGTCTTTCACTCCCTCTTTGTCTTTCACTCTCTCCCTTTAGGAAGGGGAGAAAAATTCCTCTGTCACAGACTAATAGGGAACCCCTATTTCAGGAAGAAAGTTATTCAAATTAGATGTATTTGCCTATTGCCAATTCATTAAATTAAGTTTAAATAAAGTTATTGTTCTTTAAAACCCCCAAGGAAGTACAGTCTTGTCTCTTTAATCTGTGGCACAGAATACAGTGTTCAATTTTCAAATTGTATAGTGTGGGTAAGAATCCACCATAGATTTAAAAAACCATTTTCATTCATTGGACACTTTGTTCTGAGAGCAGCCAAGGGAAGGGATGGTAGTGTTTTGTATTTAAATAAGTCAACTTTAATTTTCCCATGCTTTCTCCTGAATTGTTACAAATGATCTCTCACCAGCAAAGAGGATATTCAAACATAATATATTCGCCCCTTCAAGTCCGCGGGCTTGAAATCAGCGGAATTGAAAATCCACAGAGGGGAAACTGCCATTAACCCCAATGGGGTGCGCGCCTCCATACATGTGCCCCATTCAAGCCTATGGGGTTTGAATATGCATGAGTTTTGGAACTTGTGGGGGGGGGGGTGTCCAGAACGGATCCTCCACAGGTTCCAAGGGGCGACTGTAGTTGCCAAACAGCTATGATAAAATTCAGAGGTAATTAATTACCTGGCCTAAATTTGTTGCTGGGTGCCTTCAAGTCATTTCCAACTTATGGTGACCCTATGGTGACCAGGCTTTTGGGGCTGAGATTGCATGACTTGCCCAAGGTTACTTAGTAGTTTTCCATGGCTGAGGGAAATCCTGATTTCCAAAGTTGTAATTCAGCACTGAAACCACTACACCATGCTGGCTGCTGCTTAAAGACACCAATCCCATTTGGTCTTGGAATTTAAGTATGGTCATCTCGGGTTAATACATGGATAGGAGACCACCAGTGAATGTCAGGTGCTGTGGGCTATATTTCAGAGAAAGGAACTGGCACACTTGTGCATGCTCATGTACACATGCATGCACACACACGCACACACAATGAGATGCAGTTTCCAAATCTGTTCCAATTTGTGCTTTGAAGTGCATTATGAGGTTAGAAGAAATTCAAGAATAAGCTATAGTCATCTAAAGTAAGGGACGGAAACTGTCTTCCCCTTTCACTCTAGAGCAGAGTTTCTCAACTGGGGTTTACTGGAGTCCTAGAATTCTGCAAGAGGTTATTAGAACATGTGAGGGCTTTTTAAAAATGCTCCAGATATCATAATTTTTATGCAGGCTATACTGAGACCTAAAAATTATTTAAGTTTCCTCCAAAAGTCAAAGTGTTTGAAAAGGCTACTCTAGAGGAAAAGTATTGATCGACTGTCATTTCTAATAAAACTGCATGCAAATCAGAGTTCAGGTACGCCCATTATAGCTCTATAAGAGCTGGATGCCTTGCAGTAAAATACCCAGACTTGGGTTGGCCACATGTTGTTTACAGAGAATAGTCCTCTATATGTCTGTCAGAGTTTATTCTTCTTTTTGAAGGTGTCCTCAGTTCTCCCCTGGCAATCATACATGGCAAGACAGCATCCCCCCCCCCCCATGTGTCTGGAGCCAGTAGCAAATTTGAGCCATAATATTGTGATACTCAAATTGTTTCCTGAAAACCTTCCATGGACTGGCAGCTGATGGATGGCTTGTGAACAAACTCCAGTTGATGAAGCATGATTTTGAATGGTATTTATCTGTGTGAAGGGCATAATCGAATCCAAGTCTGATTTTATGATTTAAAAAAATTATAAGGAGGGAGATCAGGGACCTTGAAATTGCCTAGCCATGGTTAGCACTTGGACAAAAGATTCAACAGATGCATAAGTTCCCTGGTCATAGTCTTCCCCAATAAAGTGTGATATCTTCTACTTGTATCAAAATTATAGGAATAATTTCTGACTTGGCATATTTGCCTATATGCCATTTTATCCAAATCAGTGTTCGGTATTGTCTTCTTCTTCTTCTTCTTCTTCTTTTGGTCATTCGTGTTCTTTTTTTGGAGTGATGCTTAAGTAGCAACCATATAATTTAATTTAAATATAATTTAAGCTTATATTTCTTAAAGATTTTCCTTCTGGGGTCTTTACCTAAAGAACCAAGAAAGATGAAAAGCTACAATTTACTGTACTGAAATAGAGAATTAGTAGCATTTTGTCAGTTAGTAGTGGAATAACATGGTATATTTTCCTTCTTACTTTAATCCTTGCTTTGTTTCTTACTTTGCTCAGTATTCTTGAATTAGCAAAAGCAAAAAGGATAATGCATTTTCCTATAACATGAGACTTCTAATACACACACATGGGGGGATGGGGGTGGTCCACTGGCCAAACAGGAGTAGTTGTGTACATTTTATTGAGCTGCTAATGTAAACTGTCGCTGGATAGCGAACAGTTAATCTTGTTTGAACCTATAATTTCAGCACAACAGGTCTGTCACCCTTGCTTATTCAAAAGTACGTTTAAAAAATGAGGGGATGTGTGTATGTGTGAGGGAGAGGTTTTAATGGACTTTTTGAAAGACCCCGGGGAACTCCTTACTTCTGAGACTATGATAGCTCAGTACTGGAATATTTCAAAAACACCTTTAGAAGGGGAGCCCCCTACTCAAAATAAAGTTGACTGGCATAATTATAGTTCAGAAATGGTTGTAAAAGGATTTCTCCTGTCATGAGCTGATTTCTTATCAAACTGTACACTGACAAGTGAGAAACAACAAGCTTCATTCTTTTCTGGTCTGTGACTCATTAGTTTTGTCTCATAAACACCTCATTCTCTCACCTTAAATTCTTTTTAAGGTGTGGGATGAAACTTAAAACCTCCAGTATTTTTTTTTAACAAAAACTTTTTTTTGCGGAGTGCCTTTTTGATATGCGTTTTGTCTGTCAAAAGGCTGCTGCAGTATAATCCTCCTTAGATAATAATAAATTGTTCTTCTTCCATTCTAACATTTTAAGGAGTAAGAAATAACATTCTTCCCTTAAATTTAATTTAGCATTATTCTTTGACAGGCAGATTTTATGTAAAACTTCAAAAATAATCATTCTACATCACATCTTCATCTGTAAACCAGAGACTCTATGAAAGGTATCAGCAGGAATCCTGACCTCCCTCCCATAAGTTGAAATGTAGAACCTAGCATTCTTCTCTATTGGCTATATTAGCTAGGACTGCTAAGATTTGCATTCCAACAACATTTGGAGGGCTGCATGATTCACTAACCTAGTATATGGAGAACAGATCAGTTCGACACATATCCACCCAGAAATAAACCTAAATATATAGATAATACAGAAGCCAAAGTGTGGAAATACTCAAAACAGCATAGTGCCTTTAAATTACAAGACATATGCTTAAAGTAGGTTTTATACAGAACAGAAACTCAATATGTTATCACTGATAAGACTATAAGATATAGAATCATAGAGTTGGAAGAGACCAGAAGGCCACCCCCCTGCCATGCAGGAACACAGTATCAAAGCTGGACAACTCTGGGAGATGTGCCCCCTAATGGGGCAAGCACTCCCTTGGAAATTGGCTGTCAAGGAGCCAGAAATGAAAATGAAATAATATCTGGTTTCCATTTTGGGCATGTATAGGTGGTATGGAGGTGTTTTCAAAAGTTTCCCACTTCTGGAGTAGCTTTTGACCAGATTCTGCAGTGAGGGGCCCAAGAGGTCTAGCAGGAAGCAGGGGAAATACAAAAAGCTCAAAGCACAGCATACAGGCCATAATTTTTCCACTAGAAAAGTCGAATTTTCTGATAGACATCATATGGAGGATTGCATTGATTTTACTCCCAATTTTTCTTCAGTTGGTTTACTGGTTCATGTTTAATGGGGGAAATGTTATTTTCCTGCAGCTGACTTGTCTTCATCCATTAGTTACTTACATGAAATTGTTCCAGAAGTGATTTGGTATAACCATACCATATACCCACCAAATAGCAAGTGGGTCAGGCAAAGCTGCATTCTATCATCCTGTGTGTTCAACTTGTATGGAGAAAATATCATAAGAAAAGCAGGTTTAGACTCAGAAGAAGGAAGAGTAAAGACAGGTAGGAATATCACCAATCTAAGATATATGGATGACACCACACTACTAGTGGAAAACTTCACAACTTAAAACAATCACTAAGGAAGGTAATAAAGGAAAGTGCAAAGGGAGGCTTAATGCCAAACATAAAGAAAACAAAAATTGTGAAGTCGAAAGCTTTCATGGCTGGAATCCATAGTTTTTTGTGGATTTTTCGGGCTGTGGCCATGTTGTAGAACATGGCCACATAGCCTGAAAAACCCTCAAAAACCTATAAAACAAATATTATGACAGTGGAAGAAATACACAAATTCAACCTAGACAATGAGGAAATCTAAATAATTTACGAGTTCCCATCCCTAGGATTAAACAGTGATCAGAATGGTGACTTCAGTCAAGAAATCAGAAGAATAGTACGAATGGGAAGGGCAGTTATGAAAGAACTAGACAAGACCTTAAAGAGTAAAGATATACAACTGATCACTAAAATTAGAATTGCCCTCTACTGGTATTTGCAAGATGAATCCAAATGGGCTATTACAAAAGATAAATTTTATTAAATTGAAGTAGCCACAGTCTAATACTTTTTTTCAGATAAAATGTAGGCATTAGTGTGGAGAATTAATAATGGGGACGTGGATATGGAGATGTCACTGGTGAACATAGCAGTGTGTACTATATAGCACTGTGAGTAGTGTGGTTAGTACTCAGTTTCACTACTTGTTTCCTATCCCATTTTCAAATTCATTCTTTCAAATGAGTGTGAATTTGTTTTAAAAGCTAACGTTCGAAGCTTCTTTACTTACCTGATTACAGTTTGCATTCTCCAGTTTTTTCAAGAGAAAGACATTTTTACATTATGAGGTTGTTTTGCTTTGAAGAAGAAACTGACAAATTGTATGGGGAGAGCTAAACCTCAGAAAGGCCTGTCAGTGATTTGAATCTGGCTTGAAGGCTTGGTTCCAAGGTCAATAACCATAATTTCCCAGATTGGCTAAAATGGCAAATTGTGATTAGATATCCTAGTTTATTTCAGCCACAAAGGAAGGATGCTGTGTTTGAAGCCAAAGACTGAGATACCATTGGTCAGATTTGCCCATTGTTCCTGAGCAGTCGAACTGCAGCTTTTGACTAGTAGCAAATCAAAGTTAGCAATCTTCAAACCAAGTTTGACAAACACATGGGCACCATTCAACAGAATTGAGAAGAAGAGTATTCAAGCCTTTGTCTGTACAACAAATTTATTTGCTATATAATTTTTGAAATTAAGCTGCATCAGCAATTTCTTTTATTATAGCTTCTCATATTGAAAATGTGTGAATACACTACATTTAATCTATTGCTTTGAATAACTTCTGTTCACATATAAACATTCATTTTTTTTTTCTGCTCCCATTTTTACACTGGCTGAAAGTGGACCTCAAGCAAGAAAATTGCAGCTACACTCAAGGGGGAAATCTACCAACAAGGCATTTTATTCTCGATATATAGCACAATATAACTGCATCCTTTATTTTTTTTAAAGCAGATCATGCACATTTAAAATCATGGTTATTTAGGGATGAAATGTCATTTTTCCTATTCAAGTGAGGGCGGGGAGCTTTTCAGTAGAGAAAAAACCATGTAAAACAAAACAGAAAAAGCAAAATTGCATCAGTTGCCTCAGTTTTCCGATTTTTGTATTTTAAATACTGTTTTGTATAAATCTTATGCACTTTTATAGCAAATTGTAACAATATTATACAGTTGCCCCTCTGTAGACATGGATTCTGCATCCACTTATTCAACCATCCACAGCTTGAAAATATTCACATAGAAAAAGTAATCCAAAAAGCAAGCTTTAATTTTGCCATTTTATGTAAAGGAGGCCATTTTTTGCCTCATAATTATGATTTATCTTGAAAGACATGACAGACAAATATTAATCTAAGCAGTTTTGATATCACAGTAAATTATTTGTGCAGTACCTTTGTAGACCATTGTTACATAATATACAACAAACCAGTAAATCACTGTTGTGTGAGCTATTTTATAGCTATTAATTTTTTTCTTAGAAATAAAGAAATGTCTCTATCACTTCTTGAAGGAAAAATCTATAAAATGAAAGGAACAATTGGTGTCCTTAAGGTATATAAAAAGAAAAATGCTAGGCAACTAGCATTACTGGAAAGAAAATCTTGTTAGAAGTTCTACTATCAAGTACAAAGTCAGTAAAATGTTAGATATTTGCATCTGTTTTTTTTTTTAATCTAAAAGCCTTACAGGACTAAATGACAAAACTGAAGTTGAACATTCAGTATGAAAAAGTCATAATAGCCCATGGGAAATCCATCAAAAGTATCCCAACAAAATTCTAGCTTCACAGGTGCTGACTGTGTATTTTTGACCTCCAAACACATTTTTCTTGAAATCTTATCACAATGGTGTTCAGTAGTGTGTATGGCTGGCAAAGGAGAGGGATTTCTATTCACTTAAAAATAATAACACCAAGTAGACCAGAGCAGGTGTTTTATTTAATGTTATATTTGATACATGTGTTACAAAAAGATGGAGGGAAAAAGAGAACCTGGGACATAAGCCCATTTTATATCAAATGACTTTGGGTCACTTTGTTCTGTGTTTTTCTTTCTGCCTTCCTCCCTTTTTCCAATCTTCTGTATATCAAGGATTCTGCATGTAACTGTAAAACATCTTCTGAACTCAGAATAGGATTAAATTATCAAGCAATTTAGTTCCTAAATAGTATTCTGAATGTCAGTTATTATGGGTGTGTGACCAAGCATAGTTTTTCTTTTCCTTTTTCTAATCAATTATCTGAAATTGTTTTTGTTAAATTCTTCTTGCTTGATGAATTTAAAGGATCTACCTTTTATAAGAATATTATTCTCATGATTAAATTGAATCATAACATAATTAGCACACTGAAGAAAGCAGCTATGCTTTATTCACATGAACAATTCCAGTCCTCTAAAATGGCATTGGTTTTACTCTTTGAATGAATCAGAACACACTTTACAGAATATTTGGATCTTTGCTTGTTCTGAAAACATTGTTTAGAAAGAAGATCCAAATACCTATGGTCTCAATTGTAGAGCAGGATTTCTCATAATAGTTCACTGGAGAAAGTTCCAACTGAAATGGAACATTACTGGGGAAATATAGCACAGCATTACACTTTTTTTATGGCTGGTAGAATTTGGGGTCCCTAGAGATGAAACTATGTTTTAGCTGGAGTTCACATTTGTAGTACATTTTCGTCTTGAAAGTTACATTCTCTCTGTAGTCTATTTGTTTACAGAGCCTATTGAAAGGAAGCAAAGCCTTAAACAGTTAGCAAAACATTGACCCTCATCCATGAAAGCCTAAATACCCTAAAGGCACCAGATCCCATCTGATCTTGGAATCTAAGTAGGTCAGCTCTGGTTAATACTTGGGTGGGAGACCAAAAATGAATAACAAATGAAGTAGGCTATATCTCAGAGGAAGGAACTGGCAAAGCCACCTCTGAATATTCTGTGCCCTAGAACATGTTATGAAATTCATAGGAGTTTCCATACATTGAGAGGTGACTTGAAGGTACACATGTGTGCATACGCATGCACACACACACACACACACAAAGAAAATAAATCATACCCCTAGATTTCTCACTTGTGGAAATGAGGGGAATGTTACAACATGATAGAAGAGTAAACCTTACGTCAGGGGTTCCCAACCTGGGGGTCGCGACCCTTTTGGGGGTCACCAGGTTGGGAATCCCCCTGCCTCCCCCTCCCCTTTTCTCCACGGGTGCCTGCGCTAGGGCAGACACCGCGCAGGGAAAAGGGGAGGGGGTGGGGCTGCCTCCTCTTTCCCTTCTCCCTGCAAGGGCTGGCCATGGCACAGGCACTTGCAAGGAGAAGGGGATAGGGGCGGGGCTGCCTCCTCCTTCCCTCCCTTCCCATGGCTGCCAGACAGCTGCGGGGAGGAAGGAAAGGGGGGCCCGCCTCCTGCTCCTCCTTCCCTCCCTTCCTGCGGCTGCCAGGCAACCACGGGGAGAAGGGGACGAGACTGCAAGCCCCCGAGGCCTTTGCGGCCGCTTCTCTCCTAGTGGCCTCCCTAATTGGTTGGGAGGCTGGGAAGGGGTGGGACCTCCGGCCGCAAAGCCTGCTGGGGCTTGTATGCAGCCGAAAATCCCACCCCTTCCTGGCCTCCCTACCTATCAGGGGGGCTACGGGCGGGACTTTCCTGCCCAATGGGGAAGGTTGGGAACCGCTCGCTGCCTTAGGTCATTTAGAGAAGCATCATGTAAAAACCTGAAATGGTATCTTCATTTTATTTTATTTTAAAAACCATGTGTGAAAGGGCTCCTGACATACTTGGGTTATACTGGGTGCATGAAGAGATACCTATAGAAGAAATATGTACCCTGCTCACTTAATACTTTCTGATGAATTAGATTTTATTTAGTCAGGTTTTCAATAAATCAGTTAGACTGATATGCTTTCTGCGTGACAGACTGCTAAGGAATCTCATTCATACATGTCTCTGTAATGTTACTAAATCAATTTGTACTGTATCCATTTGGCACTCATGGGTACTTTACACTCCCTTATGAGCTTAAATATGAGCAGACAGTAATGGGAGATATAGAGCAAAAAAAGGGTGCTCTCTATCTTTGTACAACAAACATTTTTGCCTTTTACTTTTATTCTCATGAGTGTACTTATGCATGGTAGTGGTAGCTAAGTTAAAATCAGATACTCTAGCACTTTACAAATCAATTCTTTTACATAGTAATAAGTATAGAGTTAAACGAGGGCCTGGAAAAGGTCTTTGTAATGTCTGATTGGCAGAAGAGGGCCGTGCCCAAAAGTAATTGCTTGTTGGGTATAATTCTCTTGAAAGACACTGATTGACAAGTTGTTTCTTAGAAATCTTGTCCAGAAGAAACTAAAATGTGATTAGAATTAGATCATGCTAGGTTTTTTTTAATGTTTTTTATGTCTTCAGTTACAGATCTGGTATGTTCCATTTCTGTATTTTACATGTGCAAAAATGTAATTATGATAAAAACCAATTTCACGTGGTAGTCCAATATTTGCTTTAAAAACTCCACCCATTTGAAATAAGCAGTAGCCAATCCAAGGAGTTAGAAAGCACAGCAGCTTCAGTGGTCTAAAATGAGACCATAGATACTATTTGAACCACAGGAATTGAAGTCATGTCATTTATCAGAGAAACATAGTTAAGAAGAAGATGACCACTTTCCTTGGATGAATTTTCTATGTCACCTAATCAAAGGAGATGGTTTGTGTGAAGATATTTTGAATATGTTGTTGCTGACTGAAGCAAGGATTTCCATTATATTTTCCTTATGGTCAACTGATTGCTAAACATATCTTTTTGTAGTCCCAACAAATTCCTTTAGTAACTAAACAGTTTATTTTTGTGCTTTCATGAATCTGATTTAACTTAAACAATATATCTTTCTTATAAAACATCAGCTAATTTGAAACAACATAACCACCTAAAAATCCTCTTTTAAAAAAGAAACATCAGAATTTTAGAAAAAAATGTTGATTATATTCAGAGAATGAATGTTTCTTACATGGAAATTGTCTAGGAACACATCTCTCCTTAACCACTAAAAACCTATGAAGAGCCAGTACAGTAAAATTATTTAGGTATAGATGAAATCATCTATACATTTAGTACATTCCATCCTGATGCTTTGACTATAATTTTTGCATGTTCTGTTAATAGTTATGAGTTATTAGATAGTCAAATCTAATCTGCATGGAAACAATCAGAGGCATTCTTTGTTCTCAAATGAGTGAATTTTTATTTTGCACTTTTTGAAGATGGGACAACCTGCTTCTATAACTAATTATTCTCTCTATAATGCTGGTTTTGAATGGATGCAGATGCTAACTGGACCAAAGTGATGGCTTTTACAGTTCATTGGGGATTATTTGGGGGGGGGGTAGCAATTTATACTGAGTGAAATAAAGAAAATTTCCATTACCATATTTTCCTGAGCTCTAACTGAAAGGAGATCACTGATTTTCCTAAATTCTTTATGCCTACATGGAGGGAAGAACTGGAGAAATAAAAGAGGCTTTTGCCTCTATGCCATCTTTGAGATAGGGAAAACATTGTTTTGTTTTTGTCTTTTTAAAGAGCTTCACTTGAAAATAAAAAGGCAGAGCTCCTGACATACTTGGTTTATAATGGGTGTCTGTATAATTTCTTTTTGACACACAGTTATCAGTTTCCTTTAGTTTCTGACAGTATATTTGGACAGATTTAAATTTCATAGGCACTGCTTAACATCCTTGATCTGTGGACCTATTAGAATATGTGCTGTCTAGTTCCTTCACCCCCCTCCTCACCTCCATTTTGTGTGATCAGCTGTACTTCTTTTTGGATAAATATATAAATATATGCACTTTGCCATACTGCAGTATAAAGTAACAAGATGTGCTTCTTGAAATTGCTAGCCTAGAAACCATAATTGTTGCCACATGCTACTTTGCATTCATATGAATACTTGTGAATTTCTCTTGTAGAAAACAACTAATGGAAAGATGAAGTCATTATAGTCAGAAAGCAGAACAGATAAAATACAGCAGAAAAATAACTAGCAGGCAAGACTGAAAACATGCTGGGTTTTTTTTTTTTAAATCGTTTTTAATGGTGAAGAATTTTTGAAAAGCATTTGGGGAGATTAGCATGAGTGAAATAAAAAAAATTATGCCACCTAACTAGGTATAATCTTTGTGTGATTATGTGTAAAGGTAAATTTGTTGAGTATAAAGTTGACATACATATTAAATCATGATATAAAATTCTGTCACTAATGTATCATTTTTTTAAAAAAAAATCATAATTTTTATGTATTTAGTTAAAACTGAAGTCAAAACAAAAATCTACATTCATAAATTATGACAGCTTCTTGCATAGTGTCTCTTCTCCTGATGTCCTCTCTCCTATGAATTTCTGCCATGTTTTACTTCTCACACATAGCTGTGCTATAGCATTATATCTAATCATATGAACTCTAACATGACTAACTGCAAACCATTTTCTCTCCCTAGTGCAAACTGATTTGCAGCTAAGTATAGTACAGCACACTGTATATACTCATGTATAAGTCTAGAAATGTAGGTTAAAAAAATTGACCAAAAAAATCTGAGTCGACTTATCCACAGGTCAATATAAGTACTGTACTTTAACTCTTAGTTAAAAAAGGAACCATCCCTCGATGAAAGGCAAGAGTGCAATCTGTACTGGAAGCTCTAATCTCTCTCTATTCACTCATCCATCCAGCCTTTCCGGTCGGCATAAACAGTTATGACTGATGCAGTTTTCTAGGTTCTTTGGCATCATTTTCCTTTGCTTCATCTTTTGGCTCATTTGTTACATGCTAGGTTTTACCCTCAACTTATCCACAGGTCATATCAAAATCCTTAATTTTGACTCCAAAACCTGCCCTTGAGGTTGCCTTATAGTTGAGTATATATGGTAATTATCTCTGGAAAGGAACAGGGGCATGTGAGAGCATGCTTCCTATCTTGTGACCATGACAGGAAAGTGATTTGCAAAAGGATTTAAAATTTAAGTTCAGATTTCAAAACCTGGAACAGTTTTGCATACCTGTTTCTAATCCATAAGCAGTCACAAACATAAGATTCATATTTTAAATTTTCTCATGGAATTGATACAGACATTGTGCAGTGATCATGACAGGATTGTGTACTGTCATTGATTCACAATTTTGCCTGTAAAAAAACAACAACCCCAAAACAAATCAGGAGCAGAATGTTTTAGCTAATTATGAAGGGAATTATTTGCTTTGTTCATATAGAAATTCCTTTAATGTTTGAAAAAGTGCAGTAATGATGAGATCTGGAATTCATTCTGTTCTGCATCATCATAAAGGAGGGGAAAAACCCCTTGGATGGCATTTTTGCCTACAGGCTGCTGAGAGCTGATTATTCTTCTAATCAGAGCCGTCACAATCAGGGGAGACAATTAACTAGGTTAGGTCTCTGCTGATTTCTCATATGGCCCTTAGCATCAGATGGCCTTGAGCACTCTTGAATCATGCCAACAAGTATTTCGATAGTCTGTATTCAGCTCCACCTGCTGTCATTAGGACTCTTTTTATCTCTTGAAGTGCTTGATTTTGTGCATACTTATTTATATTAAACTCAGACTGCAAGATCCTGCCACCATTCAAAAGAAAGAGCCTTCCAGACTTTGACAATAAGAAATGGGTTTAAACTCCTGAGTAGTGCTGTGAAATTCTGTGAAATGTAAGCTCTGTGAATATGTCTGATGTCATTCTTTTTTTGTTCTTATTCTGATCTAGCAATGTGTCTTTAATGGGTGCATTTTGAAATATACCATGTAGAATAGGGATCAGCAACTATAGCTCTGGGGTCCAGCAGAGATTAGGGGAAAACGATGATCCTGCACTGCCAAGCAGTGGCAAGCAGTTGATGAAATTTGCCTTCTCTAGTAGTAGGACAGCAAGACACATCACACTGGGAAGGTGAGCATGACTGAGCAATTAAAACATGTCCATAAGTATATAAGTAGGTAGGTAGGCAAATAGCTAAAGATACACACACACATACACACACACAATAGTAAAAACACTGAGTATAATAAAATTAAATTTCTTTTCTAAAAGAAAAAAAAGTTAAGGATAAAAACAGAATTCCATCTGCTGATTATATTGCCTAAAGGTTTGTGAATGCCAGAGTCTTACGTCTTTTGCTTTTGGGAACTTGGAAGCCCTAATTGCCTCCCTGTAGCTTTCAAATTGAAGGAGATTTATCATTCAAACAAGATTCTACACATCTTTTGTTACCATTGGGTTTTAGATGAAGGGAGCAGGTGTAAAACAGGTTTGCATAGTTCTGTAGAATTCCCATAGCAGGTGTTAGGTAGCAAAGAAACAACTTCTTGGGTCCCTCAAATTGTGCCACTCTACAGAATTAAGTAGTCATGGGTGCCATGGGTAAGAGCATTGATTGGTCTGTACTTCACAACTACTGTACAAAGGAGATAACATAATGATGGCGCTTTATGAAATTCTTTTTTTGACATTTCTATTGTTTTATTTTATTTTGTTAAAGATTCAATTGTATTTCAACTAACTTTCAAGAAAATGAGGGTTCCAGACATACTTGATATTTAATGGTATCTTGAAAGTTGATTTCTCTTAGCATTCTGTATTTGTCATATTCTAGACTTCACCGCCTTTCATTTCTGAATCCAGAGACTGAAATGTATTTGAAATAGTTGTTCATGGATCAGGAGCCAGTGAGGATATGGAGGATATGGTTGAAGCTCGGTGTGTGCACATGTGCTTCAAAATTCATTCTCTCCTCTTCATCTTATTTAGATACAGACATATATCAAAGAATAGGATTTAGGATTATACCCTGTATCAGAAATTGTTGAGAAAAAGGCATGACAGATAAGTGAAAGTATTGAGGGTAAGGCTTTTATTTTCAAAAAATACACCTCCCAAACCAGCAAATTTTACCATAAACCTGGAACATACTTTAATTGGGTAAATCACTGAGGCGCATTACAAACGGCCATAAGGGACGTCCTCAGGACGTCCTAGTTTTAAAAAGGGGCGTCACTTCTTGACGCCCCCAAGCCTAATACGTCCTGAGGACGTACAAGATGGCGGTGCCCCATCTACATGGAGGCCGCCATCACTACATCACAACCGCACCACCTCCAAACGAGGCGGCGCAGTTGTGACATATTGGGGCTGCGACAGGGCGCCTAGGGCGCCCTTTTCGCGATCCCAGAAGGAGCTCTGTTTCGGAGATTCTTCTGGGTTTGCGTCGCTGGGCACAGCCTTCAGACGGCTGCGCCAGCGATGCGGAGGAGAAAGGAGCCAAGCGGCCCCTTTCTCCTCCTCCCTGCTGTCACCGAGTGTCCTTGGGGCTTGAAGCCCCAAGGACACCCCTTTCCAGGCTGTGAGGAAGGGGCCTTTTGCTGCTTCCCCGCAGCCTGCAAAGCGGCAGATCGGGGCCTCAGTGGCTGCCGCTCTGGCCACTGAGGCCCCGATAC
This sequence comes from Sceloporus undulatus, assembly GCF_019175285.1. Classification (NCBI taxonomy): domain Eukaryota; kingdom Metazoa; phylum Chordata; class Lepidosauria; order Squamata; family Phrynosomatidae; genus Sceloporus; species Sceloporus undulatus. Next base: position 271,275,841 of record NC_056523.1, read on the forward strand.
ACCGGGGAAAGGGGCGGGTACAGGACACCACTTTTCGGTGGTCTGTAACCCGCCTGAGTACATTAAACACTTACACATGACTTGTATATAATTACACTATCTACTGTACATATGGCTTACACATACAATTTCCTCATTTTGAATTAGTATACATTATTAGTGTCTTCTAGATACTACAGTACAATATAAAATATGTCTGCCACTTGAACATGAAGCACGTTTAAGAACATAAATAGAAAAATCTTGTGATTAAGTAATATCTTGTGATTTATGTGTTACTTGTTCCCAGACTCATGAGGGATATTTGCATGTAAAAATGCAGTAATTTAATCACTTAAGGAGTTTTTCCATTCTTTCTCATGAGCTTCATGCAGAAGACACATTGATTCAAAAGCTAGACTCAATTTTCAAAATGAACAGTACGTAATATCTTGTTTCATGAATACCTGTGGTAAAGGAACACCACTCAAGGTTTCATTGCCAGCAGATCTACAGCTTGTAAGAGGGCATTTTTTTTCAAAAAGATTTTCAGGGAAAAGCAAATTAAAGTTGTTTGTTGGCAAAGCATTAAAAACAGCTTCATTGACTTGGTTTCCTGCTGCAATCAATTTCAGATGTTTCTGTTTCAGTAGAGTGTACAGTTGTCTAAGAAAGGACCTGGCCAGTTTGATGTTGTCTACATTTGGGTTAATTATCAACACCCTGTTGTTGCGTGTTAATTTACAGGTCCAGGATTCTTTGAACATTAGAACATAAACTAATGTGTTGTCATCTTGAATATATATTGAGTGTGTAAATATAATAATAATAATAATAATAATAATAATAATAATAACAACAACAACAACAACTATTATTTGTATCCCACCTCTCCCTGTATTGGATCAAGGCAGGTGACAACAAAAATACTACACAGCAAGCCACAAGTAAAAACATAGCAAAACATATCAAATTCTAATTCCCTATCTCCCTCCCACCCTAGAATAGCATTAAAACAACAATTCCCAGTAAAATGCTCCCAATAAAATAGTCAATAGAATCAGTCACGATTACAGTCTGGTGGGAACGGCTATGTAACTGGAGAGTAAACATTCCCGAGGAGGTCAGTTAGGGAATATACTCTTGTTTAAGAATGTCAGTGCCTTGCTAGGTTAAATCACATTCTCTTAGGTCCAGTATTCTTTCCAAGGAAGCCACTGTTAATAGCAAGTGCTGGTGACCCATCAGAATGATTCACCACTTCTGGTCTATGGTCTACTTTCTGCACACTCCTAGTGTAAGTCATTTATAGCATTGCTCCAGCGTCCTGCTTAGTGTTTGTGTTGAACACTGAGGAGGAATTATTAGAGTTAGCACTAATTGTACTCATGCATTGTTAGTCAGTGCATATATTTATGGTGACTTCCCATTTTCCTCCGCATACTCTCTTTCTTCATCATAGAATTGGAAACCCTCTGTCCCCCCCCCCCAATTAAGCAAGTGTTTGATTACAACATATGTATGTTAAATAAAGCTAATTTGACAGTGGGTCCTTGGTATCCATTATGGTTTGGTTCCAGGACTTCCTGGGGAAACCAAAATCCATTGATGCTCATCCCATTATATATAGTGGTGAAGCAAAACGATGTCCCTTATATAAAATGCCAAACTCAAGGTTTGCTTTTGGGAATTTAAAAAAAAATGAAGTTGTGGCTGGTTGCATCCGTGGATGCAGAATCTGTGGATATGGAGGGCCGGATGTATAAGTTTTATGTTTGCTTCTTCTCTTTGCTTTGCTAGACCCTGCATATATAAAGATTGTCATAATACTAGTTGTAGGTCAGCTTTTCTTAAGAGTGATACAGTGCTCTTTCCCTCCTCTTGTGTGCAATTCCATGCACTAATTTGCATGCAATATCTTGTTCCCTGTGAATGCCAGGTGAGCACTTAAATGCTAGACTAGTGGGTTCGACAGAATGCCCCTTTCTTAGCTGGATCGGGGGCCACAGCAACCTCATGCTGTGGCCCTGATCCAGCCTTTTGAGGACACAAAGAGGAACTGCAAAAAGTGACTCCTTTTTGTGCCCTCAAAAAGGTGTCATAGCCATGATGATGCAGCTATATGGTGCTCCTTCAGCACTGTATTGTATGGACGCAGCGCTGGAGGAGCGTCATGACTCTGTGCACTGTGTGAAGCAGTGCATGGCATCATGGTGCCCTGGTGGTGGAGTCAGGGCATGTGTCATTTGGATGTGATGCCCCAACTTCACCCGAGGCTGGCCTTTCAGGCCAGTCTGTACAGGGCCTTAGTTAGTTCACAGAATAGTGAATTTGCTGATGTTGGAGTTCAGGCACCAACATCTGCATAGATGATAAAATATGTTATGCAGGCATCGTTCATGGCATATGTTGACTGTTCTGTGAACTTTTTACATGGGGAGGGGTGTTAAAGGTTAAATTAGAACCTGCCATATAGTGTGAGATGTATATAACTATTCTTAAACAAACAAACAAGCTTCATTTATATACCGCTTCATACTGCCTAAGCAGTGTCTAAGCAGTTTACAACTGTACGCTAGCTTACATCTTACACATATTCTCCTTTAAAAAAAAAAAAAAGCTGGATGGGTGCAATGATTACTGGTCCCTGCACAAGTCTGCTGCAATATGAAAGGAAATTTTAAATACAGAAACATTTTGAAGCAGTTTTTAAAATGTTTTAAAACAAGCTTATAATTTAATGAGAAAGGCTTTTAAATAGAGTAGAGGCATTAAGGAATGCTAACTATTACTAAATTTGTCTTGGATTCTGTGGTTGCTATTGGCAATGCTGACAATAGATGCTTTCTTGGGACTGGAGAACTGCTCATCACACTTTGTCCTGTATGCATGAATTTTTAGAAGATTAAAAACAGTGAAATCACATTTTCATGTGCTGTAACTGATTTCAGCTATGGCCTCCCCAACTATTCTATTAGCAAAGGTGGTTGAGGGAATAATGGTTGGGACAGAATTCTTAAGCCCATCTTCTTCAGCAGCACATATGGTTTTAAGTTAACTGAAAAGTTACCTAGCTAATTACATTCATGCATGTCAATGTATTGAATAAAGTGCCTTCAGTTCTTCCAAATGGTAATACTGGACTTAATTACAATACGTTAGACAATTTAGATTGCTTGGAGAAATTGGGAGGGGAAGCAGAAAGGATATTTGAACACTGTTTTATTGCTGTGATAAACTATATGTGTGTACCAGCCTATTAAGATAGTGAAAAAAGCCCCATAGTTTATTGGAAAGTACTTTAACATGTCCCCCCACCATTTTAATGCATTAATACTATTTTATCAGAGAGTGAAAGTACAAATATATAAAAACTACTGGCATTAGTATTGGCACAAACTGCTTATGGAGAGACAATGTGAACTTCATCTTATGCTCATCAATCACACTAAAGGGATATGTGAATGTGTGCAAGTAATTTTCATTTTGGCTTTTTAAGTGTAAGAAGCAAGACCTTTCTGCAGATGGGACATTGTTCTACATAACCATGAATAGATGTCAGTGCATACCTCAGGGCAGGGTTAACAAATACCAAGCATAGTCGCATTCCATCAAATTGGATGGACTGTAGTTCTTAAGTTAGACACATGGTCAACACATGTTATGTAGCTTATGTCTGCATTGTTTAGCACTATACCATGGGTGATTTTCTTATTTTTTCTTGTTTATTTCTCCCAATTAATTCTTAGAACTGGAGTTTTTATGTAGGATCAAATAGTTCTCATGTTTTACAGTATATGTGCAGTGTATTATCTTGTATTATGCTGCAGTACAGTAAGTTACAGAATGTAAGCTCCAGCCGTGGATATTTATAAAGTATCTAATAAACATATTTATGCATACATCTTAAAATAATCAGCGTGATCACCACCTTATCATTTCCAAATTAGTACTTCAGTGGCAGAAATAACAAATTCTGCATCTATTAACAGAGGCCAAAATTAAATAAATTGTTTCTTAGTTGGATACATTTTATTAACTTTTGTAGTGCTAGTCATTTTGTTTTTGTAAACACAGCAATATGTTTTAAATTGATTTATTGCAATACTCTTGTGATTGCCAAATATGATTATTAGCACGCACACACATTCTCCCCGATTCCCTAATTAGAATATGTAATACCTAGAAGTGAGAATATTCCTGAAAAGGAATAAATGAAGAGGATGGATCCTGAACATTGGAATGCACTTAGCCTGGATAAAAAAGAAATAAGGAACAGAAGAAAGGAGATGGAAAAGGGAGCATGGGATGCATAAAATCACTTGATAGAAACATGTAAAGATGCACAGATGTTAATTATGAGGTTTCTTTATTCTGCCATAGATAAAATGGTATAAACATTATGAGTCTGAATCTAAGGTTTACTGCTAGATAGGAATAACATGGAGGAAGTAATTGGAAATTGAAATTCACAAGAGCACATCTCTGGCAAAGAGGCTGGTATAGTCTGGCCTGTTATATTTCTGTAGTCTGGAGATAGACTGTAAGAAATCCCTGGCTGACTTTAGTTTCTGCTTGGATGTGATACCCTGCAGTTTATGTGACTCAGGTCATCAATACTGGAGTTCAGTTGATAAGTCTAAATGATGCCTTTGACAGAATAAGAACTCCTCTTGTACCATTCTCCCTACCATCCCTCTCACTAAGTTAAATGCCCACAGCAATGAAAAATCAATAGTAAAGTGGAGGTTGCTGTTGCAAGGATTAAAGCTATTGGAGCTGGGAAAATTTGAGGACGAAAGCCTGATCTCTTTGGAATCAATGCTCTGACATGCTGCACAGCATGAATGTGCCCCTTACTGCCCTCTCACTTTATTATCCACATGCCTTGCCACAAGTGTGCTCCTCAAACCTTGAAGCCTGGACAAGTGTGCTATTCTTGAGGCTGGAGTAAAAATTCCCAAAGGATAAAAAAGGAGTTTATGTCTGTTTACACTGAAGAGGGGTTGTCTTTCTTGTACGCTCTGCTGGAAAGTACATTTTTATTCCAAAAAAAAAAAAAAAGGAAGAAGAAGAAAAAAAGAAAGAAAAAAGAAAGAAGGAAAGAAGAAAATTGGCACTGGAAGAGGGAAAAACATAAGGATATGTAAAGTTTATTGGGAAAAAGTGTTGGAATATTCAATAAGTGGCACATAAGTGGCTGTATTTATAAATTTTAATATTTATCTTCATCTCTGTATGTGTCTCATTTTCTACAGTGTTGGGGGACGTACAAAAAAGCAGGATGGCCATCTTAGCCATACTACAAAATTGAAAATAATATTGTGTTCTATCTTTCTTTGGCCCCAAAGAAAAAAAGAGGTTTGAAATACATCATGTAGGCTCTAAAGCCTTACAGGCTTTTTCATGAGGCAAAGATGACTTAAAAGAATCATTCAGAGGAAGAGAAGTAAAAGTGTTAAGCTCAAATTGTTAAGGTGGTGTTTAAGGTGATGCTGTGGGAAGTTCTACACAAATAGGGGTTACATGCTTTTCTGGCCCTAAAGAGACTGGAAACAAATAAGTGTTATAATACATAAGCCATGCCAATTAAAAATGTATTCTGACTGTATGCAAAGGGTCCTTGTAGCACCTGTGAGTAATCACTCCATACATTTGATGAAGTAGACTTAGGCTGCTGCTACATTGCAGAATTAATGCAGTTTGATACCACTTTATCTGCCATGGCCTCATCCTGTGGAATCCTGGAATTTGTGGGTTGTTGTGACAAAGCTCTCTGACAGAGAAGGCTAAATATATCACAATATATCACAAACCTCCAAATCCTTAGCATTGAATGATGGCAGTTAAAGCGGTGTCAAACTCATTAGTTCTGCAGTGCAGATGCAGCCTTAGGCCTGTTACAGACTGCCAAAATAAAGCTGCTTCAGGTCTCTTTGGGGGTATGCTGTTTAAATGATGCATGCATCCTAAGAATCCGGAAGCTACGCCAAAGCTGCACTTCAGTGCTTAGGAATGGAGTGTGGCTTTGGTGCGACTTCCGGACTCTTAGGATGCATGCATCATTTAAACAGCATACCTCCAAAGAGACCTGAAGCAGCTTTATTTTGGCAGTCTGTAACAGGCCTTAGTCTACAAAACCTATGCTACCATCTTCTTTCTCTCATTTAATCTCAAAGGTTCTAAAATATCTCATTGCAGACTGATCCAGACTAAAACAGCTATTGTTTTGAATATTCAGAGTGTTTTAACATAATTTCACACTACACAATTATACCACTATGATTCTACCTTAACTGAGATGGCAACATCCCTTGGATTGCTGGGGTTTGTAGTGTGGTAAGGGTGAGAATTCTGAATACTGTACTTATCCCTGTACTGCAAAATCTCAGAGTGTAAATTCCAGTCATCTTATTCTCTGTAGGTTAGGATTCCTCTTTCAGCAGCTAGGTTTGGTACCTGAAATGCAAAGATTGAAAAACAAACAAAACAAAAATAAGAAAGAAAGAAAATTCTGAAAAAGTAAAAATAAAAATGTATTTCTTTTGCTACACCTCACCATCTGAACCACTCTTGTCAGTCAGTAGAAAAACCACTACATTACTAATGGGATTATTTATTTATTTATTATTTTGGTATTTATCTTGTTACTGTTTATTCAATTAATTTATATCTTGTCTTTCTCACTGAGGAGGGAGGCTACAATTATTTAAATAGTGACTTACAACCATTTAAAATAAAGTCCTTTTGTTAATATGAAAGTTAAAACATGTCAAATCCAATTCTGTTTTGAACAACAAACAAAAGCAGTATTAAAACACATTTAAGATATAATGAAATACAGACACAACACTCCTTTCCTCCATTAAAAGTTCCATCCAGTGCAATGAGTTAAAAAGCAAAGGTCTGCCTAAATAAAAAATTACTTGCCTTCTTGCGGAAGGATAACAGGGAGATGGCCCACTGAACCTTCTGTGGAAGGGAGTTACACAACTTGGGAGCAGCCAGTAGAAAGTCTCTTCCCCATGTCCTCACCAAACATGCCTGTGTGATAGTAGTGGGACCGAAAGAAAGTAATGTTAAAAGTCAGGTAGGCTTATGGAAGGAGATACGGTCTTTCAGATAGTTTTTAATTTGCTTTCACCACTTGTTCCAGCTAATACACATCTGGGGCGACTTTTACTTTCTGGGACACCTTTTACTTTCACCACTTGCCTCAGACAATATACTTCTCCTGGTCTGGGATGCCTTTTTGTGAATCTATGGCTGCATCCACATTGCCCCAATTATCTAGTTTAACACCATTTTTCTCTGAGGCCACAACAAACTGCAATTCTCAGAATTCCATAGCATGGAGCCATGGCAGTTAAAGTGGTGTGCAACTGGATTATTTCTGCAGTTGGGATGCAGCACGTGTCTCCTGCATCAGGACCTCCTCAGTTTCTGAAACCTTCTCTCATGTAGAAGCATATATCTGTGAGCTGAGTTCCTTCTGTCTCACTGCATACTTCTTTTGTACCTCTGCTGTCACAGGTACAGTTACACAACTGAGTCTAAGCGACCACTAGGATAGCCTCTCAGAGGTTTGTGTTTGTGAATAATTGCTTTGTTTTAAACAGTAGTGAACCAAAAAGCTAAATATATAAGGTTTCAGATAAGCATTTTCTTAAATAATAGTTATTTAAAAAAACAGCTACCTGACTTAGATATACTTATCTAATATACACTCTACCCTCCACATCAGATCAAAACAATAGGTAATGCTGATCCTACTGTCTTTAACCTCCATATCCAGGAGATGGGAACTCTAATTCCCAACTCCTGACTCCATCTTATCATAGACTTACCATAAACCATCTCTCTCAATTTACCGTAAATCATCTAATATATACATGCACATTATACCATATCATACAATTAACTTATTTTCTGACTGTAATTCACACAATGTAAAACAATACCACTTATTGTAGAACATCACAGTTGATTCATGAGAAAGACACAGAGGGTGCTCCCTTGTTTTTCAGAAGTTTTCTGGAGGTGAAATGGAAGCAATGCTTTCTTTTAACTCTAGTATATTGTTGTAGTAATAGGAATTATTTAAGGTGGCTTTTCCTACTAATGGCAGTAGCTTCTTATTTGAAAATATTTTCTGCCCCCTATACATACCCTGCTCTAGAGGATACTGTTCTGAGAATTTCAAAGCCCCAGACTTTTCTATAGAAGAGCTGGACTATCTCCTGTGAAGTAATACTTTAATTTTCTTAAAGTGGAAATTCTAGAATTCCTATTCTTATTCTTATTTTTCTTATCCACCTCTCCTCAAGGCTCAAGGTGGGGAACAACAAAGCTTGAAACATATAAATGTAGGACACACTAAAATCATCCAACATCTCTCCTGGCAAGTCATTCCAGTCTAGGGGTGGTCCATAAAAATGTCCTCTTGGTGACAATACACAGTCTAGTTTTAGCTGGTTGAAGTAAATGTCCCCCAGAGGACCTGAGTCTACAGTATGCCGAAAACTACAGTGGACCCTTGTTATACGCTGGGGTTTGGTTCCAAGATCCCCCGTGTATAACAAAAACTGTGTATGCTCAAGTCCCATTAAATATAATGACATAGCAAAATGGTGTCCCTTATAAAAAATGGAAAATCAAGGTTTGATATTTGAAATTCATACTTTTTTGAACATTTTCAAACCGTATATGCTTGAATCCGTGTATAAAAAAAATTCATGTATAAGAAGGGCCGACTGTATTTTCATTTAGCTATGTGAAGGCCATGCAGTCATAGTTCATCAATCTTTGCCCTCTGATTCGTAGACCAATACAGAAATGTATCTGGGTGCTTATTTATACAATAAATTAACACTACCTTCCCTCCCTTGTTGCTGATTGTATTCCCATTTGTATGATCCAATTAGTATGAGGTATTTTGCGGCCAGTGCTGGATTATGGCACGAATAAGAGAGTCAGGTTAGATTTTTTTACTTCTCAGAAATCAGGTAGCAAGAAAGTCTTACTGCAAATGTGGTAGGCTGTTGCAGTCTGTTATGAGGGAGCAATTTCAAGTCTGATGAACTATTCCAGGGACCTGATTCTGCTCAGCTGTGTAATTGTGATGGAAGTGGGCCAATCAAAGGCAGCAGCTTAGGCACAACCTTTTGGGAGTCTTGTTTCGGCAGAGTGGGTGAAGAAAAAAAACACACACAAGAGAAGCTGTAAATGAGAAGCTGCTCTGCTTCATTTGTAATGAACAAGTAATAAACGGCCTGGCTTCCCATGGAAGTCTGACACTTACAGAGCCGTGACAGCTCTCTGCCTGTGACCATGTTTTATTTTGATCATCTGCAGCATAGCAGAGACAGGTAATTATCATAATCTAACAATTAGCCTGGCATTCTTTCTCAGTGTTTAATTACCCAGATAAATAGTGATTGAATAGAGAGGACTTAATGACAAAAGGGGGGGGGGACTTCTCCTCTGTCTCACATACTGCTTTCCTGGTTTGGGCTTGGTTTTGGGAGCCATTATTTGTTACGGGCCATGTCCTTGCAAGATATTCTGTTAACTGTATTGGACTCTGAAGGCAGATCACCTAAACGTGGTTACTTTCCCAATCCATCGCTCATGTAAATTAGTTGTTTTGACTTTCTGATTTTTTTTAAAAAAAAGTTAAGCACTTACAATGAATAGAGGAATACAGTTGGGTTTTTTTTAGCTAAAAGAGCTGTAATTAATTTGCCTGATTATTATATTGTTATGTGAATGGGAATCGATGGTGTTTTCAATACTTTTCTGAGAACATTTTATTAGACGGCACAGAAAATCTAACAAAGGAAAGAAAAATAGTTTATTTATTGGTATTTCAGAAATACGAGTGGAACACTATTTTTGCAGTGCCTATAAATTGTTTTATTATTTAGTAAGTCTAATTAGTAGCTACTAGATTTTTAAATCATTATATGACAAGGACTATTGAGAAAAAATTGAAATGAATTTATTGAGCTGTTCATAATAACAATAGGATAATGATTGCTCAGTTGACAGATTAGTTTCTGTTGTACACACTGTTGGATGGTTTATGAGTTTAAAATCATATTCTTAGTAATCTACTAAACTATTCTTGGATTTTTAACTATAAGATACTAGATTATAAGTATCACAGCATGGCTGGGTGGTTTAGTAAATGTATACACATTGCATTTAAAATAATTCCAGTGTTTTGTGATGGACTTGTGTATTTAACATCAAGATATTAAAATCCTCTGTAATTCTGCTACTGTGCACCACATTAACATTGTCATATTAGAGGTGATACTAAGATAAGCAGTATTAGCTAGTACTACTGTTAGGGGTGGTTAGTTTCATAAATTGCCACTGATTATACATTTTGCAATACTTCTCTATTGAACCCAGTTTACCATCTGTCTCATGTGCATATATATGTGTACGTATATCCACCAAGAATAACATATTATCTATCTGACGTACACAAAACCATGTGCCATAGTATAAGTCGATAGTCCTTTAGGTGCTGAAAGACATTTTGATTTATATTATAACTTCATTCAGGCATATGTTTGCATACATACATAAATACAGGGAAGAAGGATAGGCTTATGAACGTTTTCATGTCCTTAACAGGATTCTTTCATCCTGTTAAGATGCCAACTTCTCAGTGCTGAGCAGTGAATTCTGAAAGGTGCTTATAGTCACATTCCCTTGAATGCATTTTTGACACTTTTCATAATTTAGAACAGTGGTCCCCAAATTGTGCCATTTCAGAGATTTTGGACTTCAGCTCCCAGAAGTCCCAGCCATGTTGACCAGTAGTCTGGGATTCTAGAGGTGAAGTCTAAAATCCCTTCAAGAGCACAGTTTGGGGACCTAGAACCTTAAACCAACATTCCAGGACTCGTGGTGGCTTCTAATTGTGTTGAACTGAATGCAAGTAAAAGCCCCAGTAGATTTCTACATTAATGAATATTAATGGAGGAGACAATTCATCCTTCTTACCTGTGGAATGCACTGTATTCAGACTTTATCTGTAAGTAGAACATTTATTACTCTTTGATAGTATAAATTTGAAATTATAATTCTGTTAATCCACACAGACTAGCTGAATGAAATTGACATGAATATTCATAATAATAATAATAATAATAATAATAATAATAATAATAATAATAAACACTAAGTTGATTTGTGGAAACCATAGAGGCACCAAAGAAAATATGGATCATTCTGTGCAAATATGGCAATAAAGAGGTTGAAGAAATAGGTAAAGAGGAATGACACTGGAAACATGGGTTAGCCAACAGAGCTCACTGATGATGGTGCTTGAAAAGAATTAGGATGAATAGTCTTAGAAGTTAAGTGAACCCATGATTGATCTTATTGCTGAGCTGAGCTCATGAACATAGTGGGTGCAAAAGCAAATACAGTGCACCCTTTCTTTATGCGGGGGATCCATTCTGGGATCCCCCCCTTGCGTAAAGAAAAGTGCATAAGATCATGCTCCATTACTTCTTCCAAGGCGCGTGAGGCTTTTTTCCGGCATAGCTTCCAGCATATGCTGGAAGCCACATATGATGCGCCCGTCTATGACATGGGCGCACTGTAGAAACAGCTTCCTCAAAGACTGATAATTCAGACTCAGGGATAATTATACTCTTCAGAAAAAAGTGTATGGAGAACTCATCAGCACTACTTGGAATGCTACCTACGTAGGAATCTAACCAGCTGGTCTCATTTAGAGGAGGGAATTGGGGTTTACAAGTGAAATAAGGGACATGGCTCTTATACATTTAATTAACCAAAGAGGGAATATTTCTGGATCACACTAGACTTTTCACCGACGTTCTGAAAAGGTCAGTTTACAGGTTCTCTGTTGGGTAAGCTGGTTGGGAATGGCTTGAAAACCAGGTGGACGTTTGTATATCCACTGTTCCATGGACACAGCATTTTTGTTATGATCAATGGAGGAACAATACCAAAATTAGAATCTGATCCAGGACTTTCTATAATTCTAACCTAGTGTGAATGTTTATATTAAACAAGAGATCCTTTTGTCTTCTTTAAAGCAGAATCTTTTAAAAACAAATGGTATGACCATGAGATCTGAAAATAAGGGGAACTTACTTTAAAACAGAGTTGTTTCTTCTAGGATATGTGCTTTAAAATGCAGAATATGACTAATATATATGATTTGTATGGGAGGAGACACAAGCTGAAGACAGTTTTGTTTTTTATCCATCTATATGATAATGGGCAATTAGTGTCAGCTTTGCTGTTTTTTATGCTAGGGTTTTATAGAGTTTTTTGTCAAAGAAGAAAGTGAAAGAGGGAGCAGCATGCAAAAAATGCTACTGCATTCTAAATATCTAGTTAAGTAGATCATCTCTTATATCCATAGCCAACAAAGCTATTAGATTCAAGACAAGACTTGCATATGCTTCAGAATTACAATCATGAAAAATATGTACATGGCACTGGACGTGCCTGCATTTTCTAATGATGGATAAACACAGCACCTGCATTAATTTCAAAACATTTTGTCAGTATTTTATATTTCTCCAGTTCAAAGTGTCAAGCAGTTTCCCTTTATATTCAACATTTGTGTCACTAAAACAAATAGGAGGTGTCTGAGAAATGAAGTACCTGTACATTTGATGCAGCTCAGAACAAATCTGTTGGGCCTGGTATCAGTATGAGTTTGAGGTACTGAATTCTCATTAGCTTGCTACTGAGATTATTTTGGTTATGAGATACTTCGTTTTCTCTGTCAGCCTCTTCAACCCTTTACTGCCTGTTATCTAGCTCAGTAGTGTGCAAGTTTCTATGATATTGTATGGACACCACCTGAACTAAACTTAAAGGTTAATTGTGTTTGAAGAATAGTTTTGTATTCTCCCTATGTAGCAGATAACATAAGAAGTCAAATTACGCAGACCCTTTGTGGTTTCTCATGGTAACACAACATGGAAAGCAAAGACTTCATTCTGTTGTTGATGAAACATCACAGTAGGTTAGCCAGAATGAACGTAAACCAATGTTGAGATGCTTAAGCATGTTGCCCAGCATAATGACACAAGCCAGGTATTTCCCTCTGCTGCACGTTCCCAGGAACTGCCAAAGTTTGTGCACAGCTTGACACAAAATTATTGAGTGCCCTGGAATATGTCATTAGTTATCAACTTCAGAGTATTTCTTAATATGGTTATACAAACAGAATGTAAAGCCACCAACTTGATTTTCTGCAAGTCTGTGCTTTTTGGATCCAGTGATAAATAATTATTTATTATCCAGTGATGGGATAGGACTGATAGCTTGAAAAAAGACCATATGTATCCTTGTGAAGATAGAAGGAGTAAAGGCAGTACTATCAATAATTAATAATTTAGGAGAAAACATAGGTTGTTTTACTGACTGAGAGCAAAAACTGAAATGGTAAACAAATTATTAGTACTGAACTGGGAAATAAAATCAGCAAAATATTAATGAAACTAAGCATTCTATTATGAGATATCTATGGAACTGCTGTTATTATATAACTGAAAAGCTGTAAGAAATAGATGATGTCTTGTAATATTTGTGTTATTTACAACTATACAAACAGAACATACTGGAAGTAAACAGATCTTTGACAAGCATCAGATTTGTTAACTGTGCTTCAGATTTTCAGAGAACTTCTGTGCCTCAAGGTTCTTCAACATTTGCCAACCCAGAGTCCTTCACTTTTCTCTGGGCCTCTGTGGTCTTCAAATTCAGAACTGCCACAGGCAAAATACAGCAGTGCCACTTTTTAAAGGATCATTGAATTCAGTTTATTAAAAGTCTATTACCACTCTTTCATGGTGTTCAAGACAGTTTAAAGTCACAGTACAAAATGTTCCTTTTTACTGGCAGATAAATATAGGATTTTCCTACTGATGATGTTCTTTCCTCCTATAAGCACATATTTCTCTACAGATCATGTGCTGAAGGGAAATGCAATCAAATTAGTGATGGCAATGTTCTTTAATTTTCACATAATTGTTTAAAAGTATGGACTACTTTTAAGTTGCCATTGAAAAATAAATAATTTCAATGGCAATTTATTTTTGTAACATTTTTTATAAATGCTATAACCACTAAAATAGTACTATATTTTGTTTATTAAAGATCAAATTATGTGTGAGATGAGAGTTCTGTGAGTAAACTTCCTATGTGAAGTCGAAGGCTTTCATGGCCGGCATCTATAGTTTTTTGTGGGTTTTCCAGGCTGTGTGGCCATGTTCTAGAACAGTTTGTTCCTGACATTTCGACAGCATCTATGGTTGGCATCTTCAGAGAATGCTGGCATGGAAGTGAGTGGGGTATATATATACACTGTGTGACCCTGGGTAGGGAAGACTGATTTCCATGTTAATTTGTGTATTGTTCTGTTTTTGAATGGCAAGACTTCAGGATGGGAGGATATGCAAAAAGATTTGTGTCTGTTTAATTAGAGATCCATTGTCTGCTGGGAAAAACCCTGATCCTGGGTGGTTTTCATTTGCATTTTGCTCGGTCTTAATTTTGGTGATTTTTAGTACTCATAGCCATACTTTGCTATGTTGAAGTTGTCCAGGGGCTTGTGGATCTCAATGGTTTCCCTGTGCATTCTGACCTGATAGTTGTTGGCATGGTCCAGAATTTTTCTGGCTGACCCAGTCTGCAGTGTCTGTCGTGTTCCTTGATTTGTGTTTGAACACTGTTTTTGGTGGTCCCTATGTAGACTTGTCAGCAGTTGCATGGTATGCAGTAAACTCCTGTGGCCATGAGAGGGTCTCTCCTGTCCTTCACTGAGCACAGCATTTTCTAGATTTTCTTGGACACAAATCCTCTTTGCATATCCTCCCATCCTGAAGCCTTGCCATTCAAAAACAGAAAATGGTCACATAGCCCCCAAAACCCACAAAAAACCTATGAATTTTCAATGTCAGAACTTCAAAAATTGCTTCTAAGAATAGATGCAATGTGTTGTGCTTGAGAAGGAGTTGCTTGATATTTGGGGCCTGGAGCATTCTTATTTCTGCTCAGTTATAAATTGCAACATGTTGTTATGCTCATTGCCCTTAAAAATAACTTTCCATGCTCTACTCCAGATATCTTTTTCCATAGAATAGCCAGCCATGAGGACCACAGTTTTCTACAAGAAAAACAAACAAACAAAAACAATAATTTAACAAAGCTACTGTTTATTTCTATTGATAAAATGCTGCACCACTTAGGGACACAAATAAGGGAAATAAATGCTTTGGAGAGGAGTGGTTTGTGATAGGGAGAAAGGTTTAAACTCCACCACTCCAATGTACCACAGTCCTGGCCAAGAATAGGAACCCTTATGTTGGCTTTTTCTAAACAAAAATGGGTCTTTCAATCACAGAAATCCCTTATCACATCTAATTTATATTAATGTTTAAAGTGGATGTCAATTCTGAACTTAAATCCATTTACTAAGTTTTTGAAGGAAACAATGTAATACAGTACTGTGCATTGCCTAGAATTAGATTTATTAGGCTTTTGTTCCTACGCTACACACATTTTCTCTCTCTGTTGAAACCTATATTATAGCAGCTAAATGATTGTAAGAGATGAATAGATTGCTCTGAATATATCCTTGGAGAAGGCCAGATGATCATTGCCTTTCCCTCTCAAATTAGATAGAAGGATCCACTTGGCAGATTTCAGGTCCATCAGGTGTTTAAAATATGTGCCTCAGTTGAAAAGGAACATTATACTTATACTGTATATGTCATGGTGTCTTTATTATTCTCTGTGCATTTGACAGTGGCTGCTGTCAAGGAATAGAAACCAGAGGTAATAATATGATAGTGGTGGCCAAAAGGTACAGCAAGGAAAAGAAAGCTGCTAGATATCAGGAGTATACATGCCACAGCTGAATAGTTATGGTCTAGTACCAATATTTTACATGTTTCTCATGAGATTCTTTATATTGACCTGTAAATATCTGCTACAAATAAAAATTGTATTTGAGAAAAGCGTGAAGACATAACTATAAATTAGTACTTAATGTCTTCAGTGTTCAAAAATTAGACAACGAATAAACATATAGGTCTTTAAAGAAAGCGTAGCTCATCTCACACAACCTTTCATTAGTTTGATGGAAAATTACCTTTATTGAAAATGGGTGCCCACAGTGCCATATATAATGCCTGTAAAAAATAAAGCTATGACCAAAGTGTTATGGTTTGCATCTGCTGTATTTGTTTCATTTATATTCCAAGACTTTCTTACCACAAACCTGTAGTCCATGTAACTCAGTGGAATTAACTGCTTTGAGAATATCCCAGTTAGTTTGCAAAGTTACCTAGACATACACATTCCACCTGTAATAGGAGTTTGAAGTGAAATCTTTTGGCCATACCTGGCACTAACCTACTGTACTATTACAGTGACAGCAAAAACAACCTTACTACTGTTGTAGCTAATATTGCTTACCACTGCTGATAATAAAAGTGCATTGGTAAAAGTGCCTTGTGCTGCCTTTCTCATCTGGCTCCCATTCCAGACTGTCAGGTGAGTGCTGAAAATTCATAGCCTAGAATTCTTTTATCTCAAGAGCAGTATCTCTTCTGTATACTTCATCAGTAGAGTTATATAGGCTTTTCAAAAGTCTTTCAAAGATTTACCAGGGTTTTCTTGGATCTCGACTAAATGCTGCCAGCAGTAAAGAAAAAGTAAAGATGAATGAGTATTGTAGGAAATGTATGTGCCTGTAATGAGGTTTGCTTGTGGTACAGAGATAATATTTCCCAGCCTATTGGAGGCACACAACAACAATTGGGTTGTTTGATATTTGTGTTATATGCAAGTATAGATGCTCTGGTCTTGCTGTTTAATAAAGAAACAGAGGACTGAATCTTTATAGAAAAGCAGAAGGTGGGAAAGTGACTGTTATGCAGGTTTGGAAGCAATTTTATAAAAGCAAAGAACACTGTCAGAGACAGTAATGGTCCCTCTTTAAAGGACACCAAATTCAAAACAGCTGCTTTTTTTATTTCTTTAGCTACCTTCACACAGGATTATGTTTTGTAGAAGGAACTAAACTTTGAAAAAAAGAAAAGAAAAATTAAACATTTTTTTTTGTAAAGTTACCTGAGTTTTATTCTCTCTTGTTTTTTATTTTTAGATTCCAGCGGGGTGATTACCATATTGATGTCTGCATCAATGATTATTTGGATGTATTCTGTCCTCATTATGAGGATTCAGTGCCAGAAGATAAGACTGAACGGTATATTCTTTACATGGTGAACTTTGATGGCTACAGTTCCTGTGATCATACCTCCAAAGGATTCAAGAGGTGGGAGTGCAATCGACCTCACTCTCCGAATGGACCATTGAAGTTCTCAGAAAAATTCCAGCTCTTCACTCCCTTCTCATTAGGATTTGAGTTCAGGCCAGGCCGGGAATATTTCTACATCTGTGAGTATATGGAGATTTATCATGTTGTACAGCAGCTGGAGGAAACCATGGTAATTTTTCACCTATGTAAAAGCCAGTTTGCAAGTGCTACAGATGTGTCTTAGTATACATTTGTAGATTTCAGGATCCCTAGATAAAATACCCTGGAATCCGTGAATGAAAATAAAATTAATAACACATTTTTCTTTCTCACAAAAAACTGCATATCCAGCTGCATTCGTGTGAAATAAATGCACATTGTTAGTTATTCAAAGGAACCTTCTTTGCTTCCTGACCCCCTCATCCCCACAGTTCAAACACACTTTAAGAACAGTCATATTTTTATCCAGGGAGGAAGAGGAGGAGA
>NC_056523.1:271293647-271366949 GCF_019175285.1 Sceloporus undulatus
AAAAAGAAGGTAGATGATGATGATGATGATGATGATGATGATGATGATGATGATGATGATGATGATGATGATGATAGATCATGTTACATTGGCAATATTTTTTTACCAGTATATTTGCTAAAAGTTTAGAGATATCTTAGAACTTGTGATGAGCCATACAATTTTTGATGGATTTAGGCACCCTGGCAAGAAAACTGTGAGTGATGTACAAATAATGCTCACATAGATAGATAGTGGCATTATTTTGTTATTACTCCCCTTTAAATGTCTCTACTCCACATTATACTTTGTGAGGATAACAAGTGTTAATGTTAAAAATGTAAAAGTGTATTGTTGAAATGCCAGTAAATATTCTTGTAAATATAACCTCATTAGGTTCATTTAAACTATTCCTAAGTTTGGGAGTTGCAAGGTAGCTCTAGGTGAAGTATAGAGTGACAAATGATTCACGCCTGATATTCCAGATACAGTACTTTCATTTTTCAAATTGGCTGCTCAAGTGTCCTTGGTGCCTCAAAAATGGTTATCATTGAGAATATGCTGTAGTACTTGCAAATGCTATATCTGCAAATACTATGGTCTAGCATTATTGAATATGAAAGTGTCTCAGGATAAATGGCAGTCTTAACCAAGCCAAGGAGACTTTTTACTCAGAGCAGCTGTTTCTTCTTTTGAGCATGTGGGGATACAAAATGCAGTGGAAGCAGGTTTCCAAGCAAATCATTATGAAGGAGTATGTGCACCTGCATTAGTAAATGAACACATATAGATTCACCATCAAAGCACTTTTTCCTAGGAGATTTGAAATAATCCTTCTACACTGTAGGTAAGGAAGTGGGTAAAATAAATCATAGAATAGCAGCAGATTTATTTTTCATACAGAAGTATTACCTATTTAAAACAAGGGAGCCCTTGATTAAGCATGTTTTGGGGGATTCAGGGTCATGCTCCCTGCTTACAAAATACTATTTAAAATTTGCTGTGTGCTGGCAAAAGCTTGCTTCTACTTACTTGGGAATCTAGAATCTGAATATTTTGGAACATATTTTGGCAACAGTATTTTCCATGTTTTCAGTTACAGGAGAGAGTCCTATGCAGTCATAGGACATGCAGTCTTCATGCCTGTGATTCAGGGTGACTAGATATTCTCCTTTTACAGGTCATATCCATTTCAGCCTTTTGTCCAGGAGGAATTTAAAAATATACTCAATTTTGAGTGTGAATAAGGCCCAAAACACACGAGCCAAAAGAAGCGACTTCTATCTGCTTTGGGGGTGTGGTGTTTACATGATGCACGGCCCCCTCAAGTGGCCAGAAGTTGCTCTTAGGCTGCCAAAGAGAGCTGTTTAAATCAGGCTCCTGGCAGCGGCTGGCTTGGGACCAGGTCATGCGGTTGACCTGGTCCAAGTCTGATCATGGCTGGAACAGCCTCCAGCCACTCCTTTGGGGCATCTGCTTCGCAACTTAGAACCATGAATTTATTTATATTTATATTAGTGTTTTTAGCTTTTATTTTGCAATCTCCTACATTTTTCTTCAGCATCCTACCTTTTGTGGTGCCTTGTCCTCCTTTGCAGTTAAGACATCTGGGCACCCTGCTGTGATTGTTATTGCTGCTATTATCACAAGAAATTCGTAGCCTCTGCATTCATTCACCTCACTGCTTCAGCTTATTAAAAATGACTAAACAGGGACTTTGTGCTGACATGTATGGACTGATCATCTTCTATTCGGAATTGATAGTGTCTTAACCAGGCATTACAGGACTAGTACCTTATGTTTGTTTGTGCTCACTTGCACTCTCTTCACATTCCAAAGAGTAATACAAATAAGTTGGAACAGTAAGAGATGAATTGTTTTACTGATGCATTCCTTGGTGTCTTATGAAAGCATGTCAGAACTCAACTCTGTCCTGTGAGTAAATATGAAAAGAATTCTAGGAAGGTGGGCATGCTTGTGAAAAGAATTTACTTCTTATGATACTGATCTCACCTATGCAAACATCCCCTTTAACTTTGAAGAAGTCTGTGTCTCAAAGGGATACAACTGTATTCCACTGCAGGGTGCAAAGGTTATGTATTTATTTAGTGTGATATTTTACTATTGAAAGCCCTGTCTAGTAAGTAAGAAAACTAGCTAGGGATATTTATGCTGAAGTGTTAACCTACCGGCCCTCCGTGTGTTTGCCTTGTACTAAATAGCCCTCCAAGTACCACTTATTGTTGTAAATGTGTATATATACCTTACAATGGCTTTTCAAATTAGGAAATCCTCAATAAATGTGCAGAACATTTACTAAAACCACTACATATATAGGAAAGTAGGATGAGGAATCTCAGGGCATGCTTACTACCTACCAACTTGCTTCTCAAAATATAAAAATCAATTAGATTTTATAAGCATTGTTCATATATTAAGTATTATTCATATATTAATACTGTAGTTACTTTTCAAAAAGCATAGTGACTTCTACAGCATTTGCTTAGGGCTTCTATAGCATTTATTTAGGTGTGTGAAGTGTGGCCAATGGGCTGCACACATCCTCCAATGCTACTTTTGAGATCAGTGGAACTCTTCCATGTTCCCTGCCCTTAGAGGGGAAAACAGGCAGAAAACATAGTTCATGTCATTCCCTAGAGGCTTCCAGGAGGGTGTTTCCTGTTAGTGTTGTTCAGAGCCCCCTTCCCTCAGATTCTTAAAACAAAAGTATAATTGGACTTAAAAGTACTTCAATTTTTTAGTTTTCCAGTTTTGTAGCTGTTGTTGTTTGCCTAGTCCAAGGGAAACCCAGACGAGTTTCCAAGAAAGAATCAGTTGCATCCAGTGGACACCAATAAACTGTCCACAACAGATAACATGAAATGCAATGATCTAATGTTGTGCAATGAAGAAATTGGGAGAGGCCTGTGCTGAACCTCCTCCAGTAACAAAATGTATTGGGCCACATTCACCTACTTCTTTTTCTCTTTGTCCTTTCCTTCTCTTTCTTTCTTGTCCTGGTTGGCTATCGCATCTCTATGAATCGCTGAGTTAATTTGTGTCAATTTATGTCTTTTTCAGTAGTATATGTTACTACTGTATATGTTTGTGAGTGTGTCAGGGGGTGCTCCTTTGTGTGTTCATGTTTCCTGTGTCTGAGGTGCTATAAGCAGGACTGGTAAGACTGCAGGCTAGGGAGATCTACTTTACATTGTTTTTTAAAACTGGAAACCTGAAATCCACCAAACAGGCATGTATTACCAGGACTGAATGTAGATCACAGTCCTTTACACAAACCCCCACTTCTGATTATTCTGATTATTATTTCATGTCAGTAGTACAGTTTAAGAATGGGGAGTCATTCTGTTGCTGTTAAGCAACTTGGACTCAGAAATCCTTGTCAGGCTACTGCAAATCATACAGATCTCCCAGTAAATCCAGATCTATCCTTTTGTTTTTCATTGTGAAAGTCAGAAATGAGTGCTTTTCTTCAGATTTGTGTTCTCAACCAGGGAGTGAGTATTCATCTTTTGCACGCAGGAAAGTGAAGGAAGATATTTTCCAATAAGATATGTGTGCTTGTGTCTTGTGCTTGTTTCCCTCATTGTTTAATAGAAAATAGCTGTGTGTACATGCATTCATACCAGTGATGCATCACGTAAAGTCTCAAGTCCTTGCAAGATACTTTCAAATCATATCTCTGGTCAAGTCTCAAATCTGGAAGCC
Source organism: Sceloporus undulatus (assembly GCF_019175285.1). Lineage (NCBI taxonomy): Eukaryota > Metazoa > Chordata > Lepidosauria > Squamata > Phrynosomatidae > Sceloporus > Sceloporus undulatus. The sequence continues at coordinate 271,297,353 of NC_056523.1, forward strand.
AACTTTTAACAAAAAGAAAGAAAAGAAAAGAAAAAAGAGATGGTGTACGTTTCTTGGAGGGGTACAGCAAACATTCGGCAATGGGCTTGAGGCAAAGGTTGAGATCTCTTGGCAGTCTGCCCCTACTACATAGCAGAGGAACCTTCCAAAGCTTTTAAAAGGCTTCAGAAGGATGCTTCCGCCTCAAGCCCATTGCCTAATGCATTTCCTGTACCTTTTTGAGGACTGCATCCCATGCTCTATGGACAGATCTTGCCTGCTGCTTGAAGTGAATGGTGTTAGCAAGTCACTCACTAAAAATACAAGTCACAAGTTGAGTCAGTGCATCATTTATTGCCAAGTCAAGTCCAAGTCAAGCCACTGAATTGACTTGAGACCATCTTAAGTCTGAGTCAATTAATTAAAGTCTACATCACTGATGTATACACGTGTGTCAGTGTTGGGAGCCGAGTAGGGATCCATCATGGTCTTAATCTGGCCTTCATTTCATTGGGCAGCAAACTGATGCTTTTTCTTCTGATAGCTTCTCACACATTTGCATTTTAATAACAATATTGCTCCTAGCATCATATAGGAGGCTTCTCTGTTACCAATACAGTATCTGAATAAGACCTTAAAGTAGCTAAACAGTCAGTTGTATTTGACAGTAATAATCAAACTGCATGTGGCAAGTCAAAGGAGGTAGATATTTATGTTAGGTAATTGGAATTCTCTACCACATAAGGCCCTGCACTTTAACTTTCCCCAGTATGGCAGCTTGGGTAGCATGGTATGCACCATCTAGGAATTTAAGACAAAGGATTATTGGCAGTTCCACGAACACAATTGCTGTGTCATGGCTGTGAGCCTTTCAGGATCTGGCTTTGTGTTTGTTTTTAGTATTTTAGCATTTTATAGAGTTGTGTTTTTATCATTCATTTTTGATTATATATGTCTGATGTTCATTCTGCCCTTTGGTAAAAATGGTGTTATAAATAAACATCACCATCACCATCTACATTCATCTTGCCTTACCATGTCCTGCGGCTGCAAAAAACATTGTTTCTCTGTCCACCTCCAGTAGAGAAGTGAACTAGGATAGAGGAAACATAAGTAAAGCAAGGAAATACGTGAAGGTATATGGCTTGTGCATTTTTAACCTATATGAAAACTGGAATCCCCCCCTCTGTAAAACTGAATGGGACAGACACAGAGATAACAAAATACAATTGCTGCAGCCATATCTCAGTTGACTTAGAGTCACGTATGCTAACAATTTACATGTTGAGTGTGATCCAGCAATGAGGACCACAAATGTGACTGGAGCCCTTGCATTGTTACCTTTTGGGATAATGTAAATTTTCCAAGGACTTGTGGCACACCTTCTCCCTAGATCATAGATCATGTTTTCTTGATCGAAGAGGACTGTGTTTACATTCTTTTTGCATATGGGGCCATCTGAGTTGACATTTAGGAATGAAAACCAACTCAAGGAAATTCAGATGCTTCAGAACTTTTTAATGAACAAATAATACTTCATTGTTTTGTTTTGTTTTTATTGCTAGGTGCCCTTTTAACTTTTCAGTGGAGATTGGATCAGCATAAATAGAGATGCTTCTCTGACAGCTGTGAGCTGCTAAAGTGACTCAAAGAATCTGGGCTTTGATAGTTAGTGCACCCAAATTGCTTTAGACATTCTGAGTGAAATCAGAGTAATTGGAAGAGTTTGATAGATGTTTGTTTTTATTTTATTATTGGTATTTTTTGTTCATGAAACATTAAACAGAGAGACAAGGTGACCTTTCAAAGGGAATTTTGCTCATTCTAGTGTGTTGATTAAAAGACTCGTTGTTACTAAAAGAAAAGCTAGATGAATTGCCACTGTCTAATGGATTTTGATGTCAATAGTGTTCTTAAAATCCTCAAAGGGAGTGTTAAAAGTGATTGCATAATTTGGAAATGGCAAGATATCTCTGTAAAAGAATGGATATAGAAATGAAAGTAGCATTGGCCTTAGTTATTTTTCCTTAACAGTCTGTCATGTAACAAATTGAAAAGAGATTATTTGGAGTTCTGCTGCTCAAAAATGCAAGTAGTATTAACACACTGGAAAGGGGACAGAAAGAAGGAGATGGGATGTGCTCATAAGCTTTGAAAATTGTCTCATAAGTTTTTTGTAAGAGGTCTTGGCCTTTGGGGCTAGGTGAATGAATGGTTGTCATTCCGTTGTTAGCTTGCTTTGTTGATATTTTGGGGGGGGGGGTTGAGACAAAAAAGAGTGGGTTCTTTCTTTTCATCAAAGATTTGAAGAACATCATTCCATTCCGGAAGAAAAAATTCAAACACATCTGTGAGCCTATCAGTTTTAAGGAGCTAGCAAATGGGGAAGATAAATGCAGGAAAGATATCAAGAAATACTCAAAGAAAACTTGTTAATAGTTTGATATCACCATGACATGAACTGAACTGTGATCACCCTCTTAAACTAAAAATCAAATAAAAGAAAACATAGCTGTCCAGCTTTTTGTAACAAATGTTGTAACATCAGAGAAATTGAATAATCAATGAATTGGGTTACCATGTAAGACCTGCTTTACAGGGGATAGGCCTCACTTTTTAAGGGAGCAGTAACCTGGCCTATGTTGAACTGCAACTCCAAAACAGAACAAACACAAACACAACAGACAGTTTCACAAACACAGAATGATATGTCAAAGGAATGAAAGTGTCCAAAAAATAAAACCCACACTTTAACGTGTAAACAATGCTAAATTGTATTATACAATAACGTCATGGTAGTAATACTGAAAAACATTAAATATGCATCCAAAATACAGAGTATCCCAAACTATGTCCACATATTTCCATAGGTCCTTATAACCTCTGCTGCAGTGAAAAGGCTGCTGTAAGTGGAGGGTGGCAAAAGGTTCCACAATGGTAGATTAATGCTCTCTTTGGTCTTCACAGCTACGGTTTTGAGCTTTCTATACACTGTACAGCATACTGATTGTAGATATTATCAAAGATGAATGGCAAGCAATGATAGCAGGAAAGGAAATAAATAACTATGGTAGCAGAAGATGACTACCTCTGGAGTTTTGTGTGTGTGTGTGTGTGGGGGGGGGTTGAAGTAGTTTCAATATATTTTCATCAGTTGTAGTGAACTATATCTCCCAGCTAAGTATAGACTCCAGAATTCAATGTCCAAGTTGCAGCTTTTTCACAAACTTTAAAAAAAACCACAACCAAACCTGTAAGCATAAAAGTAACATTATTAAATACCCTTTATCTCCTACAAATCAATATGTAACAAATGATAACACTGAAATCTTACCTCTGTTGAAATAAACTATTCCCCATTTGATATAATTAGTCCTTCTGTATGCTGTTTTTTGCAGGTACCTTTATACAGTCTATTAGCAATAGTTTTCAGATGGAACTAAATCCCAATTGAATATCTTAAAGGAACATACCTGTAATACTGCAGACATTCCTTGTGAATACTACATCTCTCATGAACTGAAATCCTAAAATTGGCTGAAGCCAATCAAAACCAACATACAGTAAAGCAGTAATATGGTTATACAAAATTATAATGCTGATCATCATGAAACTACTTAAATATAATCTAGCAAGATAGACAGTTTTTCATATCAACAAACTTTAGCTTTCCATAGACTGAAACCCTGAGTATGGCTCAACATTCTGTGACAAATTTAACACTGTTAAATTTTTATGGAGGACCCAGTATTATACTGTATGTTCATAGTCATATGACAACTGTGTTTCCCAAGATATTTAACTCCACACTAAATATTAATTATAAATAAACTGATAAATCTGAATGATCATTTAAACCATGGGTTTTACTAGATAGAAGTTAGTGGATCCACAAGATTTCTCTTTGAAGAAGGTTTTTTTGTTTGTAAGGGCCCTCTGTTAAAGGGACAAGACTGAATCTGTTCTATTGCAAAAAACCTTTAGGAGTCTGATGGATTGCCAAATTGAACAAAGTGCTTTGAAAGAAGAATATCTAGTCTGCCATTTCTAATTTTACCCTTAGGTTCAATTATTCTAGTTTTTAAATTACTAGAGGTTTGGGCCCCATATATCTTTTGACATGGACACAAAATAATATAAACACATTCTTAGAATTACAAGTAGTGAATGATCCCAATTGATAACATTCCTTTGATATTGGGTGTATAGAGCAACCAGGAATATTTTGAACCATATGCCAATGCTTGAAAATGATCCTTTTGATATGATGAGAAACATGATTGATCGCCAGGGAACTTATAATTCTGCCATGTGTTTTCTTGTCCAGAGATGCAAATAACATAGTTCTATCCCTTTGTGCAGCCCTGTTTCTAGCTTCAATGATGATATGGTTTGGGAAAGCCCTATCAATTCTTGTTGATATTAGTCTGCTGCTATTTTGTAATTATTGTCATTTCTGGAATTTCTTTTCAAATATAAAAATTGTGAATATGGTAAATTCTTTTTAAACAGAATAATAGAATCATAGAGTTGGAAGAGACCACAAGGGCCATCCAGTCCAACCCCGTGCCATACAGGAAATCACAATCAAAGCATCCCCAACAGATGGCCATCCAGCCTCTGCTTAAAGATCTCCAAAGGAGACTCCACCACTCTCCGAGGGAGTATGTCTCACTGTTGAACAGTTCTCACTCTCAAGAAGTTCCTCCTAATGCTGAAGTGGAATCTCTTTTCCTGTAGCTTGCATCCATGTTCTGCTCTGGAGCAGCAGAAAATAGGCTTGCTCCATCCTCAATGTATCACCCCTTCAAATACTTAAACAGGGCTATCATATTATCCCTTAACCGTCTCTTCTCCAGACTAAACATATTCAGCTCCCTGAGTCTTTCCAAACCCTTCACCATTTTGGTGGCTCTCCTTTGGACACGCTCCAATTTGTCAACATCCTTTTTGAACTGTGGTGCCCAGAACTGGACCCAGTATTCCAGGTGGGGCCTGACCAAAGCAGAATAGAGTGACACTGTTACTTCCCTTGATCTAGACACTAGACTTCTATTAATGCAGCCTAAAATCGCATTGGCAGTGTTTGCTGCCGCATCACACTGTTGGCTCATGTTCACCTTGTGGTCTACTAGGATGCCTAGATCCCTGTCACATGTATAAGGACCACAACTGAAAAAATGTAACATGGAATTGCAGTCAGTGGATTTCTGAAAATTACGTATTGCAATCCTAAAATTATGAATGTAAACCAACACATTCAAAAAAGAAATTTGATATAGATTAAATGGCATTTAAATTTAATGTGTGCATTAATGGTATTATCCCCTCTGTTGTAAGCCGCCTGGATTCCCAGTGATTGGGCGGCATATAAATAAATCCTATTATTATTATTATCCATGAAAAAAAACCCTATTCACCTTAGTGGCTTGTGAAAAGAGAATGAAAATATCATCAATGTACTGACTATAAAACTCAATACTCTTAAAATGGATTCACCTCTGGATTGGTAATTTAAGTGGACTCTAAATAAACCATATATAAATTTGCCATACTCAGGGCAGCTGGGCTGCCCGTCGCAACTCCCTTCATTTGGAGAAAAAAATTGATTATCAAATCTAAAGAATTTTTTCCCCACAATGCCATCTCAAACATCCAACAAAAATGTGTAGGTGGTTTCTGAACTGGATAAGACTAAATAATTTTCAATTACATCTCGAGCTTCTGAATGGGGTATGGATGCATGCAAATAATTTACATCTAAAGTAATTAGACTGTTAGACAAATCTACCTGTCTATCTTCTATACACTGAATAAAGTGGTGCATATCCTTATATAGGAAGATGCATTTGCGACTAAAGGAGCCAAAAATGAATACAAAAATTGTGATAATGGTTTCAAGAATGAACCTGAACCTGTAATGATTGGTCTGCCTGGAGGTGGAAAACCTGCCTTGTGAATTTTAGGTAAAATGTAAAAAACAGGGATGCAGGGATTCTTTTGTATCACAAAGGATGCCCTTGGTGAATCTATATAGCTGAAGGACTCTGCTTCTTGTATCATGACTTTAATGACATTCTTAATAGAATTAGCGGGATCATGTCTTAAAGCTAAAGTGTCTAATCACTTTAGGTGTAATTGCTACGATCACTGTTGGCATTCAACCTCCTGTAGATAATGATATCTGTCTAAAAGAGCTATGGCTCCCCCCTTTATCTGCTGGTTTTATGATAATTTCTTGATTTGAGGATAATGATTTTAAAGTACAGTATTCTTTACAGTTCAAACTGTATCAAGGTCTTCTCAAGGATTTTTCTGATTTTTCAGTATCTCTTATCACTACATCTTCAAAAGTGGAGATATGATGATTATGAACAACCAAGTTAAATTTAGATGGACATCTAAATGTACTTACAGGATCTTTTGAAGATTCTCTAAAGAAATAGCATAATTTCATCAATCTAATTAACTTCAAAGTGTCAGTCCTAGTCTGAAATGAATTATAATTGGGAGTAGGCACAAATGAAAGACCTCTATTTAGTAAAGCATGTTCCTTCTGAGTAAGCACATGTGAAGACAAATTGACCACTAGGTTCTTACTTTTTTCTCTCTGATTGTACATTATCTTGCTGTGGCTATGGGCCTGATTGTAGAAAAACCATTCTCTGATTGGTTATCTCTATTTGCTGTGTCTTTGGAATATTGTCTCTTCACTGATGATTCACCTTCTGAGGGAAAACTTTATATTTCTGAAAAACGTGTTTTTTGAAAGTCTGGATTCTTAAGCCAAGGATAATCCTTTTTATTAATCTAATCCAAGGTTTGGTTTTCATTTTTGGTTTTTTAGATTTATATGATTTCAGTTGATTGGAATATAGACTGAGATCTTTTTCCAATGACTCAATACATTTTTGTAGATCTTGAAGACAACGGTCTAGTGACAATATGGTTTGGATTTTTTCAATCTTGGCGTTTACCATTCCTAATAGAAATAGAATAGAAATAACTTTATTACAGCCATTTGGCCAGCACAATTACAAAATTCCAATTTAAAACACACCATGGGTTCATGTACAGGCAGATTGGAGAGTATAAACAAATGATAGTTTATAAAAAGTAAGGATAAAAAATAAGGATAGGGTTGCACGATCAGGTAAAGACACAACAAGTAGGCTGCCATCACCTCGCAAACAACTCTATCATATTGTGTAATAGAGCACCACATTCAAGACATATTAGTTCAAAACCACAATCATATCCCCTGTCCAAGCAAGAGTTAAACTACAAAGTGCCATTAATCAGATGCAACTGGTTGGGGTAACTTCATTAGACTTTAGTCCCCAACTAGATTAGTTTGATGGTATGGTAAAATACGGCCATACCTCCTCATTTACAAATTTTACCATTAAATCAAGCCATCTATACAGATTTTGAGATTATATTATAACATATTACATCTGTTTAACAAACTTTTTACGATTTGCAATGGCAGCTGCAAAGAATTGTGCAACTGCTTGCGTTATACCTTCCTTCTGATCTGCAAGTAGAAAATTTGTATAAATTTCTCTTGTCTGCCTGGAAACTGCAACACAATTGGTGTTATATATAAAGCACGTATTTCTGTATACAAAGAACAGCCAAAGAGAACATGATTAATATTTTCGATTTCCTCCGAGCCACAAGGACAGTATCTGTGTTTGTAAGGGATCTTTTAAAATCTACCCTCCAGGACTGCTGATGGTAGTAGTATTTAATTGGTCCACTAATAATAACATCAGATCAAAAGAACATTTGTTCAGTATGGTTGCTCAGGTTGTTTTAAATTCTAAATTTATGATAAATAAACCTAGACGTTTCTGTATTCTAACATACAGTATTCAGCTAGTCTGGAAGCTGGTAGGTCCATCCTAAAATGTTTTCCCCCCAAATATTCTAAATCTTGCCAATTTAACAGAGTGTTGTGAACCATCATTCTCACCAAACATTCCATTATAGTGTTTTCCATTCTGGTGAGATGCATTCTTTTTCTTTTTAATTATCTCTAAATTGGCATCTAGGCATGTAAATAAGCCTATGAAATTTTTATTAAAAATCATTCCTCCTTTTTCTTTTTAGGTGATGTGTTCCCTCTTTTGGCAATGTTTAAGTAACCACATTACACTCCTAATTTTGTGAACTGTGCAACAATTTGGATGCTACAAATTTGAGGTTTTACCCCCCAGTCCTGTTAGGTCTATAACAGAAAATAACTGTAATAAAACAGATATTGTCAGAAGATGATCTCTAGTACCATACTAGTTCATTTACTCAGAATGACACAATTATTAATATGCAAAGGGATCTTGCAACACTTTTGAGACTAATTGAAAGAAAGTTGGTAGCAAAAGCTTTTGTAGACCTGAGCCTACTTCCTCAGTTGCATGTAGTCATGCATACTGGGGGAGTAAGCTCAATTCTACAAAAGGTCTTACTACCAATTTCAGACTTTCAGTTAGTCTTAAACATGGGTTGGCAACCTGCGGCCCGCGGGCTGGATCCGGCCTGCGGAGGCTTTTTAGCCGGCCCGCGGCAGCAGCCGCCGCCGCCGAATGCGGCATTTTGCCTCTATGGGCGCCACCATTTTTTCTCCCAAAATGGCGGCGAAGTCTCGCGCGACCACAGAAAAGGTTGCACGAGACTTCACTGCTATGGGCAGCGGGCCGAGAGGAGACCCGCGGCCGCCGCTGGAGTCCCCAAACGAGGCTCCGGAGGCGGCAGCGGGCCTTTAAGAGACCCGCTGCCGCCGCTAGAGTCCCCAAGAAGCCTCCGGTGGCGGCAGCATTTAAGAGACCCGCTGCTGCTGGCCGCCCCTGCGTCCAAACTGGGGCTGCTGGAGCGCGCGCGCGGGCCTTTAAGGAGACTCCCGGATGCGCCGCTTGGAGTCCCCAAACCAAGCCTCCGGCGGCGGGCAGGGGTCTCTGAGAGGGCCGCTGCCGTCCTGGAGTCCTCCAAGAGGCCTCGCGGTGGCGGCAGGGGGTCTCTTAGGGGCCCGCTGCCATCCCTGGAGTCCTCAAGAGGCCTCAGGCGGCGGAGCAAGGGGGTCTCTGAGAGAGCCCGCTGCCGTCCCTGGAGTCCTCAAGAGGCCTCGGCCGGCAACCGGAGGGGGTCTCTTAGGGGCCCGCTGCCATCCCGAAGTCCTCCAAGGCCCCTCCGGCGGCGGCAGGGGGTCTCTGAGAGGCCCGCTGCCGTCCCTGGAGTCCTCCAAGAGGCCTCCGGCGGCGGCAGGGGGTCTCTTAGAGGCCCGCTGCCATCCCTGGAGTCCTCCAGTGCTGGCAGCCCCCGCCAGCTTTTTTGCCAGCCTCTGACGGGGCCTGGGGCCCTGTCAGGGGCCGGCAAAGAGGGGGAGGCCTGGCCCCTGGAGGGTGGAAACTCCGCCCCCGACACGCAGCCCCGCCCCTCGAGTGTGGAAGCTCCACCCCCGGCGCGTGGCACTGACCCCAGAGGGTGGAAGCTCCACCCCCGGCTTCGGCCCCCCCAGTCGCCTGAGGGAAAGCAACCCGGCCCCCGGCTCAAAAAGGTTGCCTACCCCTGGTCTTAAAGGTGCTGCAAGATCTCTTGCATACTGATTTTCCAGACTAACTCATCTGTGTCTTTGAATTCTTGACTTATTAATGAACTTAATGAAGTTAAACTCTGATAGTCATATAGCATACATTCTGCATAGATAGAAAAATGACTGCAGTTATATATTTTTGCTCAATGTGAACCAGAATTTTCATTGATGACTCAAGAAACTAAGCACAAAAATATTAATAAGACCAAGTATATGAGGCATGCAAAAATTATGTGACAAAAACATAATTGAAATCTGCTTGAACTCTTGTAATTTTATGCATTTTATCAAGCTATTAATTATCAAGTTATGAGAATTAAGTTACACAATAAGAATTTCAAGAGAGATATTAGGTTTTGTCAATTATGGTCACAACAGGAACAAAATAGAGGCTTTGACCATTTGGGGATAACTAAAAATTCCATACATAGCATTTTCATTCAAATCAGCGGTGAAAAGGAAATGATGGACATGTATAAAACCAAGCCCGCAGTCTTGGTTTTATCTTTGACTCTTCTCTGTCGTGTATCCCTCAGATCCAGACCACAGCTAAGGCTTGTAGATTCTTTTTGTACAATATTGCCAAAATCCGACCATATCTCTCCCCCTCTACTGCCAAGATCCTGGTCCATGCCCTAGTGATCTCACGACTTGATTACTGTAACGTCCTCCTGGCTGGGCTTCCTTTTTCTTACCTCCGTCCTTTAATCTCTGTTCAGCATTCAGCTGCACGAATTATCACTTCCACCCACCGCTCTGACCACATCTCTCCTGTGTTGGCATCCCTTCACTGGCTCCCCCTCCCTTTCCGCATTCAGTATAAGCTCCTGCTGTCGACATTTAAAGCCCTCCATGGCCAGTCCCCTCCTTACTTATCAGACCTTCTTTCTCCTCACCTTCCCACCAGGGCTCTCCATTCTGGTAGTCAAGGTCTGCTGTCTCAGCCCAGGATTTCCTTTACCCCATCCCGGATTCGCCCCTTTTCACTTGCTGCCCCTCACTCCTGGAACCTTCTTCCCCCACAAGCAAGAGCCATCACTTCTTTAACCAGCTTCAAAACGGAGTTGAAAACCATCCTGTTCAGAGAAGCCTTCCCAGGCATTGCATAATTGTCGCTTACTATTTGATGTTCTTTTGGTGCCTGTTTATCAAACCATTTCCTGTATTGCTATGTACTGTATATGCATTATCCTACTTGAGAGTATGTATTTTCCCTGGAATATGATTACCCATTCATTATGAAGCCAAGCCCTCCCTCCAGTCCATCTGCCTTGGTCCAGGCCTTGGAGGTAGAGAGGAACTGCTGGACCTCTTACCCTTTCCCTCCACCACTCCCTTCTCCTTCTGTGTCATGTCTTTTTAGATTGTAAGCCTGAGGGCAGGGAACCGTCTAACTAAAAAGATTGCATGTACAGCGCTGTGTAAATTTACAGCACTTCATAAATAAAGGTTAATAATAATAATAAAAATACTGCCAAAACATTCCCCTTTACTAAACATAAAGGCAAGAATACTGATAAAATAGTGCAAAGACTTTTCCAGAACATGTAAACCTCCTCTATTATGGCAGAAATCCACGTTAATTAGTGCCTTTGCTGAATGTCAACTTGTAATCAGTGGTGTAATAAACATGCCACTGTTTAAACTAGCTGTAATATTTTATCAGATTGTAGCTGGAATTTAACTTTGTAATATCATTTGAGTACCTTTCCCAATTATGACAGAGTTACCTTAAATTATGGGTAATGATATGTTATTGAGTACATGGTACCCCTTCAAATAATTTGAAAGTTCATTTAAGAAACCCTTTTTAAAACCCACTGTGTTGCTTTAATGTTGTTTCAGGAAAAAGAATTGTTTCATTTATAAATCTACAATACTGAGCTAATTTAGTAACATTGCTTACATGCTTCATGTAATAAGGACAAAATGGAGATGTTTGGATTGTTTATGCACAGCTGTCACAGATAATAGTTTGTTAGTCACCTGCTCCTTAAACAACTTGATGGAGCTAATAAATCTTGGATGTATGCATAAGCTGAGCAGACTGTATCTAGAGGAGCTCTGATTAGACTGGCCTGTAAATACAATAAAATACTATAAATTAGTACTAAAATGTATGTTATAATAATACATCTTTTAATGCTGTAGGACATTTTGAACATAATATAGTTTATGACTACATAGAATTATAGAATGGTAAACTCAAGAAACACCTAGTCCAACACTGCCAATTCAGGAAGCCACAACTATAGCATTCCTGACAGATGACCGTCCAACCTTTATTTAAAATTTTCCAGTGGAGGAGAAAGATGCCAGCCACAGATGCTGGCAAAATGTCAGGAAGAAACTCTTCTAGAACATGGCCACATAGCCCGAAAAACCCACAAAAAACAATGGAGGAGAGTCCACCACCTTCTGAGACAGTTTGTTCCACTCCGAGCATTTCTTACCATCAAGAGGTTTTTACTGCTGTTTAATCATATGATCTTATAATGTCAATCGATTGGTTTACATACTGCTTTGTGGAGTAGTATTGCTTCATTTCCCATTTGACAGTCCCTTAGATGCTTGCTCATATAACTCCTCTGTTGTCTCTTCTTCAGACTAAACATAGCCAAGTCCCTCATTTGGTTCTCACAGTTCTTAGTTTCAGCATGTCTTAATCTGGCCCTTGGGCTAAAATTTTATTATTTTGTGTTTATCCAGTTAAATCACTAAGAGCCAGTGTGGTGTAATGATTTCAGTGTTAGACATGGACTCTTGAGAGATTCAAATTCCCACTGAGCCATGGAAATCCACTGGACCACACAGTCTCTCCTTCAGAGGACGGCAATGGCAAAGTTATTCTCAATAAATTTAGCCAAGAAAACCTATTAATAGGTTCACCTTAGGGTTGCCATAAGTTGGAAACAACTTGAAGGCACACAGCAACAACAGTCAAATTCCCTAAATTTCTATCTTGCACAAGTATGCAAAAGTTATAGTTCTATGTGAGAAACTTGAGCTGACCAGCTAAATTCATATCCTTCTTTGGTGAAGTATGGCTGAATTGCACTCCTTAGAGTGACCTTAGTTTTCCTTTACCAGACATCTGCATGGTCTAATAAAATGCTTGATGTGTATATATGTGTGTGTTTTTGTGTGTGTGCATGCACCTTCAAGTCACCTGTTGAATTATGGTGACCCCATGAATTTCATCAGCAAGGAATACTTAGTTTTCCCATTTCCTTCCTTTGAAATGGGGAACCTGATATTAATTGGTGATCTCCCATCCTAGTACTAACTAGAGCTGGTACTGCTTAGCTTCCAAAATCAGAAAGATCTGGTGCATTTAGAGTATTTAGGCCCCATCATGCTTGATTTACATATAAAAAATAACCTTTCAGGATTCCATATTAGCTCTATCTGGAGGAGCTTTGTGCAATGAAATGTATCACAAAGGGCACTGGCAAAATAAAGCAGTTTCCCTCCATTTTGAGCCTCAGCTGTTTAGATAATGCACGAGGCACAAACAGGGTGAAGCTAGAACCAAGCCATGCTCTGGGACTTAAAAGAAAAAGAAGCCCATATACTCTGCTCTAATGAGGAAAGTGTGCATCATCGCACTGATATATAAATACCATGATGCTAGTGTGGGAAATTCCAGGCAGAGTATGGAAGTCGTCTTGAGCATGCGCCCTGGGACTGGTGAGATGCAGCAGCTGGCATCATTGCATGCCATTTTTTTCTTGTTTGAGCATACAGGTGCATGAATGGCCAGCTGCACCATCAACCCATCACGCAATTGAGCTGTCACACACCCCATGATGCGAAAGTACGCCAGACACAGCAAATCACCAATAATGCCACAAATGTAATTAAAACATGCACAGAACTGATAGTCCAACGGGTTAAATTGGGTGAAGGGGGGGGCATTATAGGAGATTCCATGGTTGTGCTTTGCCAATGTGTCACTGGGTACACTGATGTTTTGTACAGTCAGTGCATTGCTCATGAGATTGTGTGGCTGGTTACAGGAAGCATCCAGTGGGATGGCAGCTGGGTTGGAAGAGGAAGGTAACTGGTGGTCACAGGTGTTGTATTCATGTGATGGTTTGAATGCATGGGGGAAAGCTGGGGGAGGAGGAAACCCAAGCGGTGTGGCTTTACATAGTGTGTGGACTGCCTGTAGATGTTTGACCCACCTTCAGATCAGGCCATGCAGACAGCAGGGTTTCCACCCATTTTGGGACTAACCAGGATCAACCTTTTTTCTTCCATATGCTCAGGCCCTTAGTAAAATCTCTGGAACATAAAGTTAAAGGCTAAAATAGCTTTGTTATTATGGGCATAGGAATAATCTGTGTCTACATTAACTAAAAGATTGATGCCTTTTCTTCTTTTTCCTTTTCTGAAGAGATGTCTGCCCTGATAGTTAGTAGAACTGAAAATATTATATATAAGAAGTCCTTACCCTGGCCTGTACATTAACTCAACTTCTTGTGATTTCCCAAGTGTGCAATGTGCTATATTTCACTGTCGTAAGCGTTGTATATTTGCTTCCCTACTTACAAAAATATACTCTTAAGCCAAGATGTATAAGACTAGATTTTTATTTTTATTTTTATCATAGAAGACTTTTTCCATAGGTGACTATTACTTAGAGGTGTAAGGAGACCTGATAGACATTATAGCAAATGTGTTTAAAAGGAAAGAGCAAAAGAAACATTACATATAAACAGGGTGGTTAGCATCTGCAATGTTGGCATACCTGTAGTTCTGTAACATCTGTAATACCTGTGTCTATATTATATACCTGTCACATGTTCTGTTTTTCATACTAAAGCTACATGCAGAGGTACCAGCTGTCAATTTACACAGGAAATTGGTTTCTTAATTTAAAAATAAAATAAAATAAAAATACATGTAAGAGCCACATTTATGTCAACAAAACTGTGCAGCACTGTGGTAGTACATTTTGAGCCTTTCCACTTTGAAATACTCAATGACAGTTCAAGTGAAACTGTATAAATTAGCCCCTGTCACACACAGGCATAAAAGTGGAATTAGTAATTTATATTAATCACAAATGTTTCTCCAAGTTTTATTAACAGGCAGATAGGTTGTCAAAGTGCTTTCTGGAATATATTTCCACTCTTCCTTGCCACAGGGAACAAAATGGTTACGGATTTTTAGATGAAGATTAACAGTTCCTCTGTGGAAAAATGTATTTTATTATAAATTTTAGTTCAGTTTCTGTAGTGCCTGTTTGTCACTACAAGAATGAGTGGTCATCTGCTTTATACGAATTAAAATGGAAATAGAGGATGGCTTTATATTCGTTTTATGCACAAAGAGAATTCCATTGAGAAAGCAGGCAAATGCTAACCAAAACCATGCCAATGTTTGTTTGTTTGTTTGTTTGTTGTATTTCCACCTTCCACATAAAAAATGCAAGATTTCTGCCTACTGCAGTATAAGTATTACTTTTTTTCTGGACACCAGAAGAGACACCATTTTATTATATCATTGTATTTAATGGGACTTCACATCCAAGGATGTTGTTATCCACAGGGAGTCCTGGAACCAAACCCCAGCAGATACTAAGGGATCTCTGTATCAATTTGCTGAGTTGCTGAGCTGAATTAATATTATTGCACCAAAGTATGCATATAAAAAAATCAGTTTGACAGACTCACACATGTATTTAAAAACACTGAATAACATTGGTGTTGAGTATTGAACTAGGGAGACCCAATCAAAAATTTCTTTCTTTCTTTCTTAGGTCAGAAACAGATGGGCCAAAATGGCCACTATCGGGCTGCGTTGGGGGAGTGGCATTTACACAATGTACTCCCCGAACACGGCTGGAAACCATGCCAAGCCCGCTCCAACCCAGAAGAGCTGGGCCAAAAAGGTGTGGAAAAAGCACTTTCTTTTTTTGACAGCCAGTCCAGAACCATGGCAATAGCCCGTGCAGTTGTCACGATCCCACAACAATCGGGGCAGGAGCGTCCTCTGGTAGCTTCTTTTGCCCTGTCTGCTTGGGGTCATGGTCAGCAATGCCAGTAGCTAAATAAATAAAAAATGCCATTTTTGCAAAGAATGTTATATTTTTCCACATTCTGAAAGTATGTCATCTAGGCCTGCAGGAAGATATCTTTTGAACATTTTTGTTGTCAAATGTGAGAAATTACACAATGTGCACACCCTGTTTTTTGATGTTGTTGTATTTTATTTATTAAATTTGTGGATCACATCTCTCTAGGAGGAGCCTTTTCATCCAGAAAGAAGAAACACAGGATCAAAAAGCCATACAATAAATTTTAGGCAGCATTAAAATTAAACTTGAAGAGTAGAGATACACAACATAGGCCAAATGAAGAGAACCATTTTTAGTCTCTGTGTGAAATAATATAAGAAAGGGATCATTAATCTTCCTTGGGAAGACATTGCTATCCAAATGACTGTGTATCATGTGGTGGAATGTATGACAAAAGTCTAAAACACACTGCAGAAATAATCCAGTTCGAGACTGCTTTAACTGCCCTGGCTCAGTGCTAGGAAATCCTGAGAACTGTAGTTTATTGTGGCAGCAGAGCTTTCTGACAGAGGTGGTTAAATGTCTACCAGAACTACAGTTCTCAGAATTTCCTAGCATTGAGCCAGGGCAGTTAAAGCGGTCTGAAAACTGGATTATTTCTGCAGTGTGTTTTGAAGCAAAGTGGCCCATGGTCATGATCATAAATTATAGCAAGAGTTAATGGAAGGAGCTATTTCTTTAGCTATCTTGGCCTCAAGTCAGGAAACAAACCTGGAAACTAATGGGAAGCAAGACCAGCATGATATGGTATTCCATCTGAGGAAAAGTCTGGCTTCAGCTATATTTTTCATAGATTTTTCAAAGGCACCTCAATTCAATGTATTAATCTAAAAATCAGGTCATTTTACAGCATGGATCAGTTTGGCATCCATTCCCAGAAAAGGGTATCTGATGGCTAAAGAGATTTGGGATAGGAGCAGAGCCAGATCAAGGGGCTATAATAATCCATTAACAGCCCCAAATGGCATATCTGATATTTCAGAGGCACTCCTGTTCCATCCAGGTTATACCAGCTAATCCTGGATTAGGCTGATTATAGATCTTGTTTGGAATCTCAGTTTGTTCATGCTTATTCATCCAAACACCAGTTTAGAAATATAATTGAAAATGTCAAATAGGGATGGATAGAGATAGTCTGCTTCCACCAAACTGTGAATGACTTCCCTCAGTGGTATCTTGTAGATGTCAAAGAGCATAGGAGATAAAATAGAACTGAAGAAACCAAGCAGTAGTTCTCTTTCACTACCATTTTGAAAAGCTTATGATGAGAAATAAGAAAGAATAAAGTGACATTTCCTTGCCCTTTTCTTGCCCTCGGGGCAACCTAGGTAGTTTCTTTGCCAAAGGCAGGTATGAAACTAGAACTGATAATCCAGGCTCCTCCTGGAGGTCCTTAGAGCTGTATGACAACCACCTGCTTCATTAGTTTGCCATAGAACAGAATATTAATGGTGAACCAATGTTTGGAGATTTTAACATGGAAAGATAAGGACAGGAGCAAGCTAAGGTCTGTACTTAGAATAGAATCATAATTCCACCATGCCTAGCCCAGAAACAGAAGAAGGATGCCCCCTCCATTCCAACTGCCATTGCCCTGCCAACACAGGGAAATAAGGAAAATTCACACAGACCTAGAAATAGCACTTGGGGAGAAGAGCGAAGGGAGGGCAGGACAAGGTAGAATACATATGAACTGGGCAACTGAGGAGTTCAGTCCTTCCCCCCCCCCAATTTTTTTTTTCAACAATGGCCTGAAATCACCAGCCAGTCTTTCACTGTACAGTGGGCCCTCTTTATCTGTAGACTTGCCACCTGCAAATTTGAGCATCCATGGATGGCAAGCCTGTGGGGGGGGGGCAGAGGGGGGCACAGTGCAGCATGGCAGCAGAGAGGAGGAAGAGGAAGAAAGGGTGGTGCAGCAGCATGGAGGAGGCAGAAGAAGGGGTGATGTGGTGCAGTGTAGTATGGCAGCTGGGAAGAGGTGGTGGTGGGAAGAGGAGGAGGAGGAGAGAGGAGGAGGAAGAGGTGGCCAGGGAGGAGAGGAGGAGGAGGAGGAAGAGGCAGCTCCTCCAAAGTGCCATTGAACCCAATGGTGGCACAGCCGTGTGGCTGCACCACCATTGATATCAATGGGACTTGAGCATCCACAGATTTTGGCATCCTCATGTGATCTGGAATGGATTCCCTGCAGATACTGAGAGCCCACTGTAGTTCTATAATCTGGGGTTCTATCTTTTAAATGCATGCAACTTCTTCCTCTATCCTGCCCCCCTTCCATTATACACTTTTATTCTTAAGAATTCTATTTTAGAAAAGAACTTTACAGCCCTTAAAATGAACCGCAAGAAACCATTTAATATTCTGTAACTCTGCAAGCAATAGAATACTGTATGAGCAATGCATGTGTAATGGGACCGAATGTGTGGAGCTGATGAGAATGGAAAGAGCAAAGTCAGAATGAATACAACTGGTCCTAAGAGCAATGCAGGGCAGGCTGTCAATATGACCTTCACACTTTCCATGTATTCTACAGGCAAAAATCAATTTCCCCACATAGAAGCTTCAAGAGGTTTATGTCTATTGTTCTGTTGGATTAAAGGACTGGCATTACTGGCATGCTTAATTCTATTAGGATAAATTCACATTTGCCTTTTGTCAAACATGTTTTCTGTTTTTAAGACAATGGGAAAGTTTTGAAAGGGAAATAGAAAGATGATCAAAACAAAGCCATAAATATCAAACTGCTTGCTACAGAAGATACAAACAAGAAGTGGGAGGTAGAGAGAAGCTCATTATGAAGAGATTAGAAAATTAATTGATCCGTGGCTTTGACAGTTCCCACTGGACATCTGAGGATTCTGCAAAATGAAAATGCAGTCTCAAACATGACACTCTTCAGTGTTATTGCATTTTTCCTTGACTAGCAACTCTTCTGAAGGATCATTAAGTTCCAATTATTTTCACTGAAATATTTCACAAGAAAAGGGCATGATAAAAATCTGCCATGGTAGTATAATTCCCTAGAGAAACCTACTAAGTCTGTTATCAGGACTGTAAAAGAGAAGAATCCTATTCAGCATAAAACAAAAAAAACCTTGCAATGGGAGGGTTCTCTTCCACAGAGCACTTCAAAATTCAGTGATGAGTTTTAGCTTCTCAATTGCTATCAGGTGGTCGATGAATTTGGTGATAGTAAAGTAAGGTCTGTTGAACTGTCTAATGTGGATGGAAGTGAAATCTATATTGTGTTCTATTTTTAAGCACTTGTCCTGGAGAAAATGTTGGAATGCAAACTTCAGTTTTAAATGCCACAGCATTTTTCTTACAGACACTAAAACACAATGCTGCCCTATTTCTTCTAAGAGTTTTGGGAGATATCTCAAGACAAATGAGCTCTGGTCCACTTACTTTCTGCTGTTTTCTTTATTTTAACCCTGTCTGTCCCAATAAAATTAGGGTGGTAATAGAATTTTAAAATTAACAGTAAGCCAGGCATGTAATTTCCACGGAGAGTCATGTACGTGCCTTTACATTTCTCACTAATTTCCATTTCCGACTTTTCTTAGTAATTAGGATGCCTTTGGGCTATCTGTGTACCAAATTACCATTTTCTGGTGATATGTAAGCAACTTTACTAGCCTGTGGTGAACTTTCTGTCCCTTTTTAAAGGATTGACCCTTCAAGACTTTCTAGTCATTAGAATGTCACATCTGTACCATATTTCAGCTTTTTAGATAATCTGGAAATAATACTCATTTGCCATTTTGCTATCCCAGTGAATAACTGTGATCCAGTTTCTTTTACATGCTAATAAAGGAAACTTGAATTTTGCAAGCAAAGAGATCGATTACTGCACATTTCCAGCCCCACAGAAATCCAAATCAGTAGAGACTATGAACTTGTACATTTTTAACTGATTGTGCTCAATGTTAGAAGGTTCTGTTTTGAAATAGATCTCATGCCACAGGATTAAAAATTACATACAAGGGCAAATGGTTTCCAGATTTTTTTTCCTACTCATCAAACTGTGACTATATAGGTAACCTGAAAATCCTTATTTAAAATTACCTAACTTTTTGGATGTACACTTGCCCCTCCACATATGCGGCTTTGCCTTTACCTTCCTCTGAGGCTGAGAAGGAGTGTAACTTGCTTGAGAAACCTAGTGAGTTTTCAAACCATATGGGGATTCGAACTCTGATCTCTAGAGTTGCAGTCCATTGCTCAAATCACTACACCACACTTGTTCCTCTGCATATGGGTGTGGCAGGGAAAACATATGCTGTGCGCCCGCGTTATACACAGCTTTGAGCATGCGGGGCGCAAGGGGCGGTACATCCCATTCAAATGAATGAGGTGTGTGCCTGTGGCGCTACCGCGCAACCAAACACATGAGCCCCGTTCACTTGAATGAGGCTTGAGCATAGGCAGAATCCCCTGCATAAGGTGAGGTTCCACTGTACAGTGCTTCAGAAAGTGGCTTTGACCACATGGAGCATTACATTACTCTTTAGTATTACAGAAATGAACTGCAACAGGCCTCAGGTCCACACACCTCCCCTATAAATGTGTTATATCTGAACCATGGTTTATGTTATCAGTGATTTGTAGATATTAAACTAGTTTGTTTTATTTTAACGGCCATGACAAATTGCAGTTAATATAACATGTAATCAGATGCTCCCAAACACTTTGTATGGCCGTTCTGTGGAGGAAGGGAGCAAGCCACAGGCTCTCTACAGCAGTGGCATCACTAGGGGATGTGGAGGGTGCAGGGGTTTCAGACTGCACC
Organism: Sceloporus undulatus; assembly: GCF_019175285.1. Taxonomy (NCBI): domain Eukaryota; kingdom Metazoa; phylum Chordata; class Lepidosauria; order Squamata; family Phrynosomatidae; genus Sceloporus; species Sceloporus undulatus. The sequence goes on from NC_056523.1 coordinate 271,317,801, forward strand.
AGGTGAAACCCTAAAGGGAGGGTGACACCACTGCTCCTCAAACACCTACATTTGAGAAGAAATGGGCTGTGGCATTCACTTGCTTCCTTTTAAAATGCTTTAAAAGATGGTGGGAGTGGGGTGAAGCTCAGTGGGAAGAGAAAGGAGAGGCCCCAGAATTTTTTAAAATAAAAATTTAAAATTTTTAATTTAAAAAAATTAAAAATTGAAATTACAAAAACAATTTTTCTTTTTTAATTTTTTTTTAAAAAGATCACATTTTAATCAAATCTTCACTATGAGTATGAAAATACATTTAGGTAGTGCATATGATATTACATTTTGAAGGTACAGTTGGCCCTCCTTATCCACGGATTTTTTATACACGGATTCAAGCATCCACGGCTTGAAAATATTTTTTAAAAGTATAAATTTCAAGTATCAAACCTTGATTTTTCCATTTTATATAAGGGACACCATTTTGCTATGCCATTGTTTTTAATGGGACTTGAGCACACACAGATTTTGTTATTCACAGGAGTTCCTGGAACCAAACCCCAGCGGATAACAAGGGTCCACTGTATAATTTTAATTTTGCTGGATGTTTATGTCACAACTATTAACATTAGAATTAGTGGCATACGGGAATTGCAATTTATGGGTAACATTAGTACAAAAAAGCATTGCTAAGGATTCTGTATGGAGGAGGGCAATGGGGGTGTGACACCATGGGTTACTGCACTGGGTGACACCAACTCTAGGGACCCCACTGCTCTACGGCATATATTCATAATAGTAAACTGCATCTTCGGGGCCGGCCTTGTTGCTGTCCGCGGGAGTGAATCACGGTCTGGGCCCTTGCTGGGATTGGGCAGGTCCACTATTGGCCCATTCTGGTAGATGATGATGATGATTATTATTATTATTAACCTTTATTTATATAGCGCTGTAAATTTACACAGAAAGAAGAACCCTATTTTTGGCTGCCCCGTTCCCCCAGGGTAGCTCATTGGTTGAGGGAGCCAGGAAGGTGGTGCCTGACTCCTGATTGGTTGGTGGGCCTATATACGATGTTGTATTTGGGAGGGAGGGTGGGAGAGCCGAGCAACTGTCACCCAAACGGAACATTGCATGACCTTATATAGGCCCACTAACCAATCGACAGCAGGATAGGAAGCAGGCACCGCCTTCCTGACTCCCTCAACCAATGAGCTACCCCAGGGTTACAGGGCAGCCAATAGGAGGGCTCTTTCGCCCCATCCAGCAGAATGGGCCAATGGTGGGCTCGCCCAATTCCAGCAAGGCATGCTGGGACCAGCAAGGGCCCAGACAGTGGCTCACTCCCCTGGGCAGCAACAAGGCTGGCCCTGAAGATGTGGGGTGGCCTCATTTGCTGAGGCCAAAAGACCAAGACACTGATTTGGAAGAAAGGCCACAATTTTATTAACCAAACAGCAACACAGAGGTAGGGTTGGCCCAAAGCATGAGGTCTGGATCTGGATCATCAACCAACCTGATTGGTCGATGAACCAATTTGCTTGGTCACGGCCAAGCTTTGGGGTGACATAGGGGTCATGAAAAGCACCCTGGATAAGACATGCAACCGGTCGATCGCATGCTCACTATTAAGCCCCTAGTCACCGGGAGCTGCTGAATCAATTGTGGCCCCCACAATGGCCACACTGCATGCCCTCAGTGCTCCTGGGTCACGAAAGACTCCCAATCCAGTGCTATGCAGCCCTGGATATCATGCCCACCAGATACATGACTTACACTTCTGCCACAAAAGGCTGTTCCAGGCAGGAATGCCTTCCGCCAACCTGAGAAACCGAACCCAACCTAAAGTCCAGAACAAGAGTCCATATGTGTCGGAACATAGCCAGAAAAGGCTCCGGATTTCCACCTGCCCAGCCTCTTGATGGATTCAACCAGCATTCCACTGTCAGTGGCCGAAGTTGCTGCGCCAATGCGGAATGAATGTCCTTCAAAGTCCTTAGGAGGAAGACGCAAACGTTGAATGACCATGCACAGCACCGACACCAGCTGGAATTGTGTCAAAGGGGATCCATCAGTATGACAGAAGAGAGGGCCGCTGACTCGGGTGCGAGCTGACATAAATCTTTTAAGAGTCCTTACTGAGCAAAGGTGGGAGCCCAGGAGCCGTCTCAGAACAGTGGAACCACGACCCAATTGTTCATGCTTGGACCCATGGATAACTAAACATACAGAATTACAGACAAAGGAAACATTACCCACTTGGTACACCAAAGATCTTCATCAAATGAAGCGGGCTGTGCAACGACTAGAGCGCCATTGGCGGAAACATCGACGATTATCTGACAAGACACTCCATCAGAACTTATCGGATTCTTATGGAATGGCAATAGATGCAGCAAAGAATTATTTCTATGCTGCACATATTGCATCAGCAGAGTCTCGTCCAGAGAGCTGTTCGGGTAGTTAAAGAGCTAACACAACTGCCTCCCACCCTGAACCTTTTATTAGAACCAACTAAAAGCTGCTGTGATGCTTTTAATGACTTTTTTGCTGTTAATATCTCTCAGATAAGAGTCAATCTGGATGCAGGCATTAAAACAGAAACAAGAAGAGAGATGTCCAGTGACTGTGAACTATGTTAAACTGGATCATTTTGAGTTTGTAAATACCAGTGAAGTGGACAAGATTCTTGGAAGTGTAAAGAGGACAACATGTCTTCTCGACCCTTGCCCATCATGGTTGACCACCCAAGGAGGGGATGCTATGAAAATATTATTATAACTTATAACCAACACATCCTTCAGGGAGGGAATATTTCCATCAACACTGAAACAAGCGATAGACCACTTTATAAAAGAACCCTCCTGGACCCCCTGGTGAGAAACAATTACAGGCCAGTCTCCCTTCTACCAATTCTTGGTCAAAGTGATCGAGAGGGTAGTTGCTCTTCAGCTCCAGGCAGTCTTGGATGAAGCCGATTATCAGGACCCATTTCAAACCAGCTTCAGGGCAGGATTTGGAGTTGAGACTGCCATGGTCGCCTTAGTCGATCTCCGTCTGGATATCGACAGGAAGTGTGACCCTGTTGGTGCTCTTGGACATCTCAGCAGCTTTTGATACCATAGACCAATGATGGTGAACCTTTTTGGTTCGCCGTGCCAGGGGCGGAGTTTCCACCCTCTGGGAGTTGGGCCACCTGCCGGAGGTGGAGCTTCCACCCTCTGGGGGCAGGGCCACATGCCAGGGGCAGAGCTTCCATCCTCCAGGGGTGGGGCTTTCCCTGCACCCTTTCCCGGCCTCCAGCTGTCTCTGAGAGACAGCTAGAAGTCGGGGGGTTGGGGGAGGGGGTGACAGGAGTGCGCCGGCTCCTCCTGCCCTTCCTTGGCCTCCAGCTGTCTCTCAGAGACAGCTGGGGACCAGTAAGGGCCTGTGAGGGGCAGGAGCAACAGGTGTGTGGCCCCTGCTCCTTTCTGAGGGGCTTCGCCAGACCTGAGGTGTCCTTTGTAGGTCTGGCGAAGCCCCGCGGGGAGGAGGATGCGTACACCCGCCCTCTCCTCCTCGGTCCCTTCCTTCGGCCGAACGGGCTCCAAAGGGCCCGTTCAGCCGAAGGGAAGAAGGGAAGCCGAAGGGGCTTGGGCACCCATCCCAGTCCCCTTCCCTTCGGCCCCTTCCTTCGGCCGATTGGGCTCCAAGGGGCCCAGTTTGGCCAAAGGGAAGAAAGGAAGCCGAAGGGAAGGGGCTTGGGTACGTGCCCCCTTCTCTTCAGTCTCTTTGGTCCTCCAAGGGGCCCATTCGCACCAAGGAAAGGAAAGCCAGGAGGGAAGAGGGTTGGGAGGAGGAGCCAGACATGCACACCTCTGGCTCCTTCTCCCGAGCGCCATTTTCTGGCTTCCCGTTGTCTCAGAGAGACAGCAGGAGGCCTGAATATGGCAGGAAGGAGGAGGAATGGGCACACACATGCCTCTTCCGCCTTCTCCCTCGCTGCCTGTGCCTGGAAAAATGGTGTCACGTGCCACCCATGGCACACATAGGTTCGCCATCATGGCCATAGACCATGGTATACCTCTGGAACGCCCGAGGGAGTTAGATATTGGGGGCACTGTGCTCCAGTGGCTCCAGTCCTACATCTCGGGCAGATTCCAGATGGTGATGCTGGGGGACAGCTGCTCTTCTAAGAGAGAGTTGACATCTCATGTCCCTCAGGGCATCATTCTGTCCTCCATGCTGTTTAACATTTTCATGAAGCCGCTGGGAGAGATCATCCGGAAACATGGGGCATGGTGTTATCAGTACGCTGATGACACCCAAATCTATTTCTCTATGTTCCGACTGTTGCAGTGACTAAGGATGGCATCTCTCTTCTGGATGCCTGTCTTGAGTCGGTAATGGGCTAGATGAGGGAAAACAAACTCAATTTGAATCCAGAGAAAACAGAGGTACTTGCGATAGGTACCCCAAGTCCAGGGGTGAAGATTTGTCAACCAGTCCTGGCTGGGGTCACACTTCCCCTAAAGGACGAAGTTCCAAGTTTGGGAGTACTCCTGGATCTATCTCTACAGTTGTCATCTCAAGTAGATGCGATGGCCAGGAGTGCTTGTTACCAGCTTCGGTTGATATGCCAACTGCGCTCCTACCTGGACCAAAAGGACCTTGAAGCAGTGGTACATGCACTGGTAATCTCTCATTTAGATTTCTGTAATGCGCTCTACACTGTACCAAGTCTGGAAGCTTCAATTGGTTCAAAACGCAGCAGCCAGACTGGTCACTGGAACACCTAGCTCAGACCACATAACACCGGTGTTAAAATCCTTTCATTGGTTGCTGATTAGCTTCCGGGCACAATACAAAGTGTTAGTTATTACCTTTAAAGCCCTTCATGGCTTGGGGCCGAGTTACTTGAGGGAACGCTTCTCCCTACACAATCCGCCCCACACCCTCAGAACATCTGGAAAGACCCTATTGCATTACTCAAAAACCAGGCTAACAACAACTTCTTTTTAATTTATTTTATTCTTATGTATGTTTTAATTCTTACATCATTTAATTGTATTTTAAGAGGGGGAATTGAGGGTGATGGAATATATGCTTTTTAATTTTTGTAAGCCACCCCGATTGCATCTTGTAGAGGGGTGGGATATAAATAAATTATTATTATTATTATTATTATTATTATTATTATTATTATTATTATTATTACAGAACATTCACCGCCACGGTCCCCAGATTGTGGAACAGCTTGCCGGAGGAGATCCATCTTATCACCACTTTAGATGCCTTCAAGAAGGCACTAAAGACAGATCTTTTCTGATGGGCTTGCCCACCTGATCTTTTATAAGAGATCTTAAATACTCCGCTTCTGATCTGATTGTATGAGTGTTACTGTGAATGTTAGTTGATGATCCATTATTTTAGTGAATTAATAGTAATGTCATTGTTTTAACAACTGTATTTTATATGGAATTGTTTTATTGCTGTAATCCTACCTCGATCCACAGGGAGAGGCGGGAAATATAAATAAAAATTATTATTATTATTTTGTGGCAGCCTCCCTCCTCAGCAATGAGTATGCTCACTTTCCACATACTAAGCTTGTCATAAAGTTAGGCATTTTGCTAAGAATTTTTCAAGTCTAAATTAGAAGTTCTGTAATGGCCACTTATGAAGAATGCTTTAGTGAGGGGCTCCTACACTCGCAGTGGTTTGAATTGAACAGCCATTGGGACCCTTTCCAACTTTGATTCTGAGTGGTAAATATGGTTTCAGCTTGTTTTTCAAATATATAATGCCTTCCAATAAAAAATGGTATACCAGGAAATGTTTAGCACACAGTGTACAGTGGATCCTCCGCATACGCGGTCTTCTTATAGGCGGCTTTGAGCATAGGCGCTCAAAGCTGCCGGCGCGCGCGGGGCAGTGCGTCCCATTCAATTGAATGGGCGCGCGACCCGTTGCGCCTTGTGCGCCGCCGCACCACCGTGCACGAGCCCCATTGTTTACAATGGGGCTCGAGCATAGGTGGAAATCGCCATACGCAGCGGGATCCGGAACGGATCCCCCGCGTATGGTGAGGTTCCACTGTATAAACTAGTATCCCTTGATTACAAATACATTATTCTGAAACTTATTATGTTATCATGTTTGCCTTTATTACAGTTGTAGAGTTAGATTTAGGAAAATTGGTCCATCACCTGAAGTGGCACCTGCTTGTTGGTATATGTTCTGGGAAACAAATTAAATTCTGTTTTCAGGGAAACTGACATTTTTTCAGGAGAATTGAAAGCCTTCGAAATATCTAGCTTGTTGGGGGCAATTGGTTTACACATTGTAAACTGGTTAGGGAGTGCTAATTCACTGATAAGCAATATAGAAATGTACTTGCTATTGCTCTATATATAGTCTACATACCCCACAGCTTCCATGTCTGGATGTTCACTTACTCACCAACAAACCAGGATCAGAAAGTTTTTAAGGTTGGGCATCAAAAATTGTCTGGGAGGAATGTTACATTACAGCAGCTCAACTGTGAAAGGAGCAGGGGGAAAAAACAGGAGCAAACTTTGGTGAAATCTTTTTCTCTAGTACTGAATGGCATCTGCCATGGTTTCTTCCTCTTTTGCTCACTTTTCTTTCTGGTAATATTGCAGATCTGATTGGTGGGCTGGTGTGGAAGAGGCTGAAGCATTTTCAGCAGCTTTGTAGTACTGCTTTGTTCATTTTTCTGTGCTACCATCCTCCACTGTCAAGTCACTAGCAGCTACATAACTTTTTGAAATTTCAGCATCCACCTCTTATCCTGAGAATTTATATTTTTTTACAAATTTCTCCAGCTGTCAGGTACTGTGTTCCTGTGCTGTTTCTCTCTAACTGTAGGTACTTTATTTTATAAACTAGGAAATTTTGCCCTTTTTTTTTTGGAATTAATTTTTATTCATTTTTAGCATGAATAATCTAATGTACAACCAAAGTAATATACAATCAAAGATGAAATGGACAGAAGAAGAAAAACAGAAAGAAGTGAAAAGACATGTAATTAATATACAGTAGGGGTTTGACCCCTCCACGCATCCTGTCTGTAATGAAAAGGAAAAACAATTTTAATATAAAAGATCCAATTAAATAATCCTACTAAGATTACTAATAACCATAGCCACAAATTATTACATTGTTAGAGTTTGTATTATTAAAAATAAATCTATGAATGATTTTCAATCTTCCAAAAAGTCTTCAATTGGCTTATTCTTTAGAACCCACATTAATTTGGCCATTTAGCTAACTCAGCAACCTTAACAATCCATTCTAAGGAAGTTTTGCTTTGTAATTGATTTATAACTGGTTATTTTCAAGCATTCAGTTTCTAAACTTAATTGATTGACTGCTTCTTTCTGTCTGCTTTTCCAACCCTGTAGTCTTTCTCCATTCCTCATCCTGACTTCCAGCTTCCTTATTTGCTGCTTTCTACACCAGAAAGAAAAGAGGATTGACAGTCTTTGCAATCTCTTTCCTGTGCCTTCCAATACTGTAGTTAAACATACATGCAAACTAACCCTAGTTTGTGAAGGAGAGGTGCTACAGGAAAAGAAAAATGTGTAATGTATTTTCTGGGAAAGAAGGAAGACTGTGTCCCTTTGCCCATTCAGCTTTCCAAGGGGTGGCCTTTTCTTAATATCCATAATTAGGAGGTTGTTTAGCTTCTATTCAAATGCCTCACACAATCAAAGAAAATAAGACTCCAGTTAAAATGAATAAAATACTAATTATATTATAATACTGTACAGAAATAGATTTAAAAGGGGGCATACAATAGAGCCTGTCTATGTCTTCCAATGATCTTGACTGACAGGTATAGCAAATATACTTGAGGAGGAGTGAAGGAAGAAGAAGGAGACTGGGTTAGGTATGGGTTGGAGGAAGAGAGGGGGGGAATGACAGAACATGACAGAAATGAAGGGAAGTGGAAGATAAATTACCAGTGAAAATTGACATACAAGGGAAAGTGTTTATTGGAGAGTTTGAAATCAAATGATGGAGAGAAATGGTGCTGAAAGACTAGAGTCTTAATAGAGGGAGCAGTAATGAGCAAAGTAAATTTGCCTGAGGTTGACTGTTGGTCTAGCAAAGCAGATCCCCAGTCCCACACACTGTCATAGTCATGTACATAGGACAGGTTTACACTCAAACCTGTGAAGTCAACCCAAAAGAAAGTGAAAGGATAAGATCACTGTCCAATCCCATGGAATAGTCTTCTTTCTCATGTCCCTTCGTGTCTGAAGTATTTCTTTAATCCTCCTTCAGCACCTTTGATGTTCTTACTGTAGTGACTCATCAGGTTTTGCCAGGGTATTCTGGTTCCTTTGATAATGATGCATTGGTCATGAGTTTCACATCTCAATTTCCTCATTCTGAAGAATGCTTTAAGAGCTAGTACTTCAGACTTGAGGTTCTGGCCTTGAGATGTGGCTTCTACCTCCTTTGTTTATCTCCCATCTTCCAACTTCTTCGTTTTGGTCAGATTATTATTTCTATGCTCTTCTGTTCCCTTACATTCTCCATCTCCCTCTCTTTCCCTCTCTCTGCCCTAATCGCCTTCTCTACTAGACACACATTATTTCCTCACATATGCACACACATACCTTCACTGAAGTCTATATACTGTACCCAAATGAACATTTCAGATGTGGTTTTGTCTCAACCTTTTGCTGAGGCTGCAACTTCCATCATTACTTCTTTCTCATATTTTAGAAAAGAGTGAAGTCCGGCAATTACATTACATTAAGTTAGTACATTTACTTTACATAAAGTTAGGAAATGTCATTGTTTTCTTTTCTACTGTACTTTAGGACTCTGCATAGAGTGACAGTTGAGGGTTAAAAATTGTTTCCTAGTAATCATCTGTTATCAGATATCAATATCAGTCCTTCTTACCTTCCATAGAAAGGACCATTGCATTGTGTTATGCTTGAACTGAGGGCTTTAAAGCTGGATAATGAAAATGTTGTGAGATATTCAGAATTTTCCAGTCCTTGGCACAGCTGTGGCAGTCGCTCCGCCTGCTGTGCTGCATAGCACACTGGCCATTTGTTGGTGAGTTCATATTTCACATGGCAGGGAATTGGGAAGACTAAGCAGACAAGAGAAGAGTTTTATTTGCAGTAGCCTATGTATCCCTAGACTCTGGTTTGACATTAAACATCTGCTTTGTGATCTGTTTCAAGGCCACTTCCCTTCTGCCAACAAAGGTTATGACTTCAGGCAAGCTGTGCTTTCTATAGCAGGGGGAAATTTGCCTGAAGTCTTGATCTAGTCAAAATCAAAGCATCCTGCCTCAAAAATGCTTTTCCAATTATTTTTAAGATGGACAGCAAACATAGCAATACAATACATATAGGCATTTTGCTTTATTTGTTAAAACCTTTGGAAATAATTCTCATGCCTGTTGGTTTTAATGATTGGTTGTTAATGCTGCTGCTGCTGTTATGTGCTTCAAACAGTATTTACAAAACATATGTAGGCATTGCCTTAAAATACTTCAGTATGAGAATGCATATGCATTTCAGAATCTCTAGATGTTTTGTTTTGTTTGTTTGTTTCTAATGAAGTCATAAAATTGTGGATGTATTGGTTTTCAGCTGCTTATTTCTAGTTTGTTAATTTCCTAAGTAAAATCTTTTGCATGGGTTGTAGGCAACACACTCAATGATGAAAAATGACATTCTCTGAAGTAATCTAACATAGCATCTTTTTCTTATCTATGCATGATGGAAATCTAATTGCACATTTCACACACAACATGTACAAAATACTTGTTGAGAGTCTAATTTGGATTTCTCTGAAGAATTGTCACCTTGTTTTCTCCTGCCACACACAAATTAAATCTTTATTCCTTGACTTTCAGCAATGTAGCTATTGTCAACCTTTTATTAATGTGGGGGTATGCTATCACCCACATGATTTACTGTTGTTGGTATAAAGTCTGTACTACATACGTATATTTCTTTTCTGTATAGAATTTTTCCCCCTAGCTTAAAAAAGAAAAGAAAAGAAATAATTGAATATTTGCATATCTCCAAGGAGCCATGTGGGTTAAACTCCGTATTCATTTTCTGCAGTTCTTAGGCCACTTTGCTTTAAGAGTAAGAGCTATTGCTTTTATGAAGTCCCTTTTTCTATAAAGTCAAAACCTCACAGCGGTGCATAGAAAGCTAGTGGTATAAAGGAGCTAAGTAGAGTCTTTAATAGAGGGAGCTAGGTTGTAAGTGTTTTTGTTCCTACAGAGCTGATAGATTTGGCTCCATCTGTTCCATATTCATAACAAAAGAGCTCACTTACAGGAGGGCTGACTTCCTCAGAGTAGCATAGTAATAACCCCCCCCCTTTTTTTTTTTTAACTTTAGTATGAAAGGATATGGTCACTTCAGCGCTGCAGAGAGAAGTGAGCACTTCAGACCTGCTATTTTTCTTCAACTCAGTTTTAGGACAAACATTTTTCCTGACACATTTAAAATACACTTCTTTTGTATTCTCCTAGTGGCAGTTCATCAGCAGAATGTCTAACCTTTCATATTTCTCACCCCAAAAAGAAGCACATTCGAAGAAAAGGGAATGGGAAAGTACATGACTATTGTGCATGTACAAACTGATCTGTTTTCATGTAACTTATGATTCTCAATGGTGAGAACAAAGAAGAGAAATACAAACTTAAATTTTTTTAAAAAAAAGATGCTAAATTGAACTGTAAAACTGGTTCACTTGAACACATGCAGAATATCATTATTCATCTTTAGACCACTCTGAAATCATCTGTAACTATCCTTCTTGTGTATACTAAAAAAAGCTATATTGGCCTATAAGATTAGTTGTTACAGTGAATATGTTCAAATGAATATTTAAAAGGTGCAGGTATTCAAATGTTTCTTATCTGTGTGAATAAAGAAAAGTACTGTGTATACTCATGTATAAGTCTAAAAATTTTAGTAAAAAATTTGACCCCAATAAACTGGGTTGACTCATCCACAGGTCAATGTAAATATTGTACTGTTACTCTTATCAAAAAAGGAATCATCCCCCTTCTCTGAGTAGTGTGAAAGGTAAGACCATAGTCTGTCCTGGGAACAGCTAAAAGAAGCACTGACTCCCTTCTACTCTCAGCTGCAGTACCATTTCTGCCCTTTTAAAATGCCTGGGTGGGAAAATTGCAGTGGTGGCAGCTCCCTGGTACTTCCCCTCAAAGGGATGCTGAGAGGAATTCAACTTTGAAGAATTTGAATAAGAAGTTTGCATATATTTGTCAGCTTTTCTAGATTAAAATCGGGCAATGTTAAAGGCTATAATAATTGCTAATGTAGTGGCCAGTTTCTTTGCTTTGCCTTTTCATCCTTTTTGACATGTGTGCGTGCTATTAGCCCTACCTGTGCCGGGTCACTTCCCCCATATGTTGCATAGACATGTTTTACCATAGTTCCTGCCTCATCCATCCAGACTTTAAGATGAACAAAAAAAGTTATACCTGCTGGAATTTTGCCATTTCTTTGGTATCATTTTTTCTTTGCCTTGCCCTTTATATGCCCCTAAATTTTATCCTTGACTTATCTATGGATCATAGCAAAACCCATAATTTTGGTCTCAAATCCTGCCCTCAACTCAAAATGGGTTTGACTTATAGTTGAGTACAGTCATCCCTTAGTATCTGTGTGGAATCTGTTCCGGACCCCCTGTGGATAATGAAAAACATGGGACTTCAAATCCCATTCTTTACTATGGGAACATGATGTGCGCAAGGCTGTGTGCACACACCTCCATTTGACTATCAGGGCTTGCTGTCCGTAGAAGTGCAAGTCTGCAAGTGGCAAGTCCACGAATAAGAAGACTCCACTGTATATATGGAAAACATCTTTTGTTTTGTTTTTGACTAAAATTTATAAATTAAAGATGATAAAAGTTTTATTTTATTTCACATTATAAGTTCAAGCAGAGAACAAAGACTCCAAAGTGATACGAGCATGGTAAAAAAAGCAGTCACAGAAGGTAGGAACTCTTAGGCGGGATACAGACGGGCAAAAAGGGGTGTGTTCATGACGTCATGAAGGTATAGCCTTCAGACGGCCCTTACCTGAATGCCGCCATGAACACGCCGCCCGCACGCCCCAAGCGGGAAGAAGCGGCATTAAAAAGGTGCTGCTTTTCCCTGCTTCTTTTCTATATAGTGCACAGCTGTGCATCTCCGTCTGTAAGCTGCTGCACCAGTACGCCAGAATTGCTACGCCGCTAATTTAAGTTGCCCATTTAAAAGCTCCGTGTCTGCTGCGTCGCATAATGAGTCGGGGTCCTGGAACATGCACAGTTTGCAGTCAGGCTTTAATTGCAGCGTCAGCTGCCATGCAGGTGTGGAAGCTGCAGCACAGCGCATTTTAAGACTCCTAACCCTAACCCTAACCCTAACCCTAGAGCTGCATGTACGCATGCGCTGCTAGAATCGTGGAAATTTTGGAATTTAAAGTGCACCCCTACACACATTCCTGCACCATTTTCACCTAACAATAAAAAAACGCTAAAACTTTAAATATTTACATATGTACAAGGGAGGTGATGGGGGATGGCAGAGGGACAGTGGTGGCAGCGGCGACAGCTGTGGCTGTGCATTGCAGATTCAGCAAGAGCGCGGGGACCAAAGGAGAGGAGGCATCCATGATGCTGGTGACATTGGCAATGTGCAAGCGGACAAAGATGCCAACACCAGCTGATCACCAGCTGGCAGGAGACCACCTTTGTTCTTGGCCAGGGCGGGGGAAAAAGTTTAAAGGGGCCTGGGCGCTTTAAATGTGCACATATGCTTTCTGCCGCCGGTGCTGAGCGCCGCAGCTGCGCATCCGCCAGCCGGCAAAAGGAAAAAAAACCCTGTTTTTGGCCGCCCGTGAGGAAGCTGCCTCTCTCTTTGCAGCGTCCTCCGAGGCGGCGGTATGGAAACTGCAGGTCAGAAACGGCCCCAGGTGAGGCGTCTTCACTGCCCCCCATGTGGAAGCCCCATACACCTGAGCCACGCCCCCGGGGCGGGCGGTCTGGAGGCTCTGTATTCAGCAGAATACACTTCCAAGACGTCTTCCCCTGCCCGTCTGTATCCCGCCTTAGGTTATTATTTTTCTTATCCAGACTATCACCCATGGCAAGCCTTCCCATTCAGGGGGTTACCCCAACAGAAGAGATGTTTTAGAGAGTTGTGGCTTTTGATATGGCAAATACAAGATAAGTAAGGGGCAAAAAAAAGGTGAATTCGGGCCGCCCCTACGCCACTCACCCCGGCGTCATGGATACCACATGTACAGTCAATCTGCAACTGCTATTTGAAACTGCCTTCTGAAAAGGAGCAGGGTTTTTTCCACTCCTTTTCTTTAGGGCGGCATTGGGGCAGCTTAGGCTGCATTTGGGTGTGCGTCATGTAAATGCTGTGCCCCCAATGCACCACAAAGGTGCCCCTTTGGCCCAAAGCTTCCTTGTGCCATCATGACAGTACATTAAGGGGTGTAGCTACAGGCAGTCAAAATGAGGTCAGCGTACTCCTCCAATGAAAATTTCCCTCATTTCTCAAATTCCTAGCATTGCAGAGGGTTAGACAGCCAGGACTTGTGTCCACATTCCCTTGGTAATTGTATCTACCTCCTTTCTGTGAATCCTTATACTGTACAGTATTTCTAATTGTTTGACTAACATTCTAAGTTACTGCAATGCTAGAAATTTGAAGACTGAAGGAGAATTTCATTTGGGGTGACAGAAATCTTAGGGGATGGAATGACTTCATTTTGCCCTCCCCCATAGTGACACCCCTGTATTGGATATTCAATAGATGTTTATAAAATTCTGAATGGTGTGGAGAAATTGGTATCTCTTGATACAGGGATTATTCAGTGAAAATGATTGGCAGTACATATAGGCAGACATAAAAAAGTACATCTTAATACATTATTTACAGGATTTGTTGCTGTAATACACAGTGATGTTCATTAGATTAGATTAAATTTGGGGGATCTGACAAAATTTATGAAGTATGAGTCTTTCATAAGGTTGTTAGCTCTGGTAGGTAGAAGGGTTCAGAAGTTGTGAGTCATAACAGAAATCTTGCCATTCAATGCCGTTACTGGCAGACATCCTAGAGTTTCCATCACTTGTATTTCACAAAGAGAACCCTTTGTCTAGAAGCATTCTCTGTTTCAATGATTGTCCAGTCCAAGTCCAGTCTAAAGTAAAATGAAAATAAGATATGAGAGCAGAAGCCTTGGACTCTGGGGTTATAGTATGTTTTCTTGAACTTGGCTCTGGGCCAACTGTACCAAATAGACAACAGTCTGTCCTGTAGCAGAGCAGAATAACAGTTGCAATGGAAAACAGTTATTTTATCCTAACTACTTGACCTAAATTACTGGCTCCAGTTTATGTGCTGTTACAGATTTTCCCTGAGCACAGAATAGTGTGAAAATACCATGTGCTATAGGCTATATTTCAGAGGCAGGAACTGGTAAAACCACCTCTGAGTATTCATTCCTTGCCTGATAAAACATCATGAAAATAATGGATGTGAGGACAAACTTTGCATCTATGTTTGTGGCAGGGTGGCTAGAGCTTGTTTAATGGCTGTGTTATTCCACTCAAATGCATATTCAACAAGCAACAACCAATTCTGGATAATAGAATAGCCCTCTCACAAGCTCTGGGAGGCAGGCCTTTATGAGGCCTACAGCCAGTCTCCAAATCTTAAACAACTACTCACATGGGATACAAGGAAAAGACCCTGCTACCAACCCAGATGATAATTTTGTCCACACAGCTACTCTGGGAATCCTAACAGCTACTCTGGGCCAGTGACCCTCAACTTCAGAGGTGCATTTACTTGCTCTTCCTCCAGTGTGATATGTGCCATCCAGTGCCAGCAATGCCCCTCTACATTGTACAGATAGAACTGTCTCTACACAAGAGGATTAATGGGCACATATCTGACATTAGAAATGGCAGTACTCCAAAATCAGTTGAAGAACATTTCAAGAACAAAATTACAAAGGGAGACTGAAAAGAGAAACAGCTGGATTGAATTAGATTCACAAATTCCAATCTATTAACAGAGGTATAAACAAAGGCTATGGGTTCATGGCATATATTAATACAAGAGTTTTCACTGCTGCACATGTAAAAAAAGGAATCTTCTCACAGAATTTTGAAACTTTTGGTAAATAAATTTATTATTTTCATGCATCCACACTAACTGATCACTGTAAATATCTGAATGATCTGTAACATCTTACCCTGTCCTTTGAAACTTTAGGGCAAGAGACATGATCTGCCTCTTTTAGGATCTTAATAATAATAATCATGATAATAATAATAATAGGTTTTATTTATATTGTCCTGCCTCTCCTGACGGATCGAGGTGGGATTACAACAAAATTATACAAACACAATAATACTAATAACAATTATTTAAAATCACAATATAAAACCATATCCCATCTAAAAACAATGAGTACAGTATAAAAATTTATCACAGCCTGAGGTAGACTCCTGATCGGGAAGTAGCGAACTTCTTATCTCGTCTTGCCATCTTTTCCATTTCTTTAGTTTCTCCTATAATTCTGTTCTGCCCTTATTACCATTTATTCTTCTCCACATGCATACATTCAACTTCCACCACCTTTGATAGCTAATCTATAAAATTCTGTTTATTTTTTTAAAGACTTACAAGATGGATGTTTTTCAGTTTCTGTCAACATTTATAGTTGCACCTTTTGCAGTTGGCATCCTCCTGTTTCTTGCTTCAAGACATCAAAATCCTCCACTTTGTAGGTAGTTGACCCTGCTGATGATTGAATGTAGAGATACGGCAGTCTAGGTGAGATCAAACGTTACCAGCAACGTGAGTCATCACCTACAGCTATGTAGCAAAACAATTTACTCAGGATGTATGCTTGATAAACCAAGGATGAGCAAGTAATGAATGTACAAAACTAAGGCCTGTTACAGACTGCCAAAATAAAGCTGCTTCGGGTCCCTTTGGAGATATGCTATTTAAATGATGCATGGGTCCTAAGAGTCCGGAGGTCGCACCAAAGCCACACTCCATTCCTAAACACTGGAGTGCAGCTTTGGTGCAGCTTCCGGATTCTTAGGACCCATGCATCATTTAAATAGCATATCTCCAAAGAGACCCGAAGAAGCTTTATTTTGGCAGTCTGTAACAGGCCTAAGTCACCATGAACTAGACACAGTTTGACATTTAATTCTTGCATTAAAAACGAAGTCATCACAGAGATACAAAGTGTGCAGCTTCTGAAGAATTCCTTTCTGTGTAAAATAACTAGCCTGAGCTTTAGGGTTTATTAAATATATATATTTTAAAAAGAAGCAGTAAATACTATAACAAACTTTTGTCAATACATTTGATTCCTTTTCTAGTATCATGCACATCCATACCTTTTGTTGGCTCATTACATACTAGCAGACTTTTTAATAGCATTTATGTTAATGTGAAACTTTTTTTCAGGTTGCATTGTGAGAAGAATATTAATGCTTAATACTGCATTTACCTGCCTCATGTACATACATTTGTGTTGTACTGTAAATCAAACTAAACCCTACAGGGGAAAGGCTCAGCTCTGCTAACAACTAATAGGCTATCTTTTCTTTTGACTCTGCAAATTGAGAAATATTGCCTGTGGCAAACATAATGGGAAGTTGCATTTTTAATGCTCCCATACAGACTCATTTCTTTACAAAGAAGGAAGCAGATGGCTGTTCTTAAAAACAAAACTTACCCAATCTCTGGGGTTGATACAGGACATTGGAAATTTTGGTGCTTCTGGCTATCAGAATTAAGATTTCAGGGTTATATAAGGTTATATGGATCGTAGATTTGGCAAATGAAAATGGTATTGTGCTTGAAATAGCTACAGGCAAGTTGTTACTATAAATACTTTGATTTCACCCAAAAGAGCTTATAACTAATTTAGAGAGAAAAACTTATGGTGGGGATGGCTTATTTCACTACTAGTTTTCTGTTCTTGAATGCTGCAGACCTTGTAGGCTGGAATTGCATGGCTGGGTTTTGTGACTTCTGGGTATCTAATTCCATTTTTGTAGACAGCTAATTTTTAGAATGTCAAGAAAGAGGAAAATACTTGGATCAGATTTCATTCTCCCAGCAAGGAATGACATTCTAATGGAGCTAATATTTCTCCTTGGTTATTTTAAGATAAAACAGGTGCTTCTAGGTTAGATCCTACCATTCAGCACATTGGGTTTACATCTGGTATAGTGACATTATGACAGAGAGAAGGGAATCCTAAAATAAGCTGTTCAGTGGTGCAGATGGTTTGCTGTAGATACACTAAGAACAGAAAAAGAGAAAGAAGCATTCAGTTAGGAGAGAAAAATATGTAATGAGGAGAGATTTACTTGTTTTTTGCCAGTGCTGCTTAGAGTAAATTACGATCATCCTCCTTCAAGAAATATTTTGAGTGGTCATACAGCGGAACATGGATATACAAAAGACTAAGAATGTTGCTTATCTTATAGCAAGGTGCCTTGGGAAGCATAAACCTTTATAAGTTAATAGATTATGTGTATTTTCTAAGCAGCTGCAAGATAAATGGTTATGAGACAGAAAATATGCCAGCATTTGCATGGCTGTAGCTTCCTTTGCTTTCCTCAAAGATACTTGAATATTAATTATATAGAAATAGACACACACACAAACATATACAGAAACATATAACAAAAACAACAACAATATATGTACAGCAAATGAGTGAAGGCAAATAAAGCAGCCCTGTGTAATAAAACTTAGAAAAATGCACAGATTTCCCCAAAATATGTCTTTGCAAGTAACCCAGTGAAAACACAAGAATATTACCATAACATATATTCATTCATTCTTTCTTTCATTCATTCTTATATTAACTTTGCATGCTGGGACCTTCTATGAATATAAATGCATGCCTATGGTAGTTTTATTGCTTACTAACAGCCCCTCTTCATTTCCTGTTTACTAAGTGTACACCTCACCTTTTGTCCATTGAAAGAATTGCCATTATCTCTTTGTCTTATCCAGAGAAGCATGCCATCCCTTGCATGCTAAAGGGAAACTTTCTTAAGATGCATGTAGTCTACCTTTCTACCTCATCTTCTTTGCAACATACAGTTAAACTTGTGTATATCTTCATACACATGATTTTGTAAGTAAACTTGTTATTTTCATTCTAACTAAAAGACTCTGTTTTAATTTGGGGACATGTGAGCTGGGAGATAAAGTGGACCTATTTTTTCCTGTTCACCTATAGTCTGCAGTGGTTGCTCTGCTGGTGAGATTAAACAATCTCTCCTACTTTCCTGAGTTTCTAATAAAGCTCAGAAAAGAAAAGTCCAACATTCTTAGCCTACCTTTATCTAATATGGAACCCAAGGTGGCTCAGAATTTAAATAAAACAAAATGCAGTTAAAACTATGGCTTGTATAAATATTCAGAAACATTGAAATAAACCAATATATTAAAACATTAAGTTAAAACAGTTTTTACTGGTGGTGAAAATATAACGAGGATGGTAACAATACAAATGCAACATACCCCAATTAAAATGCCTTCTTCATCAAGCAGTTAATGCTCAAAGACCTGGGTAAGCAGAAAGGCACTCACCTCCCACCAGAAAGAGGGTAGAGAGGTGGCCACAGTTTGGGAGCAACTGCCAAGAAGTTTTCCCCCCATGTTCTCACCAAGCATTCCCATGACAGTGCTAGATCTGAGAGAAAGCTCTTTCCCAAGGATCTTAAATCTTGGGCAGGCTCATATTGAGAGACACAGGGGCTGAACAGACCACCCCTAAGAAGCAGACTGCAATGCAAGATTTGAGCTGCGGCATCTACATGCCGCGGCCCCTATCTAGCCTTTCCCCAGCACAAAAAGAAGCTGCAAAAAGTGGCTCCTTTTTGCACCACTCAAAGGGCGCCATAGCTGCTGGTGCCACAGCTTTTCAGTGCTCCTTTGGTGCTGCGTCAGCTGGATGCAGCATCAGAGGAGTGCTGTGATGCTGCCCATTGTGTGGTGGGGCACACAGCATCACGCTGGTATGGGGGCAGAGTCAGGACATGCATCTTTGATGCCAGTCTGTTAAGGCTCACAGTCTTTCAGATAGTCTGGAGCCAAGCTGTGTAGGGCTTTATAGGTCATTATCAGTACTTTGAACTGTGCCCAGAAACAAACCAATAGCCAATAGAACTGTTTCATGAGAGGTGTGCTTCCTTTTGGAATGTGGGCTTTTTTAAAAAATCATTTATAGTATACAAGAAAGTGGCCTTTTAGTGCTCAGTAGTGACTATGTGACTAATTGGAGCAGGGAGATCATTGTCTATACCAGATTTGGGGCAGGAAGGATTGGAGCTATCCCATGGTTTAATCATGTGCATTTTTGCTGCCTTTTCTTGTGGTAGAAAGAAAGCCAAGAGAAATTATTGTCTTTCTGTTTTATCAGAGGGAAAAATAAACGAGGTAATTATGCAGAGCAGTAAAGCTCATGCTGCCTTTATTTTTCAAAAGCCATGAATAGGTTCCAAGGTATAAATGTAAACACTAACATCCTGCTTTTGAATATTCCAAAAACTCCATTCAGTGTCATTTGTAAAGTCATTTAAAAGCCTGGATGGTGCAGGAAATAATCAAATACACATTTTTGCTTAGGCTAACAGAGGAAGCAATTTAATTGTGTATCACATCCGAGTTTTCAGGTAGAGAGTACAGTACAGTGTTTCTATTTTGTTAAGCAGCCCGCTCTGGCTTGAGAAGGATTTGTATATTCATCAGGGGCCACAGGAAAGACCCAATTTCCTGGAAGCCCGTATAGAGTACAGTTCTGTGCCCTGTAACACATCAGTTACTGTAAATGTCACAGAGGGTTTTCCCCCCCTTTCCAACTTTGATTTAGTGAGAGCCTACAGCCCAGACAGCTGTTAGCACTTCTTAACTGCTTGTCAGTGAGTATGGCACAGAGCTGGGAAGCATCACTGCTGTACAGTTGTGTTTGTGATTAAAAGAGACAGACACTTTAATGCGTGTTGGCTTTTTCTACTTGAGCCTCCGCCCTTTCCCCCCATCTTGCTTTTCTCTTCTCCCTCAGAAACCTATCAGTCTTTAAAAAAAAAAAAGTCTAGGATGCCATGTATCAGGCTATGGAGGAGTGGATTTATGATGCCTAAATAGGGCAAAATGCAAACAGACTAAAGATGTAGATAATAGAGAAACTTAAAGAGCATCATTCATCATTCATTTCACAATACACATTGTGGTAGGGGAAGACGGGATCAAATTTGGCAGGATTTAAAACATAGAAACATTTGGAATGAGCCAAAATGTTACTCTGTAAAAAGAACCCTTGTTTTATAAAGTGGCACATGCTTTCTTTAAAAAACAAGTCTTCTCCTAAATCCCTGTAAGCCCCAATTACCTTGAAGCTTAGTGCTGTGGGTTATTGGCTGGCTGTGTACACAAGCCACTAATCTCTTTTTGTCATCAGGCTCCATTTCAAGTCTGTGATAAATACCATCCCCCAGTGCCTTATCTCAATGGCATTTTTAGTCTAAATCTCAAGGGTACTGTCTACCCAATCGTCTCCAAGCCACCTAGCCAAAGCAGGAGAGTTGGCTTCTTTGTGGCATTCATCTTCAAGTGAATGAATTGTTTTTGTTGTATCTACTACTGCCTTCTTTCTTCTTGCTATACTGTGCATTTCACCTTATCTTCACTGCTTTACTTTGCGGCATTGTATCATCAACAGCAGCAGTTAATTAAATGGCATAATCTCTGTTACTGTATATTATCTACATCCAGTGTTATACTCCTAAACCATCTGTCTGTTGTTAGATAAAATTACACTTGGGTGTTTCACATAAAATTCTGTTTTCCTAAAATGCATTCTAGGCCAATACATACTATAGCACTCTTATAATTATATATATATAATTATACTACACAATAATAGGATACATTAATTTATAGGCAAACTAATATTCATGTTACTTTGTACACTTAGCAATTTGAGGTATCTGAAAGCAGATACAGATTGAGTCTCCTTTATCCAAAATGCATTGGATCAGATGTGTTCTGGATTTCATGGTTTTTTTGAATTTTGAAATATTTGCATATACAAATTTACATATACAAAGAAATGGACAAGTTGTGATTTCATAGACTAATAATATAAAAGCATATCTGTGCGGTATTTTATTCATACTTTAGATTTATTATATTCAGCTTTTTAAATTTCTATAGACATTCTATAGAATTTTATAGTGTGTTTTATCTGCTTTGTGTTATTTTGATATGGCCTACGGGCTAATCAATAAACAATATGTATGTAAAAGCATCAACTGAACACAGTAGGACTGTTCATGTTGGATATATCAACTAGTTAAGAAATATCAATTAAATAGGAAATAGTATGTTACACTAAGAAGAGAAACCCCATTTAAAATTCAAGAAAGAGAATCTCCCTTCCCACAAAAAAAGAAGAAAAGATAATTCAATTCAATCTTGAAAGAAGTGAAATAACACAATGATTTAACAATTACTTTGGTAAATTTTAGAAAATTAGTTTGAATGAAGTGGATTAACAGTAAAAGAAATACAGGAAAAAATGTAATAAGTTTGCAAATACTGTCAAACATATAATTATATTACCAGAATTATAATCAAACTATTTTTAATATATGAATACAGATGTAATGTCAATAGAAATATAATTTTTAAAAGGGAAATATTTGCCTATATGTAAGATAATATTTTGGAGATAGGATCCGAGTGTAAACATGAAATTAATTTTTCTTTCGTATGCACTTTATACATAGAGCGTAAAAGTAATTTCATACACCATGTTTTTTTCATAATTTTGTCCATGAAAAACTATGTTTGTGTACATTGAACCATCAGAAAGCAAAGGTGTCAATATCTTGGCCAGCCATGTTGACAATTTTGGATTTTGGAATATTCATACCAGTAATTCCAGATTAGGGAGACAGAACCTATACATAAATCTGTTTTTCATCAAAGAGAGAAATATTTTTCAGAACATCATTATAACTGCCATACAGTAAGTGTAGAAGGTTGGAGTAGGTGAATGAAAATGAAGACATGAGGGATGGGGTGAAGCATAGTTTTAGTTTTAGAAAGGTAATAGGAGTGGGTAGCAGACTTGAAAAAGGGTAAAGGGATAGGAGACTTTAATGATTTGATTGATGAACCTCTGGGAATGGAAGACTCAAAACAAGTATTAATATAATTTGTAACTCCTCAATGTATATGTATGTATGATGATAACGTATGATAATGTCCAAGATTTTGTATGTTTTTGTATGCTTGTTTCCTTTTCTTTTTAAAAAAAATGAATAAAACTTTAGAAAATAAAAAAATTCAAAAAAACATCATTATAATTGTCTGGGCATGTACTGTATTATCACAAAATATGCAGGGTTTTTTTTTTACACATTTTATTCCATGATCACATTGTTTCACATTGCTTTTATACCCCATAATGAAGAAGCAGTGTCATTTTGTTGGGGTGAATAAGGGTTACACCTTATAAATGTGTAATTAGATCTTTGCTGTTGCTGTCAACTACTCTGTAGACCCTATGAACGAGATACCTTCAAGTCACTCTTTCCTACAAGTATTATTGATTTTTCTGATGAGTCATGATATGTTCAAGTAAGACAATCTCAGTTTAGTCATCTTGGCTTCTTGGCTTCCAGGGAGAGTTCAGGTTTGATTTACTCCAGGATCCATTTATTTATTTATTGAATTTAATGAATTGAATTGACATTATACAGTGGAGCTGTGCCTTACGCAGGGATCTATTCCAGGACACCCCCCACATAAGGCAAATACTGCGTAAGCACAAGTCCCATTCAATAGATCCCCATGGGCACATGCACCATTCAGTAGATTGCAGCACGGCGTCCACGTAAACTGGAAGCCGCGTATGGCATGCCTACGTATGGAGCTGTATCTCTCCCTTCTCCCAAAATGAGAGTCAAGGTGTCTTATAGTAATTTTAAAAGATCAAGCTAAAATAATGTACAAAAGTTAATCCAAAAATATTCCAATCTCTTCTTTAGAATTAGGACAATTTTAACCAGGCCAGTGCACATCCTTTTAGCACAAAATACACCCTCTTTTGAATATCTAGGTTTTGCATTACTTTTTCAGATTTTGTAGGCCAATATATGAGTTGGATATTTTTCTAAAAATAACTCTATTTCCCAGATATTCCCAGTGGAGGAATGTAAGGAGAGATGATATTTGCTCTATTTGCTAGCTCTTACTTTTGCTTATAAATTTTAGAATATCTGCTCAAGACAGTTGAGAACAACTTTAGAACATAATGCAAGGGTGACTCAGTTACAGGAAAAAGAGGAATTAGGAATAATTCCTTCTCTCTTCAATGGGAGCTTCTGCTGGATTGTGTCTCAGTCTGTAAGTGGCAGAAACTCTGGATCAAATTCCATATCAGTATTTGGAAGAGTATTTATCCCTTGAGCAAAGATTTCTGAAGCTGGCAAAAATCAAGATATCCATCAAGATGGACTAGCAACATAAACTTTTCAACCCCATTAGAATTTTATGCTTTGTTATTTCGGAATACTGTATATACTCATGTATAAGTCTAGAAATTTAGGTCAAAAATTGACTCAAAAAACCTGAGTCGACTTATCCATGGGTCAATGTAAGTACTGTACCTTAACTCTTATTTAAAAGAAGAAGCTATCCCCTGGTGAAAAGCAAGAGTATAATCTGTCTTGGAAGCACTGACTCCCTCTACTCTCTCATCCATCCAGCCTTAAGACTGAGCACAAAGAGTTATGTTTGCTGGAATTTTGTAAATTCTTTGACATTGTTTTGCTTTACTTCATCCTTTAGCTCCTTTGCTATATGCCCCTAAGTCTTACCCTCAACTTATCCACAGGTCCTACCAAAATCCATAATTTTGCCCCCAAAACTTACCCTTGACTTATACATGAGGTCAACTTATAGTCGAGTATATACAGTAGTTATCAAAAAAATGTTTTAGCCTGTGAAAATGATGTGTAAAAATTATTTTATTGTTGTATGCCTTCAAGTCATTCCTGACATGGTGACCTATCCTGGGGTCTGTTTAGAGGAGGTTTGCCATTGCCTTCCCATGAGGCTGAGAGCATATGACTTGCTAAAGGTCACCCGGTGGGTTTCATAGCTGAGCAAGGAATTGAATTCTGGTCTCCAGAGTCTAACACTCAAGCCACTAGGTCATGCTGGCTTTCTAAAAAATGGTCTTACCCAGCTTAATAGTGGAAAAGAAGTCATGAGAGTTGGGTCTTAGTCTTCTACATTAACATCTATGCCCAGATGGCTGATTAGAGCATTCATAGAAAAAAACATAGGCCAGTTACAGGCGAGATACAAACCGCCATATAGTACGTATAGCATACGTACTAGGGTTAGGAAGGGGCGGTGCTTCCGCACCCCCCTAACCCTAGTACGTATCCTATACGTACAAGATAGCGGCGCCCCTTCTACATGGGCGCCGCCATCTTTACGTACTGGACGCATAGTGTCCAGACGTGTCGCGGCGCCTATGACGTCGCGAGTCCGCGCCAGGCGCCTCGCGACGTCATAGAGGCGCCGCAAGAAGAAGCTCTGAGTTCTTTTTGCTCCACGTGGGGTCGCGCGGTTGTGGCTGCTGCGGCTCCTGCGTGGAACAATGGCGCGGCGGGGGAGCGCCGCAAGCGGCGTTTTGTACCCCGCCACAGACAGCCAAAATAAAGCTGCTTTGAGTCACAGTGGAGGTAACAGTGGTACCCCGGGTTACGAAATTAATTCGTTCCGCGGTTAATTTCGTAACCCGAAATACCTTCGTAAGCCGAATTCCCATAGGCGCTAATGGAAAATAAGCTCTCTGCTGCCCTCCGGTGCGGAAAATAGCGCCGAGGTTTTTTTCGTAACCCGAAGAAACCTTCGTAAGCCGAAGCAATAAATCCCTATGGGATTTTTTCGTATCCCGAAAAATCGTAACCCGGCGCATTTATCCCGGGTACCACTGTATGTGTTTCAATGATGCATGCGTCCCAAGAGTCCAGAAGTCACACCAAAGCCACGTCCAGCCCTAGTGTGGCTTTGGTGTGGCTTCTGGACTCTTAGGACGCATGCATCATTGAAACACCATACCCCACTGTGACTTGAAGCAGCTTTATTTGGCTGTCTGTAACAGGCCATAGTACAGTTTTCATAAGGACCTACAGATATATACTGTTCCCTCAGTATGTGTATGTATGATGTATATAATATATAATATATATATGCTTGTTGGAGGCTTTGTGCATTTCTCTCTCCCTTTATATGTAAAAACCATCTGGAGAGAAGGCTGGCCAGAACTACTGTTCTAGTCAATTGCTTCCCCTGGTGCAGGGATATATAATGGGTACAGAACATTAACCTTTTTAGCACGTTAAAGTGTACAGTCCTTGCATGAGTTGACTCTAGGACAGTGGTGGCAAAACTTTTCATGTCCACATGCCAGTGGCAAGGAGTCCCCCTCCAGAGTGGGACTTCTGGGGTGAGGCTTCTCCACCGCCTTTCCCCAACCTCCAGCTGTCTCTGAGAGATAGCTAGAAGCTAGGAAAGGTTCAGGGGGGGGGGCAATGGGCATGCACCCTTGCTCCTCCTCTCCTCCTCCTGCCCTGCCCCAGATTCCAGCTGTCTCAAGAGACAGCTGGGAGTCAGGCAGGGCCTGTGGAGGAAAGGGGAGGCAGCACGCGCTGTGCCCTCCTTCCCCTGGACCTTTCCAAACTCAGTGGTCCCTAGATGGGGCACCCGAGTTTGGCAAAGGCCCAGGGGAGGAAGGAGGAGGCGGCACGTGCTTGTGTCCTCCCCCCATGACCTTTCCCTGCCCCCAGGTCTCTCTGGAGACAGTTAGAGGCCGGAAAAGGTCTCTAGGGAGGAGCAACTGGCATGCACTGGTTACTCCTCTTCCCCAGCCTTTTCCTGGCTCCAGGTATCTGGGAGAGGCAATTGAAGGCCAGGAGAAGGCTAGGGGAAGAGCCGAGGCACAGGCCTCTGGGTTCACCTCCCCAGTGCCATTTTCAGGTTCCGGCTTTCTTGGAGAGACAGCTGGTGCCAGGAAATGGCAGGGAGGGGGAGGAATGGGTAATTGTGTACCTGTTCCTCCTCCTCCCTCACCTTGTCTGGTGAAATAGTGTCACATGCCACCCATGGCATACATGCCATAGGTTCACCATCATGGCTCTAGGAAATAGTAAACTAATATACAAAAAATCTCTTGCCATTGACTTTGGCCCAAGAACAGATGGCTCAGAAGAAGTGGCCAGAGCAACGCCACAACAATCATACCAGACCACACCAACCACACAGCCCACTCCAAAGTGGGCCACCACCACAGTCCCAAAACTGGTCACTGGAAGGGCCAGATTATTTCAGCTTCTAAAGGTCTGATTCTCCCCTCCCCTTAGCACATCCTTGGAATCATGCCTCCAAAGCGCCGGAAGCTGCCTTATTGGCTGGTCTCCTGTGCATTTCGGGCCTTGGATATAGATTGGCGAGGCAAAATTATTTTCCAGCCTTGCCCGTTGCCATAACTATAATCTCAGAGACAAAAACAAAAAAATATAAATGCATATATGAATGACGGCTTTTGTTATTTTAAATAACCC
Source organism: Sceloporus undulatus (assembly GCF_019175285.1). Taxonomy (NCBI): domain Eukaryota; kingdom Metazoa; phylum Chordata; class Lepidosauria; order Squamata; family Phrynosomatidae; genus Sceloporus; species Sceloporus undulatus. The sequence continues at coordinate 271,344,498 of NC_056523.1, forward strand.
ACAGCAGGGTGAAGTCAGAACTTGCAAAAGAAGTTTGTTTTGTTTTGTTTCGTTTTTAAATGCTTCCTCTATGCTACAATCCTGAAGAATTGCTCCTAAGTATGCTGTTATAATTATTCTTGGAGAGGAGGATCCTCCTTGCATCCCCATAGTTGCATTTAAGAATGAAAGGCATGTTAAATTCATACATACACTTCATAATCTTTGAGTTTTACTCTGAAATCTTCCTTTTCTGGCAAGTGATAGGATAGTAAAGTGTGAATTACAGTTCTTCAGATGATTTAAAAAACAAACAGCACTTTAACAAAAGGGACATTCTGGATACCTAGAGAACACTGAATTTCTGGAGAACCTCCGTGTTGTTGCAGTTGGTAAACTTTTAGATGTTGTTTAGATAAAACTTGCCAAATGCTGTGGTACAACTTGCCAAATGCAGTCACATTTTTTTAAAAAAAGATTGCCTGTGTAGAGGGAAAACCTCAAAGAGTTAAGTCCAGTCCCTCTGCTCCTGCTTAGGATTTCCCTCTTGCAGCTAAAATGTGGTACCGTGAATTCCAGACAACAGTCAACACAGCTACCCTGCATATGTACTCTTATACGAATCAGAGATAGATGGAGCATTATGGACCTTGTGAGTCCAAATCATGTAAGCAAGCGCTTTCACTATGCTCCAGGTTTCCATGTCCTGCAGTGTGGGAACTCCAGGATTCATTAGGTCAATAACCCATTTAACACTTTGATTTTCTTAATCTGGTCCTCATTTGTGGGATCTTTACACAACGGAATTTAAAGCATTTCTTGACTGACTTCCTCATTGTAGTATAACCTTTACACAACTGAATTAAAACATGCCTTCATGTTAGATAGTTTATACAGGGCCCACCTCTATTCGGTTTGCACATCAGGATGGATTGTGATTGTAAGACTCTGTTTTTCTTATTTAGAAAAGCATGTTGGTGGATCTAAGAATATTGGGCTAATTTTGTGGCTTTCTCACCTCATCCTGTTCTGTTTTTGTACCATTATTTCCTACCTTGTGAAGAAAGAGCAGGGAAATGATCATAACAGTTTGTTTGGTATTCAAATGGCCCAATCATTTACATTCTTGTTTTATGTGTGTGCAGGGAAGTGTGACTTTAGGAAAAGAAGAATGCTGGACATGATGTTTGTATGACAAATATTAACTGTGTGTCCTCTCCTACCCCTTCCCATTTCTCTCAACAGCACAGCAATTCCTGATAATATGGAAGGCGGTCCTGTCAAACTGAAAGTCTTGGTTCGGCCTGCAAGTAAGTTCTTAGCTCTTGCTTTAGAGGGTTGGCTTTATAGCGCATGCTTTGTTTGGTCTGGTAAACAGCAGACAACTCTTTTTACTCTTAAATCCTGGTGGATACTGTTCTGTATAGCGGCATTTTTGTTGATTTCACCATATCTTTATCATTTTCACAAAGTTTTTCTTATTTAAGTACATACCAGTTGCTAACTTTGTTGTTCTTATTCCATTGTGCAAAAGACAATGGTTGTGGCATTTGGAGCATGCACAGCTAAGATATAAATACATACATATATAGAATAGAAGTAAAATCAGATAGTTCAACAAAAACAAGGAAAAGGGAATTTAGGGTGTTCTCACTAAACATATTTGGCTGTTATCTCTATTTTTGTTATAGACAACTGTATGAAAATATAGGTGTTCAATCGGTTTTTTCGATGTTAACGACAAAGTAGAAAATTCATTAGAACCAGCAGGTAGTATGCTTAGAGAACTCTTTTAACAAATGCCTCTATCCCTCTGATGCTGCTTCTCTTTCCCTCTTTTTCCTGCAATTTGCATGGAAAATGACTCTGTTTGCTCATTTCTTGCAGTGCTATATTGCTTATGATATACTCATTTGCTAGTGTAATATTCTCCTGTAACAGATGTGAAGCAAGGTATGCTTTTTCCATGACAGCTTATTACTCAAACATGACACCAAAATAAAAATTTAGTATTATTCTGTCCCCATATCCACCCATTTTTAGTAAGTTGCCGCAACACAGTATCTATTCAGGAGGTAATGGCTTAAGTAAGAAATGTGTATGTGTATATATAATCTAAATATCATTCATTTACATGTTGCTGTGTTCATTTAAAAACATCTAAACTTGTGGCTGTACTGCCAACAACAAACAGGTCTTTCCCTAAATCAGTTTTTTCCATTGGTATTACAAAATTCTGCTCACTTTGCTGCTTTTGCAAAGATTTCACTATCAAAATCACTGTCAACTTTAAAATGGGGACAATGTCTGTCTGTCTGTCTGTTCTTCTTCTTCTTTCTTTCTTTCTTTCTTTCTTTCTTTCTTTCTTTCTTTTTTGTTGGTTAGTTATTATCTGTCCTTTTGTGCATGTGAACTAATATTGAAAAATTACTTTGGATAACAAAACATGGAATGTGAGATGAGCCTGTTGGACAAGACCAGAGAACTTTTCTGGCCAAAATCTACTTATATAGTGTTCACTCAGTTGCCTGTGGGAAGCATATGCAGAGGTAAGACACCTGCACCCCATCTTCCCTCCCAAGCAATGTGATAAGAAGTCTTAATGCCTCGGATCTAGAAGGAAGTGTACATCCTGGGATGTAGCCATTGATGTTCACATCCTTCATTGAATTCCAAGCCCTTTTAAGTTAGCAATCAAACTATATTCAGGTGCTTTGAATGCCACAGTTTAACTTTGGTTGCACGAGGAATGCTTCCAATGGCTGTCCGGCATCTTCCATTATACTTCGTGGTGAACATGGTCTCGAGGAAAGGAACACTCCCTAGTCTTTCCACACCACTAATTTTATTCACAGTCTTTAAATCCTAGTAATATGTCTAACTACTTAGATATGACTGTCAGGTTCATTAGTTCTGTGATTTGAAAAGAACTGCCGGTCAGTTCAAATGCTTTCTACATTTAGAAGTTATTCTTGCATAATTAGGGTGAACCTGTAAGTAACACTTCTTAGTCTTTGTTAAAATCAGTAAGTTGAGAGCATTACATAACTCTATTATTAATGCATGATATTTAAATGATCATTTTAGCTGGATGTGCTTGTTAAAAAGTATGTGTCGTATGTGTAATACAATTCAGAAGAAACATTGCCAACTGACTGAAAAAGAAACATGCTAACAAATTATTATTTTCAACACAGTTATTTTTTCAAGTTTTTCTGTAAAAAGATTTACTTTTTATTTTACTTCAAATGATCTTTAATTGGTGAAAACCTGGGTTTCCTTCCCCACCCCCCCACCAATGTTTTATAGTGAAAATGCCAATTGAATTTTATACACAACTATTCATAAAATGTCCTGGGACATTATTTTTTTACTGTAGATTAGACAATGCCAATGCTCGAGTATTTGTATTTTATGTATGCCTCTAGGGCAGAAATATTCCTTCTACACTTTAATTCTTTGTTAGCAGTCCCACAGCTCCTGGGCTGCCACTGAAGCCAGTAGTCATTGGATGTTACCGAATTTTGGGTAACTGTGTAATATCAGAGTCCCAGTCCTGGGAAAAGAGTGGGATATTATTATTATTATGTATATTAAACGTTATTCTATACGCTGTCCAAATTACCAGCGCTGTACAAGTTCGGTTAAAATTAGGAGTAAATAAAGCCTGCCCAAGGCGACTTCTAAGATAATAACATTTAAAGAGGAATAGATAAATTACCATATAGAAAAAAAAAAACAGTAAAACATCAATCAAAAAAATCACATATATATATGGATATGGATTGGATATAAATATAAATATAATAATAAAATCTGGGGTGTTGTTTGTTGTTGTTGTTGTTGTTGTTGTTTAACGGCCATAATTTAAAAAGTCAGTGAAAGGCTCTTACAATCACACCTCCAGTTGAGAACGTCTCACACTTACTCATTTTGTGTATGTGTGTGCATGCATGCACCTTCAACCACCTGACGATTTATGTGACCATTGTGAATTGCATAGAGTTTATTAGGCAGGGAATACTCAGAAAGGTTTGTGCAAAGTCCTTTTCTGAAATATAGCCACAGCACCTGAGTATTCATTGGCAATCTCCCATCCAGGCTGACTGCATACTTAGCTTCTAATATCAGATGGGATTTGGTGCCTTTAAGGTATTTAATGCTTAATATTAGGAGCCCAATTAGGGTTATGTACATTTTTGTACAAAATCAAAACCTAGAAGGAATATTAATACTTGGGAGGCAAGAAACTTCACAAGGAAACAGATTTTTACTTATACCATTTTTATTTCTACAACATTTACGTGAGAATTTACCTTTTTGAAAGACTCTATAGTAATAATTCCCAAACTCAGGTCCTCCAGGTATACTCACTACCGTGTATGGTAGTGCTTGGGACAATCATAGAATCATAGAGTTGGAAGAGACCACTAGGGCCATCCAGTCCAACCCCCTGCCATGCAGGAAATCCAAATCAAAGCTTCCCTGACAGATGGCCATCCAGCCTCTGTTTAAAGACCTCCAAGGAAGGAGACTCTATCACCTCACTCGAGGGAGTGCATTCCACTGTCGAACAGCCCTTACTGTCAGGAAATTCCTCCTAATGTTCAGGTGGAATCTCTTTTCCTGCAGCTTGCATCCATTTTCCGTTCGGTCCTGTTCTCTGGAGGCAGCAAAAACAAGCTTGCTCCCTCTTCAATATGACATCCCTTCAACATATTAAAACAGGGCGATCATATCACCTCTTAACCTTCTTTTCTCCAGGCTAAACATCCCCACGCCCTAAGTCGTTCCTCATAGGGCATGGTTCCAGACCTTTCACCATTTTTTTGCCCTCTTTGACACGCTCCAGTTTCTCAATGTCCTTTCTGAATTGTGGCGCCCAGAACTGGACACAATATTCAGGTGGGGCCTGACCAGAGCAGAATACAGTGGCACTATTACTTCTCTGATCTAGCACACTATACTTCTATTGATGCAGCCTAAAATAGCATTGCCTTTTTAGCTGCCGCATCACACTGTTCACTCATGTTCAACTTGTGGTCTACTTGGACTCCTAGATCCCTTCACACGTAGTTTCATTCAGCCAGGTGTCACCCATCATATCTGTGCATTTTATTTTCCGCCCTAAGTGCAATACCTTACATTTCTCCGTGTTGAATTTCATTTTGTTAGCTTTGGCCCAGCTTTCTAGTCTATTCAGGTCATTTGAATCTTGATCTGTCCTCCGGGGATTAGCTATTCCCCTAATTTGGTATCATCTGCAAATTTGATAAGTATGCTCCAATTCTGTCATCCAGGTCATTGATAAAGAGTGAATAGCACTGGGCCCAGGACAGAGCCCTGTGGGACCCCACTGGTCACTTTTCTCCAGGATTGAAAAGAGCCATTGTTGAGCACCCTTTGGGTTAATACATTCATATTTACCTCTTAGCAGTAATCAAGACTTGTTAAAAAAAGATTTATTATTTTCTTAGTAATTCTTACCTTTTATTGATTTATTGACAAACCATGCCTAAAATATATTTTAGATCCTAAAGTATATATTTAGTTCTATCTCAAAGCTTGGCCATGCCTGGCTGGGACATTTATTTTCCCACTATTATCAACCACTATCTTGAACTGTAGACTTTGAGGCAGTACAGAACCACCACTTGTGCTGGCCTGACCATGGTACTAGACTGGACGAGGAGGGAATTCACATAGTCCGAGCCCTAGTTCCACCACCCCACTGCTTCATGGTGCTTGCCTGTCCACACAGCACATACTGTGATGATGTCTGTGGGGCACAGCGCCCAAATTGTACTGGCCGGAAGAGGCACATCATGGCACACAGCGCACCTGTGGCACCCTTCCATGATGCAAAAGAACCCTCCGGGAAGTGGGTTCTTTTTGTTCTTCTGGAGGCTGCAACGTCTGTTTGCTGCGGCCTCCATCTGGGCCTCAAGGGGTGGCGTTGAGCCACCCCTCTGTAGAGGCTGTTTTGTTACCAAATTATGGGAAGTCTCCTCCTTCCTTTTAAAAGGTACTGTTCCATGGGACTTTTTATTTATTTTATTTCTGAGAAGTGCATACCTACTGCCTTGTAAGGCTCACCATTGCTAGCAGCATGTTTTTGGAGCCCGGTGGTAGTTAATGGGCTATGAAATTAGAAAACCTGATGGAAGAGGTGATCTGAGTTTTGGAGTGAGATACCTTCACTATTTGATGACACTCAGGTCTGTGTCTCTCTGTTACCTAACTTCAAGGCCCCGAGTTATGCTGAGCTCAGCAAAAGGCTTGATGGGCTTGAAGAAGCGAAAATAAATACAAACAGTACGGAAGTACCGTTTAGTCAGTACTCTGAGTTAGGTTTGATCTGGTAAGAGGTGTGCACGTTCTTGAGAGCTTGTGTGGTGTTGTGGTTTGAACTACAACTCTATAGCTCAGGTTGATTCTCACTTGGCAATGGGAGCCCCTGGGTGACTTAATTTACACATCATTGCCCAAAGAAAATCCAGATAGGGTTGCCTTGGGTCTTTGTAAATCAGAAACATTAAAGGACGGAGACAACAACATTAATTGCTTGGTTGCTTCATGATTTGACTATTGTAAAGATGATGTTGTTGTGGGTTGTACTCTTGGAATTAGTGCTTCCTTGATCTGTTGAATTGATGCGAAAAGTGCAGGCTACCAACTGATACATGGTATCAAGAATCACCTCATTAAAATGAAAATCTGGCAGATTGCTAAAATCTTCTCCTGGTTAGTTTAAGTTGTTTAATGTGCTTTTAAACATTAAATACTTGCATCCAGTCATCGGAAGGACAATATGTTTCAGTATAAATGTACCTGGCTATACTAAGATATGCAAGCAAATCTCTTGTTTATACCATCTCCATGGACTTGCGAAAAGCTTCTTTCTTGTTGTGGAAAAATTGTCCCCCCTCCCCCTGTATCATTCTGAATGTACTTGGAATCCCACTCTGGAATTGTGACTTTCAACGAGATGTCAAAGTAAACATTTTTAGCTTGGTTTTTGAACTGTGCCATGATTATTTGCTGTTTTTAAGTGTCCCCCCTTTTTTTTTTTAAACTGATGATGATATTTTCTTCATTGTTTGTGCACTTCCTTGAATAATTTTGGAAAAGCAATATGGTTACTAGATGAAGAAATGAAAATATGGCTATATTAATTCACTGACTAAACTATTACATGATATGTCCTATAAAATTAATGGACCTGTTCATAAAACAGTTTCACTGTTCAGGAAACTTTAAAAATATTCCCAGATTCCGAAAGAGTGTTTATTGACAGATTTCATATGAAAAAATAGTTGGCATTGAACCAGAAAAACAATTCACTGTCCAATATCTTGATACCTGATTCGGTATCTTTTGTGTGTATTTAATAACAGTTGCAAATGTTCTTAGTATGTGTGCAATTGTATTTGCATTTCCTGAGCATCAGTAAGGGGAGTTCAAAAGAGTGTAGCAGATATTTTGTTCTCCTGTTGTTCTCTTTGTTCTTGAGTTTTTTCTTGGAGGCATCTCCCCAAAAACAAAATAATTAATAACAGGAGAAAGATATAGTAAAATAACGGTGACAAAAAGTTTTTCCTTGGTTTTCTAAAAACATTTTCCATTGTAGTATAAACTGTAAAATGTAATTCTCTGCACCATACAGATGTAATTTGATCAAGATAATTTAAATCTTTTCAAACAAAAATAACATCAGTTGAGTCAGTAGTAGTTTTAAAACTGTAGCAATTTATTGACCAGTATGAACATGTTTTAATATAATTGCTTTCAAATGCTTTTCATGTCAAATGTTTCTTAAACCTTCATCCGTTTTGCCAAATTGCATGAGCTGGGATTGATTGATGAAATTCCAAGAGATTATTTGTGTTTCTTTACAATAGGATGTGGTCTGAAATTTCAAAGTGGTTCTATCGTCAGGGAATCCACTCTCTTGACTATCTAGCAAGGCTTATAGAGCTGGTACCCAAATCTCCAGCTTCATTTATTTTTCTCTGACTCTGGACTCATAATAAACAGCAAGTTTATATATAATTTAGCATATGAAATTTACTGTAGTAAATCATTGCATAGAGCATTCTCATCACCCCATGAATTATCAGGACTATCTTAGTTGACAGAACATAAAAATATATATTTTTATCAAATTTCTGAACAGAAACTTTACTAAATTCCTATGAAGTAAATACATAACAAAACTGGGCATTAATTATTTGAAAGGGTTTTTGGTTTGGCTTTTTTTAAGCAGAGTAGAGTGATATTTCTACTGGACTCTGACTCCACCCAAAGTTGCTTCTGATCCACAACTCCATCTTCCAGAGCATGCTATCTAGACCTTTCATTTGAGTTGCAGGACTGGTTTTGGCAGAAAAAGCCTTTTCGGGGGTTGCAAAGAAACATGGCTTAATTTTTTTTTCACTTGCCCTGAAAACAGTGGTGCCAGTGCAATACTATAAGAGGCCCAAATGCCTCAGTGGGACAGTGGAGATTATCACATGGGGGCAGGACTCATGTCCTGTCCCTCCCGTTGCATTGCAGAAGGATTTTTCAAATGACATTGGCTTATCCAGACATTATCTGTCTGGAAAGGCACAAGTGAGTGTGCAGTGATTGCGCGAAAGCCTTTCAAATGATATCACGTTGCTCCAGTCTTGTTATTATTGAAGTGGCATGCTAGCATTTTGCGGGGTTAACACAGTTCGTATTAATGCAATGCCACTTAATGACAGGATAATGACAGGATCTGCTCTATGTTTGAAAGCTTTCATGAGATTGCTGTTCAATGGATGGGTAAAGATGCAAGAGCAAATCCCATCCCTGTCCCATTTGTGATTTTTGGCTGGTTAAGCTGCATCATTCTGGACATTGATTACTCAGACAATAATGAATATTTTAATGCATAATAATATTGATTGGATTACTTACAATGGACATTATATTTGGAAGCTGCCCAGATGACTGTTATCACATTTTGGCTGGTAGGGCCAGGTTTATGGATTTTAGCCAGTTTTAATATTGATTTACTGACGCCTATTTAATTCTGGACCAAATTCCAGTACTTATCTGAAGGCCCAAATACTGAAATGTATTGGCCCATGAGTTAAGATCTTCGCCATGACTCTTTTTGTTGGTTGTGTTGCCTGTATCAAAAGTGGGATAATGGAAACAAAGAAAGAGCTTGTCAGCTGTTGGACACCACTATGTTATTCTTCCATAAAGATTTTCTGATGATAGGTAATGTTTGTTGACCAGACATTTTAATTGGACATGTTTCGATACATTTTAAGAGGTTTTAGGTCTTGTTTTATGATGTGATTGTAATACATTTTACACTGCGGTGGCATTGTAGGACAAATAAAGAAAATTAGTTAAAAGTTTTAAATAAAATAGTATGGTATACATTTGCTCACATGACTGGGTTCAGAAAATATTTCACAAATCCTTAATCTTAATTTGAAAATAAAAAAAAAAAAAAAAAAAAAAATAAAAAAAAAAAAAAAATTTAAAAAAAAAAAAAAAAACAAAAAAAAAAAATGTAAAAAAAAAAAAAAATATAAAAAATTTAAAATTAAACTTAAAAAAAAAAAATTATTTAATTAAAACAAAAAAAAAAATAAAAAAATAAAATTTAAAAAAAAAATTTAAAAAAAAAAAAAAAAGTCCCCACCTAAACCCCCCACCAACACAACACACTACAAAACACAACAAAACAAAACAAACACCACCTCCACGCCAAACACACCCAACAAACACCCCAAACACCAAATCTTACACATTACAAACCCCCCACTACCATTCCCCTCCCACCCCCCCTTTCATTTTACCCACCCCCCACCCTCCCCCCCCACCCCACCCCACCCCCCCCCCCCACACCACCTTTATCCCCCCCCCCAAACCCTCCCCCTTACACCGCCCCCCCCTTCCCCCCCTTCACCCTCATTCCCCCTTCCTTCCCCTCCCCCCCCCACCCCCCCCACCCCCGTCCCTCCCCCCCCTTTCCCCCCCCACCCCCCCCCAACCCCCCCCCTTCCCCCCCCCCCCCCCCCCCCCCCCCCTCCCCCCCGCCCTACCCCACCCCGTCCCCACCCCCTTTCCTCCCCCCCCCCCCTATCCCCCCCCCACCACCCCCCCCCCCCCCCCCCCCCCCCCCCACCCCTCCCCCCCCCCACCACCACTTCCCCCTTCCCCCCACCCTTCCCCCCCCCCCACCCCCCCCCCCCCCATTCCCTTCCCTTCCACCCCCCCCCCCCCCCTTCCCCTCCATTCCCCCCCCCCCCCCCACCCCTCCCCCCCCCCCCCCGCCGCCCCCCCCCTTCCCCGCCCCCCCCCTCTTCCCCCCCCGCCCCCCCCCCACACCCTTAACCTGCCCCCCCCCCCAACCCCCCACCCCCCTTCTTCCCCTTCTTCCACCCCCCCCCCACACCCACCCCCACCCCCCCCCACCCCCCCCACCCCCCCCCCCCAACCCCAACCCCCACTTCTTCCACCCCTTCCCCCCACCCCTTCCCCCCCCCCCCCCCACCCCCCCCCCCCCCCCACCCCCACACAACACCCCTCCACCCTCCCCCCCCCCCCACCCCCCCCTCCCCCCCCCCTCCCCCCCCCCTCCCTTCCCCCCCACCCGTCCCCCCACCCCCCCCCCCCCCCCCACCCCTTCCCCCCCCCCCCCCCCCTATTCCACACCCCCCCCAACCCCCCCCCCCCCCCCCCCCACACCCCCCCCCCCCACCCCCCCCCCATTCCCCAGCCCACCCCCCCACACTTCCCTGCCCCCCCCCCACCCCCCCCCCCCCACTTCCCCACCCCCACCCCCCCCACCCCCCTCTTTCCGCCCCCAACCGTTTTCCCCCCCCCCTTCTCCCCCCCTCACCCCCCCCCCCCCCTTTTCCCCCCCCCCTTCCCCCTTCTTGACCCCCCCCTTCCTTCCCCCCCCCCCCCCTTCCCCCCCCCACCTTTTCAACCCCCTTCCTACCCCCCCCTTTCCCCCCCCCCCCGTCCACCCCCCCCCCTCCCCCCCCCCCCCCCCCCTTCCCACCCCCCTCCCCACCCCCCCCCCCCCCCCCCCCCCCCCCCCCCCCCCCCCCCCCCCCCACTCCCCCCCCCGCTTCCTTTTCCTTTCCCTTCCCCCTTCCCCCCCCCCCCCCCCCCCCCCTTTCCCCCCTCCCCCCTTTTTCTTTACACCCCCCCCCCCCCCCCCCCCCCCCCCCCCCCTCCCCCCCCCCCCCCCCCTTTCCCCCCCCCCCCCCCCCCCCCCCCCCACCCTTACCCCCCCCTCCACCCCACATCCCCACCCTTCCCCCCCCCCCCCCCCCATTCCCCTACTTTCCCCCACCCCCCCCCCCCCCTCACCCCCCCCCCCCCCCTTGCCCCCCCTCCCCCCCCCCCCCCCCCTTCCTACCCCCTGTCCCCTTCCCCCCTTCCCCTTTCCCCCCTTTCACCCCCGCCCCCCCCCCCCCCCCCCCCCCCACTTTCCCTTTCTTTCCCCCCCCCCCCACTCCCTTTCTTCCCCCCCCCACCCCCCCCCCCCCCGCCCTACCCCCCACCCCTGCCCCCCCCCCCTTCCCCCCCCCCCCCCCCCCCCCCCCCCTTCCCCCCCGCCCCCACCCCTCCCCCCCCCTTCCCCCCTTACCCCCCTCCCCCCCCCCCCCCCTCCCCCCCCCCCCCTCCACCCCCCCCACCCCCCCCACCCTTTCCCTTCCCCCCACCCCCCCCCCCACCCCCCCCTCCCCCTTCTTTCGTCACCCCCCCCTTCCCCCCCCCCCCCCTTCCCCCCCCTTTCCCCCCGTCCCCCCCCCCCCCACCCCCCCCCCCCACCTCCCCCCCCTGTTAGTTTTCCTGTTTTTTCGTTCGTTCTGCCTGCCACTTCATACTGTTGGGCCGTCCCGTGCACTCGTTCCCCCCCCCTTCCTTCTCCTCACCCGCCCGTGGTTTCTCTGGCTGCGTCGTGTCTGCTGCGAGGATGGGTTTGCCGCCCTAGATAACCTGGTAAATAATCCTCATGTCGTGAACTGAAATCTATAACAAGTTTGAGCTATACCTTCCCTTTTCTCGTCTCAAGGTGCTACCGGATTTTTTATATCTCTTTATGCTGCAACCGCCTAATAGTGACACTAGTAAAAAAAAATCACTGGTAAACGCATTTCAATGTCCCCGCGCGCACATTCAGCAGCCACGTGCTTCTCCTTCAATCTCAGGTGTACCACCACTGCATTCTTGTGTTTGTGTTTTGTTCCATTACGCCAATCGCTGTTAAATTCTATCGCACTTCTCAGTTTAGCAGGAAGGGTAGAGCTGGGCTGAATGAAAAGACGAGACCCAGCCCTTTAAAAGGTTGCCCACCGTGGGTCAACACTGCTGCCGCCAGGTTCCCAGGATTTTGCAGACAGGAGATTTTCCAGCCTTACGTTGAGATCCCAAGGATTGATTTAAGAATGTTCATAATGTAAAACCATGCTCTGCCAGGTGAGTTAGAGCCTTTGTTTGTTTGGTCCAACAACCTTTTGGACTTGGGACTCTGTCTGCTTTTTCTCTTTTTCTCTACTAGTGTGTATCTGAACTATTCCAATGTGATACAATCAGAGTTTGTTGGAGTTACCCAAAGTCACTCTCGTGCAGGCTTTCCCTCAGCAATGTTTTTTATGCTCTGCATCATTCTCTCTTTAATGGTAGGTGAACCAGGGGTAACTCAGGGGAAAAGTCACAGAGCTTAGGTTGCTAAGCAATATAATAATTGGGTTAGGCCATTACCTAACCTACCTGTCCAGCAATTATGCCCACAATGCCCAGCCAGATTCCTATTTGGATTTGCAAAGATCAAAGCATCAGCTTGACCTTGTTCCCCAGAAACGGATAATAAGAAGGTATACTTCCTCGGATCCTGGAGGCAACATACTTGTTAGTCTCCTTGGTAGCTTTGTGCCAGAAAAGCATACTCCAGTTAAAACCAGCCAGATCAGTAGCCATTCCTACCTCCTTTTAAAAATGAATACCACAGTTGAACTATAGGATGTGTGAAGAACTTGCTTTTGAACCTTTGCCCCAGTATTTGACCTAATATTTGTTGTGTTCCTGATCCCTTTGATAGGATTTCTTAAAGAAAAAAGAAGGTACACTTTGGAAAACACATATATTTTAAAGCAGAAGTGGGCACATAATGCTCCATACTGGGGTTGTTTTCTCCTCGTGTCCCTCTGTTGTCATTGGAAACCACACCTGGGTTTGCCAAATATTAGCAGCACAGCAGGTTTAAAAATCTAGACCCCCCCCCCACCCTTAACACAAGGGGCAGGGGAAACATCCAGTTTAAAGCAAAAATGTTCTCCCAGCAATCTAGTAGTTACAAAGTGCCTATTTTGCTGCTGCTGTGTGACTGCGGTCTGCCAAATTTAAAAGCAAAGAGTAACTTTTCGCTGCAACCACTATGGTGAAATTCACATAGCAGCATCAGAGGCAGCCACTGGTATTTAGAGAGGATCCAAGGCAGCCTCGAAGCCCTGCCGCTAAAAAATGAGCTATTTCATCTTTAAAAGTCCACAACAGCACAAAATTTGTTTGTCTGGTTACAGAAGGTGCTTGAAATGTACTTGTAGCATCTCTTAGGATTTATTAAAAGAGGCAAAATTTCATTAGAATATATGTTTTCTGTTTGAAACAGATGACACTGTACAAATCAGCTGAGCCATCCGTGGGGAGAATGCAGCACATACACCAAGGATATCCAGTTGGTTTTGGCAAACTCTACTATTCCTCCTGGCAATGCTTTGACGTTATGCACATACTCTACATGGTTACAGACAACGACAGAGTTTGGAAATTCAAAAATCCACTTATCTGCCATCCAGAATGGGACTTTAAACGGGTTTTGCAGATGTGGTTTGTTTCCTTCCCCCCCAGTCCCTCCCCTTCTTTCCTGGGCAGCATACAACTATGACAAAAATTAGAGAGGCCTGAACTGCCCTCTTCCTGCACCCAGTCTTCCCCAGCCGTCTTGATCCTTCTAAATAATAAGGACTCCAAATGAAAATGCCAAATTTCAATATTGACACAGGTGATTCTTACTTTCCTCTGCAGCCTCACGATACTGCCTCTTTAGCTCGGCTGGGCCATCTGATGTGGAGAAGGAAGAATAATAGCAATGCAGCCAGTTGGAGATAAGATATGTTTTGGGAAACAAAGGAGTTTTTTTCCCCCCTTTACTCTCTTCAGTACAATATTATTCTTTCTTCTTGTCAGCACTGTAAGAGGATCGGCAAGGCACTGTGCCACATGTCAGACGGGAGGGATGATATTAAGAATAGATATAGCATAACACCATTTCCTCCAGGAATTTCTCAGTGAACAGGCTTCGCAGAGGGAAGAGATACTCTTTTGTAAGCAACTGCCTTGGAACATCTTTGACAGTAGAACTTGTGCTCCACAATAGAAGCTCTGTCATTAGGGGCAAAAAAAAGTGACTACTGAGAAATTCTAGCACACAAACAAGGTCAGATTTAGGAAACTACGCTGGGGAGTGAGTGCCTCTATTATCTCTCTAAGTGGATAGTGCACACCAGATTACTTTTCTTTTGGAATAGATCACCATGGTGCTATGATATATATAGTTTGTTTCCTTCAAATGCAAAGAGGCATTTTCTGTGTCTTTTCTTTTCTTTTGTGTGTGAATAAAGTGACCTTTCCCAGGGCTAACCCTACTAGCCAATAGCCTTGGATATCACTCTGGGTGATGATGCATGCTAAGACGATAACACTGGGTGGAATAAACCTGATAAGAGGTACAGATTCCCCAGTGTGTTCATGATGTGCCTCCCTTGAAAGTTTGGCAATCATTGGAACAAAATGCTGCCAGAGAAGGACCAGGATAGGGTGGGAGTGGGAGAAGGGAATGAAAAGAATACAGAAAGTATGTTGAACTTGGGAGTGAAAATGCAGGCACTCGTTTTATATCTCTCTTCCTTTCCAACACAGTTGAAAAGTAGAGGAAATGTCTTCATCAGGAGATCAACCAGATGGACTCCCAAAGACCTTTAACTATTCTTTTTTAAAAAAAGAAACCCCACTAGAATAGAAAATACATTATTTAGATATACGTTATGCTGAAAATAAGTATATGTGCTTGTCCTATTTAAAGATGATTAAGAAGTGATAAGAATAAGTTAAAATTATGTGATGCTGTATTGTCTGGTTGAAATTGGAGGGCTGAATACAGCTTTGTTAGGGCCTCCTAAACCATTTACCAGGAAATGCCTTTTCTGTGGGTTTCCATTGGCTTACAATAGGCAGACCTTAAAATTCACCTGCAAGAAATTGGGTAAAGAAAGAGTCCATGGAAACAACTGTTTTGGAAAGTTAGCTTCTCTTCCTCCTCATTTTTTTTCAACAAAGCCTTACAAGAAGGGGATTAGGTTTCACTATATTCTAACAAGATAACAGAAATATAACTGAATACTATGGTCTAAATGCAATTGTTGATCCTAACTAGAATAGACCTGTTGAATGAATGGGAACTTGATAAGTCACACTGTGTGAATTCCATTGATTCAATAGGTCTACTCTATTGAGACTAATAGTTATATTTAGGCCTAAATCGTGATGCAAATAAGAAACAGTTTGTGAATGTCTTTATTTTGTGAGATAAAATGCAGATGTTTTATTTTTTAGATGAAGGTTTTTAGGTCCAAAAACTACAGAAAGGGGGAAACAAGTCAATTTAAAGCACTCTGTGCTTGCCTGTTACCATACAATATTGGCTGCATTTGAAAGCACAGAGAAGTCTAATATTGCACAGAAACCAAAAGTGTCATAATCTCCACTGAGGTACAGATTCCCCAGTACTTTCCTCATAATACAGTATATCTTCTCCAGTGTATATATTTGGTGCACACGTAGCTAGAAATGATCTTGAAGGCAGTGAACAAAACAAAGGCCAGACAGTGTCCCTGAGAACATTCCACACCAATTGCAAACCTGAGTAGTACTGATCAAATAAATGTTATTTGATCCAACAAGTTCCGTAGCTGTTTTCCCTAATTCATCTCTAATGATAGAATGAGCTCACTTTTGTCTCAAGAGCACGCTTTATAAAAAAAACAACACAAGTTTTCACCGCTGTGAATTCAACCCTTTGCTTTGCCACAGTGCCACTGGTAATCCTAATGAATAAAAAGTGACTGTGTATTACAGTCAAGTGTCTAACTGCTGCACTGCATCAAATGCAAGCCTTGTGGGCAGTAGCTTTACAGGACCTCCATTTTTGATAACTTGATGGCATCAGGCAACCTCAGTCATAAGCAATGTCTGAAGGTTTTTGAATCTCTGGTGTGCGTGTATGTTGACATCTTCAAAAAGATGCCAGTGTGAAAGTTTACAGCAGCTCTTGTCCCACAGCATGAAACTGAAAATGCAAAATGCCACCACAATGGCCCCTCAACCCAGGCAAGCTTGCCCTGTGTCATCCACTTCTGGTTTGCCAAGGGCTTTTCAAAGGGTAGCAGGGGGAAAAAGGATTGATCTGTTTGGTGGATACTGTGTATCCTTTAATAGACAACAAGGTAACATTTCGTGTTAGTTTAGAAATATTGTTTTGTACTGTACTTTCTTGGATGGCGATGGAAAGACAAGTTAAAACGAAAGAAAAATGCAATGTTCTTTAAATTCTGTATTATTAGCAGCCTCTGTTGTATATAGTGTTTGATAATAAAGTATTAATTTGATTCTTATGTCTTTTGTAAGTGAGAAAAATAGACTTTCATGATATTAAAAATTAAATTTTAAAAAAGGAAACCCACTAGTTATATATGACAGATGCAGCTGTCATGGCTATCAAGAACTGAATGACAAATAGCCACAACAGGTCACCATACACGATTCACCCATGCAACCCATTCACCCAGATGCAAGATTTCACAGTGTCAGGACTCGGAGCAGTGTGGCATTTGATGATCAATGTTTTGTCCTCAGTGTTAATGGTCTGACGTTGGAGCCCTGTCCTTTTGAGGTTGGGTTTTCATTAGCATGTTGATTCTCAAAGGCTTTGGAATTTAATTCTTGTTTTTTGTGAGGATTATGATTTTCCAGTTCTTTACCTTTTGTTAGTTTGTTTTCATGGAAGGTTTGTTTCCAAAGGGGCCTTGCCAGCATCATATGTGATATGTACAGTGACTTGATTACCCCAACCCAATAAACAACAAAGTAGTGGTGTAAATAATTTTCTTTCCTGTGTAACCAGTATTGAGGGAAAGAAACAGTAGCTGTTGAGGGGGTCTGTTCAATTTTTTAAAAAATGTTTGTTTTTTAACTGATATGTTTCAATTGCTTCATGAAAACAGTGGCTGTCTCAGTTTTGGAAGTTTTCAAAAACATGAAACTCATTCATACTGCAGTCAGATTACATGTGCTCGCTAGTCTTACTTTGCAAATGCCCTGTATCAAATCGGTTCTTTCTCTTCCCTGCTCTCCAACTTTAGCAAGTTCTCTTTTCACCCTCTGCCCTTTTTTTTAAAAAAAATGGAGCAGTGAATAGGCAGATCTGTTTCTGATTTGGCATTACCAAGTTTTTCCCATGCATTCACCCCCGAGTTTTTAGGATGTGAGACAAATCTCCCTACAATGGGCTTGCTGCCATTGTCTGTACAGTTTAATAGATGCTGGCATGTTGGAGGTTACCCATGAGTCTACAAAATCCGCTTTCCATACTTACTCTTGACACCCTATTGAAACCACTCATTGTGTGTCCTTCTGGGTATGAAAGTCCAGCTCAGTGTGGTCCTGTGCTTGTACTGCCCTGCTTTGCAGTTTCTTTGCACTTATTCATTGAGTGCTGTTTTTGAAATGCTTACATTATATGAACTTAACCGAAATTGTAAAAAAAACCAAACCCAAAACCCAAACCTGAAACAACCCCATGCAATCTGTATTTGTATATACACGTGTCCGTACAATTATATCTGAATAAACAAATTAAAGATTTTCATCATTTTAATGGATTCTTTCAGGTTATCTTTTTGTTTGCTGAATAACACCTTTGTTTCAGGGGCTGTTGAAAACTGTGTGGGGATTGGAAAGCTCCAAGGAGTATAGTACTACATAGTTGTGAAATGCTTGGAATGCAGTTTCTGCATGGACTGAATACCTAGACCTGTCACCACCAGGATCCACCCTGATTTGTGCCTTGGCTGCTCTGCCATTCTCCACCCCATGCATCTGCTTAATGGTAATGTCTCTAGTGTAGTTGTTCATGCCATCTTCTAAGTGCAGGTAGTAAGAATACAGCTTTATATTAATTGGTCAACTTTCCTTGCCTTTTTTTCTGGTGAAGAGACATCTCCCTGCTTAATATGAACAAGTGCATCCTAAGGGACTGCAAAAAAGGGCACAGAGTGGCACCTCTTTACCCAACATGACCTTCTGGTTAACAAATAAATGGGCTAGGTCAGCATTTGGGGAAATCTTGCAGATGGGCTCTGACTTTCTCATCAACTTTTATCCACCCTGTTTTGGAATTTTGATCACTCCCTCACTAATAGTTCAATGTTGATCACAGTATGCATTTCCATGGTATTTGTTAACTGATACTGAATGCCTTCAAGTATCTTTTGCTTCACAGCATTCTTGTTATTTCAAAAAAAGGAGCTTTTGGCTCTTGTAATTTGGTGGTGGTGGAAACATAAAGGAACAAACAGGCCTGAAATCACATAGGAAATTAGGACTGAAGCAAGTAGTTCTCCCTCTTGAACAAGAACAGGAAAAATTAAAGGGGATGCAACCCCTTATTTCATAATTCTAGCAGCAATTGTTGCATATCTTTTGTTCTCCATTGGGTGGATTTACTGAACTCTGACACTAGTAAATGCTTTGTAACTTCAAAGAAATGATAGGTGCACAAGAACATCAGCTGTGAAATCAGGGCGAGGAGGGACATGCAGAGAAAGCAGCTGATACATACCCACCATGCAGTTCAAAATACAAGTTTTAATTACATCCATGTTAGCATTAACCTCCTTGAAAGCTTTTTATTACATTTAATTGGTTGACAGGGCAGCAAGTACTAATTATAACTTGCTGTGACTTCTCTTTACAAATTAGGAATGACAGCTCACTGAGAAGAAGAAGAGAGGCATACACACGTTCAGTACAAAGCTGGTGGGCTCAGCCTTTGTTTCTGGAAGTGTGAATGCAAGATTATAAATGACATGTTTGGTTTGTCTTAACATAAAAGCCCACAATTACAAGTTGGCCAATAAGTGGCCACTGTACTAAAGGCACTGTTCTAAAGTCAATTCAGAGGATGGACTTTGAATTCTAAAGCATGAATGCAGTAATAGGCAGATGCTGTAACTGGAGATGGGGAAGGACCAGATGGCCTTCAATGCCCTTTCCGTGTCTTTCGTTCTATGTGTGTGATACTGATTGTCAGTTGGATAGTTGTCATGTGGAATGGTGGCTTACCTTGTATAAACGTGTTTATATCCTTGTGGGCATAGATCTAGGTCCACCAGTCTGCTGCTGGTAGACATCCAGCTCCAAGGTACAGATGAATCTGGAATTGACCACATCTTAAGATACTGCATTACACCATAACCTTATTGCTTAACAAGTGTGATTTCCCAGCATTTTTCAACTTGAGCCAACATGGAAAAAAACCCTTTCACACTACAGGTTAAGCTGAACATTGCTGTAGTTGATTATGTATTCACATTTCAATTGGATTTTTCCATTTCCCTGTTCATTAGTTGGGGCCCAATATTTTCTGCTTCCATAAAGCTAATAAAGGCAGTGAGGAATCAGTGACCCTCCATATTTAAAAGAATCAACATACATTTTGCTTTGAAATAAGTGTCGTTGATTGAATTAACTTCCACAGAATAATATTTAGAATTATGGCCAATTTTTATTGGTGTGCAAGAATCAAGAAATGTGTCCTTTCAGGCAGTGAAAAGGGGCATATACAAAGCTGGAACCTCCCAACATTGACCATAAGTCCTGTGTAGGTATTCAAATTATGGACAGTATGAATATGCATAGGAAGATCAAGATTGTGGTGGCTGGGCTCACTATGAAGTAGCTTGCAGTATGTTGTTCAGTTACGTACACAGTGGTACCTTCCTTCCATGTTCTTCCTGAAATGTTACAGATTGCTGTCGTCATAAATGCAACTTGAAACCCTATGTGGTATTGCATACAGACAGCAAAACTAAATCTGTGGCTTTGCAGGGCTTACCCCATATATCTAATATTTCATGTCCAGAGGGTGGGTTGGTTGGTTGTTCTTGAATGCAGGAGCATTCAGTTACATGATTCACCTGCTGTTTTCTGGAATGGTTCCCCTTTTTGGAAAAGCTACATACTGTATATTATTTTCCATTTTCACCTAAGTTCACTTTTACTTTGAACAAAGAAAGAACCATGGAATCCTAACCCCTTCCCGCCCCCATTCAATAACAGTTGAGGAGAGCTTGTGAGCCACATTAAGCATGTGTTCTCAATCAGGAACCTTAGGGGTGCTTTTCATTTGTCCAAACCAACAAATTGCATTGTACTAGCAAAATAATATGGTGTGGGTAATGGAACATGAAGTATCTTTCAGGTGTAAATACTAAAATATAGTCATGCTTTTGCTAGTATGCCCCTTATGAGATGGAAAAGCAGAAACATCCAGTATTTTTAGGCATCCATCTAACTTTTGCAACTGCTGTTTAAAATGTGATTGTTAATGTCCACAATATATGTTAATGTCTTAGATTTAGAAAGCTTCTAAGGTACTAGAAAAATAATTAACAAGGGTTCATCCATGACTTCATAAGGAGGGGGAATCAAAGCTCCATTAGTATTTCAAGACAAGAAGCTGAATTTGTTTTCATCCTTTAGCAACGAACTACTGTATCTCAGTTCTGACAGTCACAATCTTTGCAGAGGAATACTGTACGTCAGGTGACTTCTGCAGTCAATAATGTACTTTAAAACATCCCATTTTTCTGCAATGATTATCCAAGTGAGTACTAGTTGTCACCCACTAGAACAAAAATGCTTGTCAATTTTGACAAGGAAACAAGGGAGAGAGAGAACAGGAAATAAAGTAGGCACATTTACTGAGGAAATAAAACAGCTACAGTTGTTATGTTCTCCTTTACCTTGTAATGGCCAGGACTTTGTCCTGTTTATTATATGTTTTCCTGTTGTTTTTAATGCCAAACACTTTTGTAATATCCTGTCTATTTAAAGAAAAACAGTTTGGAAATAATAACCTTGCAAATAGCTTTTCTTGATTTATTAGTATTTTATTGCTGTTTTTGTTATTGCTTTTATTAATGCTGATGAGAACAGTTTGTTTACCAAAGCATACTCTTTTGATGCACATTTGTAAAGGAAATTTGGGGAGACAGCCCTCCCTACATTTTGTATTGTACAGATACTAAACTGTGTGTGAGAGTGAGAAAGAGAGGGGGGCACAGATCTTGTCAATGTGGTTTATTACACACTGATCTACAGCAGTGCACAACTGTTATGAACTGTAAATTAGCCAATCTGGTCCATAGCTAGATAAATATAACATTTTGAGTTCATTTCTGATGTACTTTTTAAAAATAAAATAAAATTTGTAAATAAACCCAAATGTGGATGTGTTATCTTCACTGAGTCATGATTCTCCATAGCTGTCTCAACATAATTTTTTTAATATTTGTTTTGTGACCACCATTTATGTGTTTGTGAAACATGGTATTCTCCATGAATCTCAAGGGTGCTCAGATCTATGGGCCTCCTGATGCTGAACTTCAAACTTCCTCATAGCTGTCACTGGGAATAAAGCTTGGGACTAATGGGAGCTGGAGTCCAAGAACACCTGGATGATCACACATTTCCCAACCCTGGCAGAAAGCATTATGTGAAAAAGTATTCCAGCGTTACTAATAGCAGATTGGCTTTGCTTTCTTGCAAAAACCAATTGCAAAAGCTAAAGATGTTCTGTTGATATGATTCTTTATATTTCTCCTTAAACATCCTAACTTCTTTTCTGTTGCATTCAAGCAAGGCACCATGAGAATTTTAAAGCTTTATGCCGAGGAATCAAGACAAAAATGATGGTTTCTACTGTTGTGATCTGGAGAACGGCTTCTTATTTCAACCCAGTTTTCCCTCAACATTTTAAAATGTTCATTTTACAAGCTAAATGCAACAACAAGATCTCTTCCGACAAGCCTTTCCAACTTAGTTACCCTCCCCAGATATAGAGATATTTGTCCCCTCATCTGTCTGTTCTTCCCCACCTATCTTTCTGCCTATTTTTTGTTTAATGTTTTTAATGTTTTTATACTATTACTGTTTAATTCTGTTTTAGTATTGGGAATGGGGGGTAGGTCTAGGGTTTGATTATTTTTTTTGTAACTATTGTAATTTGATGTATTTTACTGTTGTAACCCGCCCGGATTCTTTGTGATTGGGAAGGCTAGAAATAAATTATTA
>NC_056523.1:271366959-271512785 GCF_019175285.1 Sceloporus undulatus
TTATTATTATTATTATTATTATTATTATTATTATTATTATTATTATTATTATTATTATTATTGTAACTCTATTGTAATTTGATGTATTTTACTGTTGTAACCCGCCCGGATTCTTTGTGATTGGGAAGGCTAGAAATAAATAAATAAATAAATAAATAAATAATAATAATAATTATTATTATTATTATTTAGAGTGTCTTTCCAGTCAATGAAGTAATAGTATTCACAAAAACAAGGCAGAATCAGGTTTCTGGGGAATTAAACATAGGTGTCATTTTTAATCAGAAAGAGGGAAGGAGTACACACATTCATATGTTTTATCAGTTTAATTGTAAACATAAATAACAGTCTAGTAGCATACAGTTATTTAGTTCAGTAGGGTTCATGGTGTGTGTGTACGTGTGTGTCTGTCATAATTCCCTCTGCAGATGTTCAATGAGCATAGTAAAGCTAAGAGTGTTTTATCACAGTTAACTTCTGCTGAGAGGTCACTTTACTTATCTTGTATACATTTGAACTGTGCTTAGAAATGTCACAGGCTATACTACTTGTACTTTGTGAGCCTTTGGCTTCCATGTTTACAATCTTTTTCTTTGTCCAGAAACAGATGCCTACCCACACACAAGCATGCACACACACCAACTGAGCATTATACCTACCTTCAGTGAGGTGTGTTTTGGGTCATGGAAGCTTATGGTACAATAAATCTGTTCATCTTGAAAGTGTCACAAGTGGACTAGTTTGTTTATTGCAATAGGGATACCCAACCAGAGCTAGATCAAACAGTTACTGCAGTGATGGCGAACTTATGGCACGCGTGCCAGAGGTGGCACTCAGAGCTCTCTCTGTGGGCACATGTGCCATCATCCCAGCACAGAGTTTGCTAGAGTTTGTTACTAGAAAGCCAGTCTAAGTGGGTTTTGGGTTGCAGTTTGGCCACTCGGCCTTGAAAAGGTTCACCTTCACTGAGTTATGGGAATAGTGAAACCTCACATTCATTATTAGCCTGGCAGTAATTGGTGACCAGGCATTTTATGCAATTGAGTCAGTGGATAGGCACAGGGTAGTAGTAGTAATAGTAGTAATAGTCTCTTGCCTTTTCCCAAGTCATGCAGCCCTTCAGAATTTGCTGGTCTACAGCTTCATGCACCCCTGGTCAGAATACCTAGTGTGAAGATTGCTGGGAGTTGTAGTTTAACAAGATCTGGAGGGCCACATGATTCCCATTCTTTTGGAAAAGAATAATCAAAAACATACCTTTATTCAGTAGAATCAAACTGAATTGCAGGAGACTTGATTAGGAAAACTCAAGAGTTTTCTCTTTTGCTTTGGTAACTTTCAGTCAATAACACCTTTCTCTCCCAAACTAGCTTAGAAGATAACTCTGAATGAATCTATACACTGATTTGGGACACTTACAGCTATCAGTGCGAATGCATGCAATTGCTATCATCAGTGATAATAGTGATATCTTGATACTTCAACCCTAAGAACTCACAGACCAGTGACAGAACAGCCATCATCTTCATTCATCATAAGATGACTCTCAGATTCAGAGTGAATTTAGCCTTTGATAGGAAGTCTGAGATGTCTTGTTAAAGTGTATTTCCGACACCTGACAAAAAGAAAAGGTGTTCAGAGTTTATGACATAGAGATCAATAAGGAAGAAAATACCTTATGAGATGGAAGCTGTTAGTTAATAGCTGGCTATGGGCCCTTCCATAAAAATAACACGATTTTTCATTGTTTGATTGCCCTCCACTTGACTTACCTGTAGAATGCAGGGCTTAACTCCACTGAAGAGCATCGGCCTGTATGTACAGTACTGTAGCACTTGCAAAGTTGGAAAAAATGCTCCAGAAAAGCTGCTCCAGTATGGCATAGTAGTTTGAGTACTGGACTGTAGCTCTGGAGACCAGGGTTTGCAGAATTGTGCCTTGTCTGCTGGTGACCTTGGGCAAGTCACTCTCTTTCAGTCTCAGAGGAAGGCGATGGCATGCACCCTCTGAACAAATCAGGAAAACCCCATGATAAATTCACATTGGTGTCATCATAAATCACGAATGACTTGAAGGCACACAACAGCAACATATTTTTATACCCACTATTCTTAACTAGTCACACAATATGCACACGTCTGTGCTAGAGTTTGTAAAATTTCAGGTGTCCAGATTTGATGGGGGATTATGGGAGTTATAGACCAAAAGGGAAAATTCCAGAACTTTGCCATCAGGAGACCCACAGGAAAGGCCTGTGGTGGAGTAGGGACTGATTGGTGATGGGAACTTTTTACATAGCTTCCCCAAATCCCATCATTCTATTACAACCTTTTGACCCACAGCTGAGGCCTTTTTCTGGGTGACCCTGGCCTTCAACAGGATAATTTTTAAGGGAAAGGGCATACAGTTGGAATAGGATAGTGGCAAATTATCCTGAGCTTGGGGAAACTTACTTATTTGGACTACAACTCCCAGCATCCTTAACTGAGGAATTGCCCACTCTGATAGGGGATTCTGGCAGCTGTAGTCTGAAAAGTACCTTTTTTTTTTTTTTGCTACGGAGTTATACCCTTGTGCTAATATTTTTACACTTGCACTGCACAGGACAGACAATAATCTAAGGTGACAATAAAAGTACTTTCTGTGGCATTTTATTGGCAATTACCTCTTCACACAAGAGGTAATTGCCAATAAAATGAAACTTTTAGCAAGTGGATGAAGATCCAGCTCTGAACATGTCTTCTGTTGTCTTGGTCCAAATAGACCAGTTTTCTCAGCTGATGAACATAACATTAAAGACAGGTTGCAAAAAGGAAATGAGAGGAAGCTGGACACTGTTCCCAATCCCAAAATTAAAGTTTTCCTTCTTGCTTGTTATTCATAAGGGAGGGGAAGATATCCTTATTTGAAATAAATTAAAGGGGTCTCTGGGGAGAAAAATTATACGGATGAATAATCATCTTGGAATGCTGTATGTTTCCTTGGCACTACAGAAGGGATTTCTGATTGAATGTACCTCGTATTTTGTCCTTCACAGCACCACACTTCACAGTGCAGTGAACATCCTTGCCCTGGGGATATTGCAACAACCTATGGTCTTCCATAGATGGAGCAGAACACAAAATGAGCACCATGTATGCAAGAGGGAAAGAAGGATGGGATACTCCATCTGTAACAATCTGAAAAGAAGCTTTCTTCAGCTATCTGATAGATATATGGCTTTTTTGCCTAGTATTCCTAGCTACCAAGTTATAGCAAACCCAGTGTTCCAGTCAAATTGTTCCATGTCACGAGCATGGGAGAGTATTTATTTGGTGAATATTGCTCTCTACAGTTAATTTCATTTCACATCTTGCACTTGGGAAGATAGGAAGTTGCCTTACATTATAGCAGACTATTACTCCAGTTTGCTCAATATAATATCAACTAGGATTGGGAATTTTTGGTAGTTAAGGGGACTTTGGAGGACTCCTACTCGACTGGCTCCCCTGTTTTTTTTTTATATTCCCCCCCTACTTCCCCCCCCCCCCCCATGCCCTCTGGGAGCAATTTCATTACATTTCATCTCTCAACTTCTGGGTTACCTCCCTTTGAAAAAAGGCCTGTGGTGGGCCTTAAACATGAAAACAAGACATAACTCGATATTTGGTGGGAAGGGTTGGTAGCATGGTGGAGGAGAGCTGGAGAAATGCAGACTTTCAGTGTTGGTTTGCAGCATCATGTCTGCAATTAATAATGTAATAAAGCTTGAGCTAGGAAAGAATGACATTTTGACTCTAAAGTCGAAGGCTTTCATGGCCGGCATCCATAGTTTTTTGTGGTTTTTTCAAGCTATGTGACCATGTTCTAGCAGAGTTTCTTTCTTTCTGACGTTTCGCCAGCATCTGTGGCTGGCATCTTCAGAGAATGCTTTGCCTGGAAAGATTGGGTGTATATATACTGTGTGAGCCTGGGAATGCAGGAGTGATTTGTATGTGTCTTGTTCTATATTGATGGCTGTCATTTTGCTCTAGCTGATCCTATTGCAGCTGTATGTGTCTGAGTACAACAGGCAAGGTAAACAGAAGCTGCCTTCAAAATCCCTTATTGACCACAAAAGGAAAGAGCAGATAAACCTGTCTCACCAGCTACTTTCAAAATATTTTAGAGTTTGTTCCCCAAAAGGGAAAGTAATCGCTAAAAGGTTCCACATATTTTTATTTACTTCTGCAAGGCTTATGTGAACTGGTTGTTTCATTCCTCATGTTCATATTGTTAGTTTCGAATAAATAGTTTGCTGAAATGTTCAACTGTCCTTTTTTGTCTGGCATAGGAACTTATATCTGTTCTTTCCATACTATTTCTGCCTCTGGCACCAAAGTTGCTGTTGAAGAAGTAAGGCCTAGGAACACATTTACTTTGTTAGATGAGGCGTACCTGTATCTGCCTACTCCTTTAACAGCACATACATTTGATGAAGTGGACTGCATCCCAAAAATGTTTATGCCAAATAAAACCTATTAAGTAATTTTGATCATGCCTTACTAAATTGCTGCACTTTATTAGAGAAGTCGGTAAAATGCGTGTTTCAGAGTGAAATTTAAAAGAAAAATCCAAAATCTTGGAGCCTTCCTAAGATGAATGAAAATGATGAAGCCCAAATAATTAGAAAGATGAATAGAGGACATAGACTTTCCAGTAAGTGTTCAACGGTTCCCTTATCCCCTCTTTTTAAAGTGTGTGGAGGGCATGACAATAAATCAGTATTTATAAGATCTTGAAAATGATTCACATAAACCTTGACAAGGCACTTGTACAGTATAATATGCTCTGATCACACACCTTTAAAAGTAGTCAGTGAAATTGCACTGGAAGTGATTTCCTAACTGCCTAACCAGCAAAAAAACCCAGCTATGTATAATTGAAATAAACATGTTGTAGGTGACAGAAGCGAAGGCTTCTTGGCCTCTGGTTTCAATGAGCCTTTTTCTGCCATTTTTGTATAAAGAGTTTCACATCCCTGTCTTTATTTTGAAGACCAAAAGGCATAATACTGAGTCCAAACTACCAAGTGCAAGCTATAGCATGAGTATTAGACAAGCATATGGTTACAATGCTTGGCAAATAGGCTTTGAAAACAGGTTTTAGATTGAGGGTGCCATAATTATGTTTTTGTTGTTGTATGCCTTCAAGTTGTTTCCAACTTATGACAGCCCTAAGGCAAACCTATCATGGCTCTTTTTCTTGGCAAGATTTATTCAGAGGAGGTTTGCCATTGCTTTCCACTGAGAGCATGTGATTTGCCCAAGATCAGCCAGTGGGTTTCATGGTCAAGCTGGGAATTGAACCCTGGTCTCCACAGTTGTAGTCCAGGACTCACACTTATGCCGTGCTGGCTCTCCATAGTGAAATAGTAGATAGCTGGCTCTCCACAAAATGTAGTTTTATGATAAAACTATGTAAATGCCTCACAGTATACCATAACAGCTAGTAGCTGGATTAAGTGAAGGATGTCTGTTCAGCTGGTGATCAGGGCACGGTGATGACATTTCACCAGGAAGTTGCAACAGGGACTTCGGACAGGCATACTGCTTCTGATGGTTGTAGCCTAATTTGCTGGCGAGAAGGGACTGGAAATCTTCTTCTCCTTACAGCTCAATTGCCAGTAAAGCCGACCTCTTTCACTCAATTCAGCTGCTGGCTGTTAAAGTGCACTAGTGGGGATTGGGCCAGGAGATATTATTTACTTACACACATGTAACTGATTAACCAGTGTAGAATATTGGCAAACATTCTATTACCAACCTAGGCATCCCAAGTAGAATCATTATCTAAGGGCCAAGTTAAACCTGATAATATACTTATATCTGAATTGGGCCAAATTGTATAGAATCAGAATACATATTCTTCACTGCCACATCTTGTTTGATACAAGCTGGCTCACTCTACAAGCTTGTGCTGCAGTTGTGCTGTAGTTTGGTGTAACTCATGCACTCATCTCTTGAAGGCAGAAGGGGAGAGAGTAAATGAGCATGTGGATATGCATTGCGCCAATTAAGTTTGTTCCCCCCCCCTTTCCTCCATTCTTTTTCAAAAAGCTCCATTTCTTTAATATGCTTATCCTGCATTTGTTTTCAGGTACAAAGGAACAAACCTGAACACATTTCCTGTGTGCTTCTCTCATTAGCCAAATTTCCTCCAAACTCTTGTCCTCCAAAGAACTTTTGCCAAAAGGTTAAATGGAATATGCGGAGTTACAAAGTGTTATGAATATTTATGATGGGGGTAATGATGGAGGTTACGCGTCCATGAATAATAAAGGTATTTTTCTCAAGAACAGATAATGAGATCTGTACAAAACAGTGACGTCGCTAAGTGCGGAAACCCCACTGAGAACAGCGGGGGTGGCTCAGTGCTTCCCGCCTCTGCCCTTTCCTCCTTCAACTGAAATCAACAAGTAACACGGGATACACAGATTATTATTTCTTTAAAGCTTCATAGTAAGTGGGAGTTTTATCTACTCTGAATTTCATCATCCCCTCCTGTGAACTTCATTTGAGGAACCTCAAGGGTTGCAACAATAAAGTGACCTTCAACTGTGGAACACAAGGTTTTAGTCCCGAAATTCTCAGGGCAGCTGTTGGCATCTTAAACAGAAGCTGTTGCTGCTGCTGCTGCTGCTTTGCATTCTCTTCAGGACCAACTGACTGGAAAGGTTTTTTTTTACAAACGCTGGAAGTTTTAGGTATTTCACTTATTCAGTTTTTTTAATAGACAAAAAGCAGGCCAGTTTGATTTGAAAAGAAATAGACTTAAGCAACCTTGTCATGTTATTGGAAGTTTAAAGCAATGTGGGGAGAAAATCATAGGTTTTCCCCCCCCAATGATGTGTATGTAGGCTCCTTTTTGTAACATCTTCTCTTAAGGAAGATGTCAGGTGATGAAAGCCAAAGAATGGTGGACACTGAAGAAACAGTTCATTTGTATTTCAGGTTTAGAAACCAAAGACGTGTTGGTGCAGTCTTGCCTATTTGGAAATGGCCCAGGCTATTTGAGTGACTAATAAGTCTGGGAGATTTTAAAAATACAGTTTTTGCTGGGGTTTGGTTCCAGGACCTCCCATGGATACCAGAATACATGGATGCTCAAAGCCCAGTATATACAATGGTAAAATGATGTTGTTTATATAAGATGGCAAAAACAAGGTTTCATAATTTCAAGCCATGGATGGTTGTATCCATGGATACAGAATTCATGGATGCAGAGAGCCAACTGTATGTAAGTTTGAATTCAATGAAGAACTATTTCTGACCTGTCAAATGATACCTCAAAAATCTCCAATGATGGTGGTCCATACCCCTGTTTAGTCAGTCATCATAGCCTCTCCACACTTTAGGGCTTGTTTCCTCTCATATAACATACTAACAAATGGCAGCAGTCCCCATCTCTATGTTTCAAAGCACATGCTTGTAATACACAGTGGCAGGAAGCCATGGCCAGAATCCTGGCAATGACTTAACAGCATGATGTACAACACCTGCAGGGGGACAGAAGAGAAAGACAGCTGCCCTGTTGGCTACTGTTAGCACACCCTGCATACCTCGTGCTGTATTTTAGAGTCTCCATATTTTCATATCTCAGCATGTTTTTGAGAGATTGAGGACCTTTCAGGAACATTTGGTCAGGTTCCCAGGAGAAAAGCATGTTCTAAGGGATGTGCACATCCAGATAATGAGACAATCGAATCTAGATGTGTGTATTAAGTGCTCCTTCCTTCCTTCCCCTAAGTTATCTGCACCTCCTATTGCAACCTGAGATAAAGAAGCTCCTTGCACACAAAGCAGTAAGCCAACCTCTTTGCCCACCCCTTGTTATCTTCCCTGCCAGACTTTCCTGTTCATCCATTCTGATCCAATCGCTGTTTTTGTCATACTAAAATTAAAGCCATCAACCAGTCTGTAATCCCATTGTTGATTGTTGGGAACGGGCATCCAGTCTTTGTTACCTGAAAAAATAGTCCACCACCAACTGCTGACTCTTAAGGTGGACTAGTGAGGATTGGGCCAGGAGATATTACTTAAGTGCCTCCATGTGATAATCCCTTTAAATTTTTGTCTCTAGTACAGTCAACCCTTGGATTCTGCATCCATAGATTCAACTGTCCATGGCTTGAAAATAGTCAAAATAGATATATTCCAAAAGACAAACCTTGATTTTGCCATTTTATATAAGGGACACCATTTTACTACCCCACTGTATATAATGAGACTTTAGCATCCCCAGATTTTGGTATCCACTGGAGTTTCTGGAACCAAATCCCAGTGGATACCAAGGGCCCACAGAAATTAGATTGGAAGAGTAAAAAAAGAGAGGATAGAAGAAGAGAATCAAAATGTTATTGTTCTTCTTCCTTCCTTTATTCTTAGAATATAAAAGTATGCTGTATTAATGTAAGGTATGTGATATTTTATAACTCTAATAAAAAGAAAAGAAAAAGAATTCAGAAATACACCCTGTCCAAATTCCACCAACATTGCAGGGTACAAAACCACCACATGTGCTGTTTTTTTTTTAAAAAAAACAAACAGAAATTGATTTTTATTATTTTATTTTATTGGAAATGTCAGAGAGGCCAAGAACTAATGTGCAAAAAAGAAACACAACTCACTACTTTACTCCTGTACAAGTAAGATTGGCTTACTGCTTTGGGTGCAAGGAGCTCCTTTATCTCAGGTTGCAATAGGAGGTGCAGATGATTTGCATCAGAGGTTCTGTGGTATGTACTACCAGCAAGAAAGATTAGGTAGGTGAGAACATGAGATACAGTATTTTCTATAGTAGCACCTCATAGGGAGGTCACGTTGGATTGACCTATACTTGGTGGTTCTAGATGGGCAGTAAAAGCTTAACTGTTGCAGGGCCTTTGGCTGTTACTCTTTATCTTGTTTTAACGAAGATTGTAATTTCCTGGTGCTTTGTTGTTGTTTGTTTAATTGTTGGTTTGATATGTTGTTACACTGTAGTTTTAAATTGTACATTTATTCGAGAAGATGAAGAGTAAAACTGTCTGTAAATAATATGGACAAACAAATGAATATGGAAAGCAGGCATTCTATAGTGCTGTGAAAATTGGACTAGGACCTTGGGAAACAAGTGTTTGAATGCCCACTCCATCATGGAAACCATTAGGTGATTTTGGGCAAGTCACAGTCTCTCAATCTCAGATGAAAGCAATGATAAACCCCCTCTGAGCAAACCTTTTCAAGAAAATCCTGTGATGGGCTCACATTATGATTTCTATTAGGATGACTTAAAGGCACACAACAGCACAAATAAATGAATTATACTCTAATTTTTAATTGTCACATCTCATCTCAACTCAATGTCAGTCGGTTCCTGACAAACAAAGCTTAAGAAGAAAAAAGTAGTGGCCATTCACAATGATTTTCACTACAATAATATCTTTCTCATTATTTCCCATTAAAATAATTCCTCAGAAATCAAACTATTTGTCATTCTTCTAAGGAAATGGTCACCCGTGATGCTGAGGTCTTAGTGTCTGTTTCAAAAACCTGCCCTTTCCCCATGACCTATACAGGATTACAGGCACAGGCTTGGGAGCAATCTGTTCACCTGCTAGTTCCTGTTACGTTCTCCTTTTCTGATGTTCTGGTTGGATACTAATGGCCTTAATTTCCTTCCAATGAAAGGGCATTCAAGTTCTTATGCATGCCAGGTTGTGCTATGGTTCAGTGTTAATGCTTTGGGAATCTCTTTGACTGCTGCAATTTTTCTAAAATAAATTTCCGCTCATAGATGGGACTATTCTAGATATATTATATGCCAATAAAACTGTTTGAAAGGCTTCACCTGTTTTCCTGCTGTTCAACACAACCCAAATAATAGCAATTTTGGATATAAAGCACAAAGATCTGAGTTTTGCTGTTGTTCCAAAGACACCTCATAGTTCAAGGTCAATTCCAAGACCTTCTTCCCTGTCTGCCTTCATCTTCCTTAAATAACCCATCTTCTCTTGTCCTTGCTATATCAGCCACTGTTCTCCAACTCACATTTCTCCTTGTTTCCTGGCTCTAATGTTATGTCTTAGGGCT
The DNA here is from genome assembly GCF_019175285.1 of Sceloporus undulatus. NCBI lineage: Eukaryota > Metazoa > Chordata > Lepidosauria > Squamata > Phrynosomatidae > Sceloporus > Sceloporus undulatus. Next base: position 271,377,051 of record NC_056523.1, read on the forward strand.
TGTCTATATGGGCCATTTATACATCCCCTCATGTTGCCCTCTCTACACAATGTAGGGCCAGTAAGATGCCAGATGGTACAGTGAAATGCTGGGTAGCACAAAGATGCCTGTGTAATCAGCTGCCTGGCATCACTCCAGAATGCCCAGGTAATGCAAGAAATTCAGGAGAGCTTTGGGCCAGAGTACCCTGGGAGCAGCTTGGAGTATTCTGGGCAGTGTACACCTGCCCTTAGTCTTTACAGAGAGACAAATTCCACACCTTTCCACCTTTATTTCATGTTCTCCTTTTAGAAATAGAAAAACATTCATTTGGAGCCTTTAACCTCAATAAGATTTCATTATGACTCTGGGTTCTGCTAAAGCTACCCTTTCAAAGCTGCTATGTCCCCACACAGTGGGACACTCCACCTCCATTGGTTATAAAGCTTACATAGGGCATAATCATGTAGCCCATGGAGAAGAAATATGTGTAATTCTCTTCTATCACACATGAAGAAGTTAATAATGTCACCATAGGTAGAAGCCACATTTTCTGCTAATTTATTTTTGTGATCAGTCTGAAATTTGGATTTCACTGTTAGCCAATTCCTCTGATACTGCATTCAGTCATTTGAATAGGACGTGAAAAATAAGCCTATGGGAGCACTAGAAATGCACAGTGAAGAACTAATTGAATGAGAATTTGCTGCTGAGTGTCTGTGTGTGTATGCTGCAAATGCTCCAGAATCTTCATTAAGAACCACCAATAGCGTAGTACTCTAATAGAAGAACATGCTGGAAACCAAAGGCCATCATATTAACTACAAACATTGCCCAGTTATTACATCATAATTTAAACAACTCAGGAAAAATTGAAAGACTGGACAAAATTGAAACTGAATATGCTGGGAAGACTTGCTATTGTTAAAGCACTTATTCTCTTTAAGTTTTTATTTCTGTTCCAAAAAAACCTGCAAGACTAACAACAACAACAACAACAACAACAACAACAGATTGGCAAAACAGTTGAGAAAAATTACAAGGAATAAAAAATTAAATACAAACAAGCTGTCTTGGGGGGTTGGCCATTCCTAATTTGGTCATCTAATAGTAGGCATTTCAGATAAAACAATTTTGTAAATTTATTAAGGGAAGTCTGGAGATAGTATGCATTTAAATGGAGAGTGATGACTCTCCTTTATACAAGGAATTGTTAATATTTCTTCCCCCTTTAAAATAGTATTAATAACCCTTCTCTTTTGGAAATAATTAGTAATTGGAAAACTAACTCTAAATTTTACAAACAAAAATCCACCAGGGATACCTTTTATTGGCCAACCGAAATGCACAATATACTTGTTGCAAGTTTTCAAAGCTCTATGGGCTTCTTCATTAGGCAAGTTGCTACAAACCAAACAGGAGGGGGAGGGGGACAACTGGAGATATGTCACTTCTGAGCCCTTTTTTTACATTACACCCTAATTTTAAACATGGAGATAAATATAAACAATATTAACAATGGAAACAGAAATGAATATACAGTACACAGTTAAAGATCTATTCCTAGTGGGTAAACTGCTATCAATGCCTCCTTATACAATACATCAATATTATTTCAGAGAAAGACAATGGAAAACATTGAAGACAATTTATAGGTGTTATTTAACACTGGTAAAACTCTATAGAAAGAGTCAGTGTGGTGTAGTGGTTTATGCATTGGACTATGACTATGGAGACCAAGGTTCAAATCCTGGTTTGGCCATGGAAATCCAATTGGGCAAGTCACACTCTCTCAGCCTCAGAGGATGGCAATGGCAAACCCACTCTGAAGAAACATGCCAAGAAAACTTTTTGATAGGTTTGCCTTATGGTCACCATAAGTTGGAATCTACGTTGGAAATCATAGCACACAACAGCAACAAACTATAAAATAAATAGTAATATCACACAGTTTTTCTGGGCTGTGATGCTTTTGGGCCAATAGATCATATGTGGTTAAAGTAACCAAAGGTGGTAGATGTCTGGAACAGGTTAACTGATTACTTAAAGAAAATAACATATCAAGAGTTATACTCCAAAGATGCTTATTAGTATTAACTATTTTTAAAAGAAATTTATGCAAATGTTTGCATCAGCATCTTATTGCTATATTGCTGGGGTCTACATGATCCATATTTCAAGAATGTGGAAAACTCTGGAAGATCTCTTATTCTGATGTTGGTTAGACTGTGTGGAAAGTTACCATTCCAGAAAAAATGACCTGTAGAATCAGAACGGCTAAAGCGGAACTAACTCAAACCCCATGTTTGATAGAATTTGGTCTCCTTTCATCTTACTAATAAATGAGCAAGATATATGGGGTGGTCCATCACCACATCAGCAATTATTTTGAGCCCCATCTTTTCAAGTTGGTTATGTTATTAAAGTCATTTGGTGTAATTATTTTGTATAGAACTATATTTAAAATTAATATTTGTATTACTTTACTGATTGTGTTGCTGTTTGTCATCTTAAAATAAAATAAGAGCAAACGTCAACATATTCTTCAAATTCTTAGGAGATTATTGCACCGCTAAAAAAATGTCTTACCACTACTGAATTCAAGCTTCATTTGCCTGTACTCTGTATCGCACAGCTTTCCTATGAAAAAATTGCCATCCGGGTACAGCCCGACTCCAATATTGGTCCTTGAACTCAATTCGGCAGCCATTTTTCAAAGTCAGAAAGCTCCTGACTTTGAAAAATGGCTGTTGAAACGAGTTCAGGGACCAGTATTGGAGTCGGACAGTACTCAGATGGTGGTTTTGCGGAGAAAAGCCATGCGATAACAACAGGGTACAGTCTGAATGAAGCTTGAATTCGGCAGTGGTAAGACACTTTTTTCAGGAGTGTGATAATCCCTTTAGTATGCTTGATCTAGCTGCTGATGGAGTCTAGTGGGATGGAAGTCCAGATTACAAAGCCTAAGAAATAATAGGTTTTGGGTTTTTTTGTTCAGTGCATGATAGTCATGAATTTAGATTTTAATTTGTATGTTGCTTTCCCACAAGAAGCTGTGTTAAAAGCTACTTCAATACATAGTCACCAATAATATAGGTGTCAAAAATCAGCATAAAATGCATCAATCAGTATTTCAGTTCCAACTGTAATAATTCCATATACATTTCACTTTTAAGGGAAAGAGCACACCAAAACATCAAGAATAAGAATGTCAGTACTACCTTATATAATATACAAATACAGCAGGAGAAATGATCAATATAAGAATTTTATAAATATCAATTTGATATTGAAAGGTTAAAGTTGCAATCCTTGCCCAGACTCCAAAAGCATGGATTGCCAGCAGAGATGTGCTTGTATGCAAGCTATTTAGTTGTATGGAAAGCCACATCATGTTTCCCTTTTTCCACTTAAACTGAACAGGGTTTTAGACTATGAAATGTTTGCCTAATCAAAATGCAGTTGCACCTTACCCATTTAAAACTTCCACATAATGGCAATATCATTGGTCAGATGAGGTAGAAGAATCTTTCCCCCCTCCTCTCTCTCTCTCTCTCACTCACACACACACACTTTAGTTTCTTCCTCTTCTGAACAGAAATTTCCTAATAGTGCTTTTACTTCCTCTTCATTCTCACTCCTTTATGTGCATGTCTGGAAATTCCAGCTCCCAATGGTTTCCATGAACAGCCTCCAAGAGCTTGAACTTAAAAGACTTCAAGTAGGATCATTCAGCTCTCCCAGTACATTTTTACTCAATGTGATTTCCATCAGATGGATAGTGACCTTGTTTTCTTTTTCAGTCCATCCTGTAATTGTGGCTCCAACATAATTCTGTGCTATCATACCACATGCATCCTCTGTTGTCCCCATCTGTTGAGAAGCACAGCTGGGAGGCTAAAGCCGCTCATCCCGCATGATACTCCAGAAATACTCATCTTTATGCAGAGCTCTCTGAAACATTATGTCAAACATTATATTTGTAAATCCCTTCCTGGGATGTCACAGGAAAGGAACATGAGCCCAGACAGCTCATGTATATATGCTGACATGCCATCATCATTCATTGGAAGCAAATCACCTATGCAGCAGCTACTCTGTTTAACAGCTTGGTTTACTGGGTGACTGCAACATGGAACAGCACCAGCCAAAGTCTGTGCCGTAGCTGGGCCAGCCAGTTTGTGTTTAGAATGGGCTGGAACTAGCATCATGCTCAGATCACATTAGATCATAAACCATACAGGCTCTTCCAGGAGGTAAAAGGTATTGGGGGGGGGGGGGCGGAATGTACACTTTGTCAAGACACTCCAAGGTTTAAGGAAAGTTACATCTCCCTACTCAACTCTATAAGCTTTATATCCTTCTACAAAAAAGATATTGGAGGGGGGAGGGTAGACAGGTTGGAAGGCAGGAATTAAACAAGTGACAAGGTTTGTCCCCCGGAGCTTCTTCCCTTTCCTCTCTACACATTGTATGTGGGAGCATGTTGCTACCTTGGATCATATGGCAGAGGTCTGACAGGGGTTGGGGAGGCAGATTTCAAGAATGGGGAGAGAGGGCTGATGAAAGGAAAAGTTGCTTGAGAAGGCTTTGGAGAATGGGGATGGGTAGCAGAGACAGAAAGGAGAAGAAATTCTGTACAAGTCAAATCACAAGCTGGATTATTAAAGTTACTCTGCCTGAAGGTGGGTTGTTGGGCCTCACTTGTGTGAACTTTGTCCATGTCCCTAAACTGTGTAACATTAATGTTTCTCTGAATGTATGAACCAAGAGGAGGTGTTGCGCTGGTACAAAAAGTGAGCCGATGCTTCCATGTGAGATAGCTACACAGTTGAAAAGTTATTTTTTAAAAATAATTTGTCCACTCATTCATTACAGTGTTTGAAAAGAAAGCCCATTGTTCTTATACATTATGTAACACAATATGGAATAAATAACTTGTCATGTTATTTGTTGTAGTGCTTTAGAACTGATAAAAGAATGGAATAAAACTTGAACATTTTCTGTCAAAACGCCTCCAAAAATGGCTTACGTGTTCTCAAACTAACTTTTGAAAGTAACCAGAAAACATTGCAATAATAAAGGTGTTTTGTTTACTGCTCATTGTTTTACTTTTGAAATGTTCCATCATTGATCTATCTATCATCTATCTATCTATCTATCTATCTATCTATCTATCTATCTATCTATCTATCTATTTCAATTTATATCCCACTTTTCTCCCTCCATAGGACCCAAGGGCTCCGTTACACCTCGCTGCAAAGGAACTTGTCACAGGTACTTGTGATTTCTTAGAGTTCTGACTAGTTGTGGTATACAAGACAATTGTACACTCCAGAGCTGGAAAGAATGTAAATTATCCCTTCTAAATTGTGCTGTTTGTATGAGGTGCAATTATACATGCTAGAATCCTACTAAAAGGATACATATTTGGATAAACATACTTCTTGGGGAGAATGCTAATTACATGGAGTCCATACATGTAGCACTGAAAAATAATAAGGGAAGTTGTTGAACATTTTTAAAGACAGCAAGTTGTAAGTGTGTGTATGTGTATACAAAGTACAAAGCATAAGGTAATATTCATCTAATTCCCTTTTCCTTACATCATAAGGTGACATGACCCACTGGAAAATACAATAATGCTGGGAAAAGTGGAAGGCAATAGGAAAAGAAGACTACATTACAGATAGATTGAACTTTCTCGCACAGTCTCCAAGCACAGAACAAGAATGGGACAAAAGAGGCCTGGAAGGGAACGGAATGAGTGGGGGATGCATTTTACTTCACACAGGAGGTTCCTCACTCATTGCATTCCCTGCTCTTCCATTCCCAATCCATCCCCAGAGGAGGAGATTTTTGAGAACTGTTTTGAGCAGTTTTCAAAAATTGTCCTCTCTGGAATGGATGGGGAATGGAACGAGTGAGGGACTTTGTGTGCAGTAAAATGCATCTCCCACTCATTCCACATTCGTTCCTGTCCCCTTCCATTCCATTCTTGTCAACATCTGGACTCTTTGTCATGCTACCAAATCTTGGCCCATCTGTGATGATCTATGAGCAAATTCACATCACCTATGGGAAGTGATTTGGCAAACAGTCAGATGACAGTTTGAGATCTCATCACCAAGTGGCTGGGAGCATCAGCACCTAACAAAGCTCTGCAAATGGATTCCACCAGTATATCTTTTAAAGACTTTTATGACCTTTAAGAGTTTATCAGTAACTGTTTATTAGTAATTAATTTATCAGTAATTATTTATCAGTAATTAGTAAAATGCAGCAAACACCTTCATGTTACAAACAGAATTAATTAAATTATGATGGTTTAATCTAATCCAGTTTCTCACCTTTAAACAAAATCATTTCAGCAATGGAACCTACCAGATAATGCTCAAATTAAACAGTTTGCATAGATAATGAATGTCAAAGGGGTTGTCTGCATGGGCCAAAAGGCATGAGTTGCCCCAGTTTTCTGTTGTTTAGTTCAGATGATGCAGGCCAAAACCCCCAGGGCAGGATAAGGCCCAATCCTGCCAGAACAGATGTGAATACAGAGGTCCAATCCCATGGAAAACAGCCTTTACCTCAGGTTACAATACCCCTGGCTTTACACAAAGTTTCCTAGAAACTTTGCAGCAAAACCTGGCTGTTTACACCACTTCCCCATGCTCTTTATCTTGCTGGCCATCACTTTCACTCAGAAGCACCCCAGTCACCATGTCTGACATGGAAACCAGGCACATGGCTGTCCCCACGTGGTCTGCCCTTGTCAGACATGGGAATAGGGGGAAGGGGCTTCTGAGTGAAAGTGATGGCTGGTCCAGGGTCAGCATGGGGATTGGTGTATAAATGCCCGCCCATCCCCATGCTGACACAGGAATTGACTGGGTCTGCACTGGGACCAGGAAAGCATGGGCTGAGCCTATACTTTTCTGGCCAGTCTGCACAGCACTAAATTGTCTAAAGCATAGGACAAGGGGACAGTCTTTAAAAGGATGGTCACCTTGTCAAATTATTGGATAGTTTTTGTGTACTTGTCCCCTACAACCTATTGGAGACATCAGATCAAAGGGCCCCTCCCGTGCAATAACTGTTGCTTGTTTTACAACTGCAGCATGGGCACTGGTATGTTATCCATTGTTGAGAAGAGAGCTGAATCCAGAACAGGTGGAATATTGGGAAACAATACTTGTGCTCATGAAATATAGTTATTAAAGATGAACAAGGGTTGGTCAGTAGTTAGTCTGCATATGTAAAATAATTGCTGATCCTTGGCAGATTGGCACACCAATAGCAATGGAGCTGATGCCTCTGCTTAGTTAGAAAATAAAGAAAAGCAAGCAAGTTAGACTCGTGGGCTAGAATTTCCTGTTAGTTTCCTGTTTTTATGGCTACAAGTGCAATGAAACCGAGCATAACTGTACAGCCCCACCAACCATGGGATCATTACAACTATGGAGCAGCATTTATCAGAAGAAGAAGACATTCAGGGCAAACCTGACTCACAATTATTTCCAGATAATTTGAAGCATCATCCAACAAAGTCTGCTGCTGAAGTGGAGAATGAATGAGTTCTATATACCAAAGCTCAGACCACTATTTGTTGATTCTACATCGGCTACTCAGTTAACCTATGTAACTAAGTTAATGTCATGTGACCCAACCCACCGCATAATCCACCTTCAGAGTCAGTAGCTCGTTCAGGCAAAGGAGATCTGTGCAACTTCCTATTGGGAGACAAGGAAGATGATATTTCCATTCTGCTCCCACCAGTGAATGAGGCTGTAACAATTAAACACAGGACCCTGCCACAAATCCTTTTTTGTAGCCTCACTCATTCATGGGAAAGGGTAGAAATATCATTCTCCTTGCACTCTCACTGGAAGTTGAACAGATTTCCTTCACTTTACCTGACTGCTGACTCTTAAGATGGGCCGAGATGACGTTTACATAGCTTTATAGTAAGTCTACATAATCTTATTAAATACAGACCAGTAGTGTGTGTGTATGTGTGAGTGTGTATGTGTGTATGCATGCCTTCAACTTATGGTAAGCTCATGGGTTTCATATGGTTTTCGCAGGCAAGGAATACTCAGAGGTAGTTTTGCCAGCTTCTTCCTCTGAAATATAGCCTACAGGAATTCATTGGTGGTCTCCTATCTAAGTACTAACCAGGATTCATCTTGCTTAGCTTCCAAGATCTGATGGGCTATGGTGCCTTTAGGGCATTTAGGCCCTACAGAGCAATTACAGATCTGTAACTGCAATACTGAATACCAGCCATTTACTCCAGTCATTAAGGTTTGAAGTTTGGTGAGATTTTGTGGCTTGTAGACTGCAGTGCTACCTTCCAGTAAAAATGCTTGTTAGTGATGAGGACAGCATGGGATAAACTAAACAAGGACCTTATGTGCCTATTATTTTCTTACTATTATAAAAACCTTGACCATACTGAGTGAGGACTGAGAGTGTTATATAGGACACACCAAAGGATTCAAGGGGCTGGTGCTTAAAAATAGAATAATGAAATGAGTTCATTGCCATTTGCCCAGAGGGCCTGAGATGACCTGACTTGATGAAGTTCCACACAGAGAATGGCTTTTATTTTTAGGGCACTCTATCTTAGACCAGCAATGACTCTACTGATAGCAAAGCAGTGGGGATACTTTGTCTTGACGGCTGGCACTTATGCCTGAAAAGAATGGAAGAGCATATTTAAACTGTCAGACCTTAATTGTTTCATTAGGCGATGGTACCTCCCTCAGAAAAGGAGTAAGTGAACCGCTGAAAGAATGAGTGATGAACAGCAATTCTGAGAGGGCAGAGAAGTACTGCATGGCTTACCTCTCTCTCATTCTCTCTCTCTCTCTCTTCCTCTCTCTTTTGTTTTCCCTCCAGTTCATCTCTGTCAGTAAGCAGAGGATTCAGGGTTGCTGAGGGATTTTTTTCCCCAATGCATCATAAACTGCTATTAAAATGGAAAGAATTTTATGAGTGTGGAGTCTCAGCTCTAGTATATTTTAAACAAAAACATGCCAGACACAGTGCTGGTGTAGAGAAAACAGAGCAAAATGAGATATTTTTTTTTTAAGTGTTGAGGTCCCTGTTTTAGGTTTCGGCATAATTGAGGAAATCCATTTACAAATGTTCTGAAGTTATCCACTTTCATTGTTGCACAAACCTTCTTTGTACAGAACCAGGAGAGATATTCAGAGCATAGTCAAGACAGAATAAAGTATATCCGTGAGCCTTCAAGCATCTTTCTAAGGACTTATCGCATTGCTTAAATAACCCAATTTACCTTTTTTGAATTGAAGTGTAATTCGGAGGGCAGCTGGGTCCTATTGCAACGTTTTTGTTGCTGAAGACACCAGGAGAGTCTAGCCCTGCCGCAGCCTGTGTCCTCGGCATGCTTCAGCTCCCTTTTTCGAAATAAGACTGCCAAAGCCTGGAACCCAGGCTGCAGCCGGGCTGGACTTGCCTGGTGGCTTTAGTGGCAAAACCCTTGCAATAGGATCCAGCTGCCTCCCTTGAATTTGGAAGGGGTAAGCAGAGTTATTTAAACGGTGTGGTAAAGTCCTGAGTCAGGGATAGGAATCAAACAACCTATCAGAAGGTGTTGGATTGCAACTTCCCAGCATCCCTCAACACTGGATATGTTGACTAGCCAATGGGAATCGCTGTCTAATCACACGTGGAGGACTGCATATTTACCACCCTTATCCAAAAGCATAGTACACCTGAGTGTGACAATCTACTTGGCAATTTCCAGATGGCCTTTCCAAGCGCTGGTACTTGAATACTGAGCCCCAACTATCAGTTTATCAATATACAGTCAGCTCTCCATATCCATGGATTTTTTCCCCATAGATTCCAGCATCCACAGCTTGAAAATATTTTAAAAATGTATACATTCCAAAAAGCAAATCTTGATTTTGCCATTATATATAAGGGGCACCATTTTACTGTGCCATGTATTTAATGCGACTTGAGCATATACAGATTTTGGTATCCACGGGGGAGAGGGGTGTCTTGGAACAAACCCAGCAGATACCAAGTGCCCAATGGATATGCATTTACAAGTGTGGTTGCTTTCTTTTTCTCTAGCATCTCAAATTCTCCATTTTAAGAAAATCCTGATAATGTGCAGTAATAGAAATTTCACCACAAGATGTTCCTGATCAGCATCTTCCCTGATGTTTACCCCTTCCATGCATTACTTCCAAATTATGCATCAGATAATTATGTACACCTGCGCAATGAACAAGCAGAGTAGGGAAGTTACTTTTTGACATTTGAGTTCCCACCATACCTCATTAAACACCACCACTATCCAACCTGGCTGGGGGATTCTGGGAACTGAAGTCCAAATGGTGAAAAATATTACTTTTCCCAGCTCAGTAAACAAGTGCAGGCACATCTTGCATAAGTATGAAGTTGTTATTATAGCAAGAGCCCACTCTAGAACACAGTTTGGAGTTGGCCAGAGGTTTGTTGGATTTTGTGGGAGGTAAAATAATAATCAATAATGGCTATAATCCTATATCACAGTCTTTATTACATAACTTTATGCATACTTAGCTACATAGAAGAGGTGCTAAAGAACCATCTCAATGAATTGTAAGGATGCCTAACAGGATACTGTCAAAAGTGGCCCAATGTGCATTGGACTCTCCCAATGTATATCAGTTCTCCTTAACTAGTGTTCTGATGCCCATCGGGAGTGCCCAATGCACACTGGCGCCCATTGACACCTGTTGTGCCACTACTACTACTACTACTACTACTACTTTTAAAGAACCAGTTCATACTTTTCCTTTTAGTACTGCATCTCTGTAGGGGCTCTTAAGAAAAGAAGAAGTGGTTGGGGGGCCTTTCTCTGATTTATTTTTGGCTACCCTGTGGAATAAAATTCCACAGCATGCTTCCCACTTACATACATTTAGAGACTTAATGGCTCTTTATGGCAAGAGCCGAAGCCCTGGTGACATTTTGTCAAGAAACAAAACAGAAAGCTTTCTCCTGGCTTAAGCTTAAAATCAGGTGTGTGCATGTGTCTGTTTTCTTCAGCTATATTTATCCTCTATCTAGGGATTTTTTCTTTAGGTACAAAGAGCTGAGTGTGATTAATGGCTTTTTCAAGGGAAAAAAACTTCACTCTTGGTGTGGGCAGCAAGAAAAGGGAGGATTCCTCACAAGCATCCTTTTAAAATTCTCGAGTGGGAGGAAGGCTGCCAGCAATCGGTTGGTGGCGGCAGTTGTGTGGGCTACAGAGCTTTACTGCCTCTGCAGATGGGTCTGATGATTTATTCCAGCTTCCATGATTTAAAGGAGTTTTGTTTAAGTGAGTTAATGCAGTTCATCTTTTAGCTCACTCTTAACGCTATGCTAATAGACTTTGTCCAAGTTTACCTGGTGTGTGTTTTTTAAAAAAGAGTTTTCAGTACATGAATCATATAAAGATATATTTTCATTTTTTCTAGGGAAAGGTAGGCCATAGGGGTTATATATCTTAATGAGCACTTGAGATGAATTTATACATGTATCCAAAGCACTTAAGACTGAAGTTTTGTAGGCACAAGTGCCATACCCGCTCCCATTCAAAACCATATAAACAACTGTTGAAAAGGTTTCTATCCTTATATGAATAGTGAATCACTGGAAGCCCATGAAGCACGCTTGTATGCTATGAAAACTATTGAGATGCTCTAACATGAGCCTCAGCTTCTCTGGGCCCTTTGAGATCTTTCAAAACCAGACCGAAGGAACAATTATGCACATGTAATAATCATGTCTTGTGTGAAGGAAGAACCAGGATGTTGACAAGCTGGAACATGTCCAGAGGAAGGCAACCAAAATGATGAAAGGTCTGGAAACCATACTCTGTGAGGAGAGGCTTAGGGAGTTGGTTGTGTTTACCCTGGAGAAGAGAAGGTTAAGGGGTGACATGATAACTATGTTTAACTATTTGAAGTGATGTCATATTGAGGATGTTTTCTGCAGCTACAGATACTAGGACACATAGTAATGGATTCAAGCTACAGGAAAAGGGATTCCTCCTAAACATTAGGAAGAACCTCCTAACTGTAGGAGCTGTTTGACAGTGGAATATGCTGCCTTGGAGAGTGGTGGAGTCTCTTATTTGGAGGATTTTAAATAGAGGCTGGATGGCCATCTGTTAGGAGTGCTTTGTCTGTGTATTCAAGCATGACAGGGAGTGGGACTGGATGACACTTGTGGTCTCTTCCAACTCTATGATTTTACAGATTTCCAGAAGCATGCCCTTCAGAAACACACTGGCATTTGATCTTGCTTGCCTGCCACAACATCAGTCTCCTCTTGAAGCTGTCTGAGAGTAGCAGTAACGTGTGTTGATGTCCGGGGGCTAATAAAAACATATTACAAACAACATTATCTATAACCCATTACTTTGGGGAGTGACACAGTCATTAAAAATGTCATTTTACAAGCTAACATAATAACTGGCAACACTGTTACTTTTTCTTTATCTAACAAAAAATAATGATATGGCTCCCCCCCCCCCCCCACACACACACATCTTGTTATTTGATTCCTAAATAGTTTGGGACGGCACTTTGTGTTGTTGTTTATTGCTATAATTTTTTAAAATTTTAACATATAAAACAAACAAAACAAATATTACGGAAAAACAACAACAACAGAACAAGAACATTTATTGTATATCATCCAGTCTGTCTTTCCTTGGTATTTTGTTCTTTATCTTTATTACACTTTCTTGTCAGCTGAATTTCTCCAATATTTGTTTACCTTTTTTCTTTTACTGAACTCTTATCTATAGTTTCTTTTACCATTAATTTCTTCAACCAATCTTTAATACCTTTATACCACCTTTTTCTTCCTTGATATTTCCACTCTTATGTCTCTTCCTGTCTTACATATCTTATAATTTGTTGTTTATTGCTATTAAATTGACTTTGACTAATGGTGACTCCATGAATAAGAGGCCTCCAGTTCTCCCTGTTATCAATAGCCCTGCAGTCTCAGGGCTGTGGCAACCTTGCTTGAGTCTATCCACCTGTATTTCGGCCCTTCTCTTTTCCTACTACCTTCTTCCTTAGCATCCATGATTGTCTTTTCTAACTAATCCAGTCTTCACATGATATGGCCAAATAGTTTAGTCATTTTAGCTTCTAAGGAGAGTTCAAACTTGATTCACTCTGAGGCTGCATCTACACTGCTGATTTAATGCAGTTTGATACTGCTTTAATTGTCATGGCTCAATATTATGGAATTCTGGGATTTGTAGTTTTGTGATATATTTAGCTTTCTTTGTCAGGGAGCCCTAGTGCCAGAACAAAGTATAAATCCTAAGAGTCCATAGGATGGAGTCATGACAGCTAAAGTGGTGTCAAACTGCATTAATTCTGCAGTGTGCCCACAGCCTCAAACATTTATTATGTCCACAGCCTAAAACTACAGTGTATCCACAGCCTCAAACTGCAGTGTGTCCACAGCCTCAAATATTTAGTAGCTGATAGCATTTGTAGTTGATAGCATCTGTAGAACTAGCTCTAGTTGAAGCTTAAATCATATTTTTTTTTTAAAAAATACTGAATTTACTAGGGGGAGCTGGTATCTGTCAGTTGATATGAAGCAGGTGTTAATGATAGCATTAGTGGTTCACAGTTACACCTGCCAGCTTATATATTACAAGCATTCAGTTTTACAAACGTTTTACTAGCTCCCACTAGTTCATATCTATAGTCCACAAGTACACATAACTGAAGTAGTTTTAGACATTGGTTAGAATATTCAGGCTTAAAGTATCTAAAAGCCACTGTACCCCAAAAGTGATGGGTCTGGCCAAACAATATGGACTTAAGTAGAATATGACTAGAGATCATTAAAGGTAGCTGTGAGAGCTAGCCAGGAGAACAAAACTCTGAAAATTTTCTCTAGGAACTCCAATCGTCTCATTTGGCAGGGATAGTCCCAATTAATACTCTGTCATCCCACTTTTTAAGGTCCTTTTAAAGTGCAACAGTTTCTCTCTCCTTTTTCAGCATCCCTCCTTGTCCTCAGCATATATCAATTGCTGATTCCTCATCAATAATGTTTATCATCTTGATCACACGCTGTTATTACTTGGCCACACATGTACCAGTTTTCCTCTGTGAAATGTTGGAAAATGTGGTCATTCCACCAGGGCTAGCCTGAAGGAAGAGACTCTTCCCTCCTTAACTGTCAACTTCTGGCCTGAGAGGGAGTGATCGACCCAGCTCCACCAGGGCTAGCCTGAAGGAAGATGCTCCTCCCTCCTTAACTGTCATCTTCCTGCCTCCTATTCCCCTCCAGCTATGCTCTGACTGTGTGGGGGAGAGGCTTGTGTACCCTAATGAAGTTGTGAGCTATGCTGGTGGTGGTATAATAGCCACCGGTAGACCCTCCCATGCCAGACAGGTCACAACCGAAGGGTCTGACCAAGAGCACCAAAGGGCAGGATGGGCTCTCTGGCCTTATGGCAACCATCCCAGGAGAAAACTCTAATCCCAACCCCGGGCAGATGGTGCTCGTCTAACCCTGTAAGGTCAACCATCTAAGAGAAGGAGACTCTAATCAAACCTACAACCCGAGGACCTCGCTGCCACCGTCCGTGCTTGTCAAGGCCTCAGCAGTCAAAGCTCTGGTTTAAAGGGTGAGGCCAGTTCTGTGCATGCTGCGCTCCACCAGAAAAATCCATTGCACAGGCTCGAAGGATACATCCAACGTCATCAACACGCTTGTAGAAAACATGGATGAGTCCTTCCTGAATCTTCGTTCATGAAGTAAAGCCAAGAAGAAGAAGAAGATATTAATGGCAGCAAAATTTGAAGGACCAGGAATGTAAGTAAATTTATAATGCATACTGAGAAAGACTGGCTACCAGATTCTTCAGTTTAGAAATGCCAGATGGTGGGTTGAAATTTCACCACATTTGGTGACTTAGCAGTGAGATTTTAGAAAGCCAGTAATGTACCAATTATATAGCTGTGCTATTAAGATTACAGGAAGAATATATGTGGAATCTTTTGAATAACTTCATAGTGCTAGAAGGCATTTTCTGGTCCAGTTCATATTATACCCAGTTTCGGTTTCTGTGTACCAGGTTTCTAACACCATTGAATCAGTCTGGTTATGTACTAAAAAAAGAAAATTAGGCTTAAGAAGGAAAAACATTTACATATGCCATCTAGACAGGGCTAACAGATGGTTGGAAGGGATGTGTTGTTAAACTTAATGAGAATATAACCAAACATGGGTAAGAGCAGAAGCTTATGCCTATTTTGTGGTGGTGATGGTAGCAAAAATAATTCTGTGCCAATATAGAATCCTTAGGGTGTTGTCCAGCATTTGTGGCATAGTTTGGGGCCTACATTCTTCAAGGTGAGATGGATACAAGGCAATGAGCTTTCCAGAGCATCCTCTCCTAAGAAGCCTGCCTCATGCCAACATTTTTTAGCCTTTAAGTGTCACAGACATCTATAGTCTCCCAACGTTTTAATAGCATGATCTATCTTCTTCTCATAAGAAAGGAACAGTTAGCTTTGCACAGGACAGAGACAACCCAGAAGGGATAGTGGCATCACTAGGAGGGTGCTGGGGATGTGAAATGCACCTCAGAGGGGGCTGAACACTCAGTGGGACAGTCACTCACTGGAGCTTATCCCATGGCTTAATAAACCAATTAACCTCTACCCCCCTTAAGTCTTAATTTGGGTGACATCCTGATATTATCACAAGGTTTTTGCTGCCTAATTTGCTGCCCAAATACAACCCGGTCCATCTCCACTTCCAGGAGCATTCTGACAGCCATTTTCTTAACACAGAAAACTCCCAGATCTGAAAAGAGCCATGAAGAGCACTCCTGGAAGCAGGGATGGACCTGGGCTGTATTTGGGCAGCAAATTAGGCAGCAAAAACCTTGTGATGTTATCAGAATGCCACCTGAATTAAGAATTAAGACTGGTAGAGGTCAATCGATTTATTAAGCCATAGGATAAGCCCCACCCTCTCCCTTTCACCAGCCAGGTCAACATTGCTATTTATCAGCTGTGGCAGCTTGTGGGAGTGGAGTGCTGCTGCCACTGCCTGGCAGCCCCTTCTGGGTCTGGTGGGGCTGCTGGGTGAGCAGGGAAAAGAGGCCTGGCTGGTGGAGAGGGACAGCTGGTGTGTGTGTCAGGCAACCTGGATGTGACAGCATGAGTTACCATGCTGGGGTGACACCAACCCTAGCAACGCCACTGTCAAGGGATATTACTTTTCTGTTGCTAATGGAATTGACATTTTACAGTCTGGCTTTTATTGATCTTTGTCCTTGGTCCTCATATGGCCTAGAAGGGGAGTGACTTTTGCCTTCATTGAGATCCCTCCAGAACAACTGAAAGACAACAGAAACAACATCTGATACAAAATGTAGACCAGTGACACTACCACCATCATTTTTCTTCTCTTGTATGACATTTTAACATCTTTGCCTCATAAAGCTGGCATGATGTACTTTGTGTATTCAGTTGGCCAATAAAGGCATCACTTTTTTGTGGATTTTATATCTTCCTGTATTTCTCTGCAGTAGGTTTTGCATCATGGAGCATAAAGTCACAAGTGAGGTTAGTACTGCAGTCTTATCTTTCCTTACGTTCAGTACAACAGATTCTCCCATTCTCTGGAATTTCAGGGCAAAGGCCTGAGATATAGGAGATTATCACATTCACTTCCCTGCTGGGTTACACCTGGGATGTAATTTTCTTAAGGTGGTTCTCATTGCATTCACTCATCACTGGGCAGTATGCAGTCTGTATTCAACCCAGGCTTCTCTGGGCTTGTGCTGTATCTTTTTAAGAATGGGAACATTCCGCTTTAAAAAGCTGTGAGAGAAGCCCCGGATGCATTCGGGCTGCATACTGCCTGGCGATAAGTGAATGCAATAAGATTTGCCTTAAATAAGTTACATCCCAGGTATATCCTGGCAGCGAAGCTAATGTGATTATCTCCTTAGGAGGGAGGCTCTTATGATGTTACAAGGATATGTCTTTCTGATGCCAGAGAGGTGAGTCTGGCAAGGTCTGGGAGGGAAAACTGATTTCAGAAAGAGACATGAGAATAATCCATGAAAATTTGTCTAGAATGAATCAAATGATAAGATAACCCAGACTCATTTCTGCTGGCCAGATGTCAAAATATGCCTACTCATTGCAGTGGCTGTCACCATTTCCATTAGGATTCACATCTTGTACAGATTTACCTACAACACACATGCCACATGGGAGTTTTCCCAGACTGTACATTTTTGTTAGGGCTTGTGGAAGACTCAAAAACAACTTTCAGGCAGAATTCTCCCTCCCCAGGCACTCCATAATGGTTGCCAGAGCTGATGCAATAAGGATATTCATGAGTTGTGACACTGCCTTGATACAAATGGTACAGTGACTGTAGCAGCTCTTTCTCAATTGTTCCCCCCCCCCTTTCTTGGTTTTTAATGCATTGATGTGCACGTAAATGTACTGTTCATATGGATGTCCAGGTCTTAAAAGCACCCTTACAATGACAAGATATTGAACTTTCTTCAGCTTTGTACAGCCTGCAGTTTGTCACCATGACTGGATACATAGCCATTTTCTAAGACTTTGAACCAGCACCCTGAGATCTGACAACTTTCTAGGCCACTTGTCCCCAAAGTGTGCTCTTTAAGGGATTTTGGACTTCAGATCCCAGCATCCCAGACTATTGGCCAACATGGCTGAGGCTACTGAGAGCTGAAGTTCAAAATCTCTTAACGGACACAGTTTGAGGACCGCTGTTTTAGACAGTGGCATCATTGGATGGATGCAAGGAGTGCAGACTGCACCAGGTGACACCCCAGAGAAGGGATGACACCCTAAAGGAACCTCCTCCTGTTGCAGTAAAGGGGCAAGCACTCCCATTGTGGCTTCATTGCTGGCCTGGCTCTCCCTCTAGGGAGAAAGCTGAGGTGACAGTAGGGGCTGTGGAAGGGTGATCTTGCCCTTCATAGCTTTGTCACGAGCCTCACTCTACCTCCCAGGGAGTGAGTTAACCTGGTGGCAAAGGCAGCAGTGGTGTGAGTGCACCCTTTATGGCTTTTTTGCTGGCCTGGCTCTCTCCACATGGTCCAGCTCTGGTGGAGGGAACATAAAGTGTCAAAAGAGTACAATAATTCAGTGATATGGATATGGAGGCTACGTGAGTACCCTTCACAAGTACTGTATTTTCTCATATGTATATGAGGTCAACCATCTCATAGCTTCTCCTGTACTATCCATCTGATTAGTCTTCAGCAGGCATGCATACCTGAATACTACTTTATTAGTGCAGAGTGGGCCCTTGGTATCCTCTGGATTTTGGATCCAGGATCCCCTGTGGATAACAAAATCCATGTATGCTCAAGTCCCATTAAATACAATGTAAAGTAAAATAGTGTCCCTTATATAAAATGGCAAAATCAAAGTTTACTTTTTGGAATTTATATATTTTTGAATGTTTTCAAGTTGTGGATACTTGAATCTGTGGATAAAGAGTCTGTGGATATGGAAGACAACTATATACTGTTTATAGACAATCACTTAGTGCTCTGAATGTAGAAAAAGAGCAAGAGAATATTAGAACACCTCACTGTTACAAGGGGAGATGGCTGACTGGTGATTGGCTGGTTCACTTGTATTGTCACCACGAAGTAGAAACATGAACATCCTAATGTGGCAGATGTATGCTGTTTCAAGTGTTGTCACAAACATTCATGGTCTCATTTTAAAACCTTTGCCTAGTGACTCATAATCACTCAAGATTTCCTATACTAACAAGATATCAATTTTAAGATTTTAAAACCTTTATAGCTTGGTTTGTGCAAATTAGAGCCTGACAAGAGCCATTCATACAAGGTTTCGGAATCTGTCACAGTGGGTGTGAGCTTCCCTTGGTGAACTAAATGGTCCATGCTGTGCTACAAAGATTCAGAAATGACATTATTATCTGTATCTGACCAAAGGCATGAATCACCCAGCTTAATAATGTGTGCCTGCCACTAACTCACCTTGGGAGATGAATTGGCTGAGTTTGATTTGCTTCTTTTCATCTCTTTCACTTTCCTTTCTGGTTTTATTACTATTATTTCTTTTTAAAATGTTTCAGGATCTCTTGTTGAATATGACAACTTATGAGTTAGGTCTTTCTTTCTTTCTTTCTTTCTTTCTTTCTTTCTTGTACAGACAGAAAGCTGAGGCAGAATCAATCCACAGTTGAGTCCACATTTAAATCCCTCCAGTCACATGCTTTGTCTACTATTGCATGCTGGTCAGGGTTAAAAGAACTGTGAAACTAGTTTTGGAAACCCAAACAAGCATTATTTTTATGGTTGGCATCATGTTAGCTATATATGAAAGGGTAACTCCACTTTAACTTGTCTATGAATTTTGTTTGTTTGTTGTGGAGGTTGATATATTTTTCCTCCCTACACAATCTCCAAAGCCTGCTGAACTCACTGTTGCACTGTGATCTCACTGGTGAAGAGCAGGAAGGGGATTGGAAAAGCATTTGACTATACTCCCATATTCCAATATTCATCTGCTGAGACCTCTACAGGACTTCAGCAGATGTTGCAGACGTTGTCCTCCATTTGCTTCTGGCTATGGCAACGTATTTAGATGTTGCTTCAATCCCTCCCCCTCATCTTCTCCACCAGACATTGGAGGAGTTAAAACATTGTTTAAATTGTTTAAATTTTTAAAACATTTATGTCCCACCAGTAACAATCAGGCTCTTGGCCTATACGTTCATGGGACTTTAGGACCTGAAGCAGCAATCTCCAGACTGCAAGACCACTTTTCTATGCTAGCTTTTCAAGATTCCAGAGAGATAAATGGATATGACAATTACTCACATGTAGAAAACAAGTAGCACATAATGGCTCATTATCAGATAAAAAGTCTATTGTTTCTACACTACTGCAAATGATCATGATTTGTCCTGGTCTGAAGGAGATCCAGGGTGTGGTGAGATTTGCAAACTTCCAATACAGAACAACATCTATACAAGCAGATTTAGTTAGTTATAGAGTTAATTGCCATTGCAGACTCTGAGTTACTTGAACTGCTCCCACTTGAATAAACTCTGTAGCACACCAGCATCATTACTGTCAAAGTCCACATTATTACAGATTTACAGCTAGTGCCTCAAAGCTATATAATGGGCTATATAATGAGGTATGAGGATTAGTTGTTACAGATTAATGAAAACTATTGACATTGTAGATTGATACTAGAATTGGGGAATATTTCTCATAACATTAAATGATTGGGGAGCTTTTCTCATTGAGTTAGTTGATTCCTGTCAGTGTTGAAGGTAGCTAAACTTTCTTTGAAAACATGATCAGAGGAAAAGAAGGATAGAGAAAGGGGGCATATTGTCTGCACAGGAACACCAGGAAATTCGCCTTCTTTGGCAGTCATCCCACCTAGTCAGACTTATATCTTCTGGAGTTGTTCCATATGGTATTCTTGTCCCCCTGCCCTGCACACATACACAAGTGGAAACAGTTTGTGGATTCACTTCAGCTTTTCAATCCCAGTGGTCCAGATGAATGGTCAGCATTCAAATTATAACTTTTAATGGAGTGAACTTATTTAGCTGTTATCTTTGTTCTCATCTTCCTTCCCCTCTTGGTTTTTCCACACTATTCCAGTGTTATGGCAACAGACTGTACAGGCTTTGCTTTCCCATGGGTTCATCCCATGGTACTTCTGTAGAGTAAATGTCACCATGTGGGCAGGGCTGATGACATGGCAGAGACACAGTCATGTTCTGAAGACATGGATAGTCATGTGGTGAGGGCCTACCTATATACTGCAGAGCCTTCAAACATTACCACAGTCAGGCTCATCCCTATCATTAAGCAGACTGAAATGACCACTTCAGGCAGATAATTTGGGTTTTTATCATGAAACCACAGCAAATAAAGCTAATATGATATAATAGGCATCACTGAAACCTGGTGGGATGAGTCTGTCTCATGACTGGAATGTAGGAATAGAAGGGTATAACCTTTTCAAGAGAAATAGGCAAAACAGGAGAGAAGGAGGAATAGCATTATATGTCAGGGACATTTACACCAGTGAAGAGATCCAGGACATGGGGTGCAAGTGGTGGGATCCTTAGGTGGGAGTGATCATGTACTCCTGAAGTTTATTATACAATGGAAATGAGAAGCCAGGTATAGTCAAACACACATTCTAGATTTTAGGAGAGCAGATTTTAGTAAACTTAGAGAAATACTGGGGGTGATCCCATGGCCAGGAATACTAAAAGAGAAGGGAGTTCAAGATGAATGGGAGTTTCTCAAAAGGGAGATACTGAAGGCACAATTTGAAACAGTTCCAATGAGGAAGAAAAATGGGAGGTGTCTCAAGAAACCAGGATGGATGACTAAGGAACTTTCAACCGAGCTAAGTTTGAAACGGAACATGTATAAGAAATGGAAAAATAGGGAAATGACCAAAGAGGAATTCAAACAAATAGCGAGCAAGTGTAGGGGTAAAGTCAGAAAAGCTAAAGTGCAAAATGAACTCAGGCTTGCTAGAGAAGTTAACAAAAATAAAAAGGGATTTTCTGGATATGTCCACAGCAAAAGGAAGAAAAAGGAAATGGTAGGGCCACTGCGTGGAGAAGATGGGAAAATACTAACAGAAGACAGAAAAAAGGCAGAATTACTCAACAGTCTTCTCAGAAAAGGCAAAGGCTGCTCAACCTGAGGATAATGGAGCAGAAGACAGAATAGGGGAAATTCAGTGCAGAATAAGTAAAGAGATAGTACAGGAATACCTGGTTAATCTAAATGAATATAAGTTTCCAGGAAGAACTGGCAAATGTAATATTGGAGCCATTGGCAATAATCTTTGAGAACTCCTGGGGAACAGGAGAAGTCCCAGCAGGCTGGAGGAGGGCAAATGTTGTCCCCATCTTCAGAAAGGAGGGAAAAGAGAATCCCAACAATTATCGTCCGCTTAGTCTGACATCAATACCAGGAAAGATTCTAAAACAGATCATTAAACAGAGAGTCTGTGAACATCTAGAAGGCAATTCCATAATCACAGAAAGTCAACATGGGTTTCAGAGAAACAAGTCATGTCAGACAAACCTGATCTCTTTTTTTGATAAAATTATCAGCTTGTTAGATGAAGGGAATGCTGTGGATATAGTATATTTTGATTTCAGTAAGACCTTTGACAAAGTTCCCCATGACATTCTTTCAAACAAGCTAGTGAATGTGGGCTAGACAAGGTAACTGTTACATGGATTTGTAATTGGTTGACTGGCTGAACCCAAAGGGTGCTCAGCAATGGCTCCTTTTCATCCTGGAGAGAAGTGACCAGTGGGGTCCCACAGGGCTCTGTCCTGGGCCCAGTGCTGTTCAACATTTTTATCAGTGACTTAGATGACAGAATTGGGGGCATACACATCAAATTTGCAGATGACACCAAACTAGGAGGAGTAGCTAATACCCCAGAGAACAAGATCAAAATTCAAAATGATCTTAATAGATTAGAAAGCTGGGCCAAAACTAACAAAATGAATTTCAACATGGAGAAATGTAAGGTACTGCACTTAGGGCAGAAAAATGAAATGCACAGATAAAGGATGGGCAACACCTGGCTGAACGAGACTACATGTGAAAGGGATCTGAGTCCAAGTAGGCCACAAGTTGAACATGAGTCAACAGTGCAACGCAGCAGTTAAAAAGGCCAATGCGATTTTAGGCTGCATCAATAAAAGTATAGTGTCTAGATCAAGGGAAGTAATAATGCCACTATGTTCTGCTTTGGTCAGGCCCCACCTGGAATATTGTGTCCAGTTCTGGGCACCACTATTTCAAAGGGATGTGGAGAAACTGGAGCATGTCCAAAGGAGAGTGACTAAAATGGTGAAGGGTCTGGAAACCATGCCCCATGAGGAACGATTTAGGGAGCTGAGGATGTTCAGCCTGGAGAAGAGAAGGTTAAGAGGTGATATGATAGCCCTGTTTAAATATTTGAAGGGATGTCATAGTGAGGAGGGAGCAAGCTTGCTTTCTGGTGCTCCAGAGAACAGGACCCGGAACAATGGATGCAAGCTGCAGGAAAAGAGATTCCACTTCAACATTAGGAAGAACTTCCTGACAGTAAGAGCTGTATGACAGTGGAACAAACTCCCTCAGAGAATAGTGGAATCTCCCTCCTTGGAGGTCTTTAAGCAGAGGCTGGATGGCCATCTGTCAGGGATACTTTGATTTGGATTTCCTGCATGGCAAGGGGTTCAACTGGATGGCCCTCGTGGTCTCTTCCAACTCTGTTATTCTATGATTCTATGAAATGGACAGTTAATCAAATTGTTATGCTCATATCTTACTCATAGAGAATGGCATGGAGGACAGTTCCATCTCAAGTGGCAGAATAACTTGATTGTCTTTGTACAATATGCATCTGGGTTGCAAGTTCAGAGCACCTACCATTCTGCCTTAGGCAGCAACATGTCTTGGGCCAGCCCTTAAAACAGTGCCAGGGAATGAGGAACAACTCCAGCACCACTACTGTAACAGCTCTAGGGAATTCAGTTCTCTTTCCTGGATCCACATAATATGAAGTGACCTATGAGCATCAATACATCAGTCTGTCTCTATGTACTTAATTCTTCACAATATGATTGTTTTCATTTTTCCCAGTTTTAAAAAGCACGTTCTCCTTTTTGGTTCCCTTTCTCCTTTTAACAGGCTGACTTCCCAAAATCATGGTAAATCCTCTGTCTTTAGTGCCGGCTGAATTTAAGTTTGATTTGTTATAAGCTCAGAGGAGATTCCTTGTTAAGCTGTATTTAGCATTGTCTTCATTCAGTTTCTTATCCTGCCATAGTCTCTGTCTGCTTCCAAAAGCAGTTTTCTAAATGACAGGAGAGTACTAACTCTCAAATGTTAACCATGTGTCTTGGTAGAAACCCAATATCTTTGAATCTGCTTAGATGCAGCTGTAAAGAGAGGGGGGAAGTGAAGGAGATCATATGTGGGGAGCTACTTTGAAGTTTGGTATAAGAGTCTCATGTAAAAAGAAAGCAATTCAAACATAACACTGGGAAAGATAAACACTTATATGCTGGAGCTAGTGTCTCAAGCAGCTGGTAAGTAGATCTGCAGATCAGAAGGAGAGAGAGAATGCTTTCTTTTTTCTGCTTTCGCGTTGTTCTTCATTAAAGTGAACAAAAAAAAATCAGTTGAAAGTTAGTTTTTTTTAAAAAAATCCAGATAAATTTATTTCAAGCTGCTGAAAATGCTAGAGGAAGGAGCAGATGTTGAATTTCATGTTATATATGCATATATTATAAACATTTGCAGTATTCATTAACTATCTCCATAAAATATTCAACAGAGACTTGTTTTTGAGGTCAGTGTTTTATAGCTGTTGCTTTGACTGTCAATTATTTTGCCCATTGCATCTTCCTCCCACCCCAAAAAAAAAAAAAAAAAAAAAAAAAAAAAAAAAGGTCTTGTAGCTAATCAGAAAAAGTATTCAGAATGATCTATGGGACTGCAGTGCTAACAGATGCAAGATGCTGACATCTGGGGCAATTTTTCCTTTTCTAAAGACATCATTGTGCAAATCATTATGATACATTGCAGAAATCGTTATGCAAGGTACACTGCCATATATGATCTTAAAGCAATCATATATAGCAGGGATGGGCAACTGCTGGAGGCTAGGGAGCTCAGTTACCCACAGGAGACCTTGGAAGGCTATACCCTCATACTATATCCCCTGCATAAAATCCAGTTTTTTTGCCCCTAATGCCCACAAACATTTTCTAGGAGCATGGGGCATGACCAGGGAATCCCACTTCATATTTTTAAAACGACTTCTCCTGTGCCCAAAATTGCTTAGGGAGTTCTCCAAAATGTGACAAAATCTAGCATTTGTTTGTTTGTTTTTTACTCCTGAGGCTATAAGAATAGTCCTGGGGTGCAGATATCCTACAGGCTGCATTTTGCTCATTCTTGATATATGGAATGGGAGTAAGCCCCATTGAACTCAATGTGATTCTCAGTAAATATGTGCAGGACTGCACAATAATTAAACTGTATGAACATTAGTATCGATCTTTTTAGTGCCTTTTGATATTTTTCTCCATTTTTCTGAATTTGTTCTGGACATTGGATGTGACCAGGAAAGCCCACTGTCCAGTTTTTCAGTGTTCTGTGAAGTCTTGTTGGCTCAAGATTGGATAGAACTGAATTTGAATCCCTAGTCAGGTATGAAACTCACAGGATGAACTTCTCCAGTTCTGAGTCTAACTTACTCATGGCCTTATTATGAAGATAAAGACAGGCTGGGAAAAGAACCATTTATACCACCCTTAGTTCTTTGGAAGAGAGGTGGGATAGAAATGTAATAGTAAATAATGAAACATTTGAGACAGAAGGCAATGACTTATATATTGATTGTCCTTCTCTTGCCAATTTCTTTTTTATTCTTTTTTAAAAGAGCAAGTGTGTGTTGGTGGTATTAATTTACTATTGTAAGATTAAATTTCAAACCACGTACAGCTGGCCAGACTGGACAGATTTCCAGATCACCTTTAAGATGGCCTAACAGAGGTCTTGCTGAGAGCACATTTATTATTTCCTTCTCTTTCTTATGCTTGGAGACTTCTTTCCCCTTGCTTACACCTAGAGAATGGCTTATTAGGCACATATGGTATTTCTGTAGCGTGTGCTAAAGATTCAGCATTTTCATGATGGCTGCTTTTTAGAATTTGTCAAGAGTCTTATGAGACCCTTTATTGTTGCTCGTATTCTGCACCTTACCAATATGAACCATGCAAAGAACCAGTAAGTTGCATTTGTTTTTACATATGCGGATAATGCTTGAAAATTTGAGGTTTAATTCTTAAAGATACACATAGCTTTATAAAAGGACAGCAGAGAGAAGAAGTTATTGATGGGCACATGCGCAAAACATCAGTTCACATTATCCAGATGCTGGAAGGGTGTGACTTAAGACTTTAAAAAGTACTGCTGCTGCTGCCTTCTGCCTAAAATCCGGCCCCCAGCTGTGCTCACCCAACTGATTTGCAAAACTGGGAGCTTCCTGGCTTTGCAAATCAGCTGGCTGAGCTCAGATTCTAGCTGGGATTTAGGCGGATTTTAGGCAGAAGGCAGCGTCGGTGGCAAAATGCATATGATAATATCTGGTTGTATCCTGGAAGAGGATTCAAATCGGATTATTTAGCTGTGTTCCAAAGTCCTATGATTCTAAAGTCCTTTGTCTCAAAAGGGGAGGGGCCTCTGCCTTTGTTGAAATTCCTCCGAAGTTATTTATCTACAACAGAAACAACATCTAATACAAACTAGAAACCTATGACTCTACCATTTTCTACTGTATGAGTTTTACACCTTTTTTTTGCCTGATCAAGAAGATAGTGGAGCTTCAAAAGTTTGCATGATGTATTTTGTGCTTTTTAGCTGTCCCCACAAAAGTATCTCTGTTCTGTGCACAAGCTAAGACTGGTTGCAGCAGCTTTGCTTTTGCCTGAGCTGACCGGGAAGGGCAAGATTCCACCTGCCCTTTCCTCTTCTTCCACTGAGTTAATGGAGTACCAATCATTCTGTCACTTTGAAATCTGCAGCAATCAAAGTAAGTGGAGGACAAAGGAAAGAAATGGGAGCACAAGAGAGAAACAATTTGACATTTTGGAAGTAGCTGAAAAAGTGGGCTGACAGCAGATTAATCAGAACTATCTCTGCCAAATCAGGGCTGTTGGAGAGTATGAGATTTTATTCTATTTCCCTGTTGCCTTCTCACCCCATCCCTGCAGGTTATTGTTATTATTATTATTATTATCATTTATTTATATAACATCATTGATATACATGATGCTTTACAACAGGATAAAACATTAATAACTACTTCAATATAAAATATTAAAATACAACACTAGTATACAATACTAAAATACAATACTAAAATGCAATAGTAAACTACAATGCAAAAAAAAAGCGAACTGGTCAGCAGGTCAGACTATTCACTAAAAGCAGGTCAAACTATTTACTCTTTCCTTCATTCATGTGCTCACTACATCTTTAGCATTCAAACATCAGCATGCCTTCAGAAAGCATCTTGTGACTGAAAATATTAAAAATGCTCTGAAGGGTATTTAAATGTTATAATGAGTCCTTACAATTAGATTTAGTCTTTTAAATCAAGGATGCAAAATAGTACATCTTGTTCCCAGTGAAGCTTCAGGATGAGATGCTGATGTACGTGTGAAATTAGAAGCTCTCTCAGCCTATCTTGAGTTACTCTAATTATTCTACAATGTTCTTCATTACACACCATTATTTTTATGGATGTATCGGGGGGGGGGGAATGAAGGAAACCCTTAGTAACATCACTACCTAGGTAGCAAGGATGCCAGGCAGGTGGCAGTACAGGTGTAAATTATAGAGAAAACATTCCTGTCTGTGACAGTATAAAAATGGAGGGAATATCCCTTTGCTAACAATAACAGAGCTATACAATGAATTGGAAGCATGCACTTTTGCTTCTTATAAGACTGAGGCTCATCCTAGCTGTTATTTTTGTAGTACAATAATAGAGAAAACCCCAGAAATGCAGCCTATCAGTAGTAGAAGGAAACAACAACCCTATTTCTGTTTTTTTTTTTAAAGAATTGGTAGCGACTGCAGAGATTGTGCCTTAAAACATTCATTTTAACAAAAATGAATTTGTCATTTCTCTGCAACCGGTCTCCATCTCTAGATGAAAAATAATCTTGTTTTGATTTATGTATTTAATATTTCACCATGGAAATGTAAAACTACAGCGGTTATTTTATAGTGCCTTGGATCGGGAAATATGGGGGCAATTTATTATATTTATTATTTTCTTTATAAAACTATAAATCAACATTATTGAAAATTAAATGTAGGTTAGACTGTAAGGGACCACGGAGGTATAACAATGTTTTACATATGGCTTCCGAGGATATGATGAGAATCTGAATTATTCATGTGAGACCCTAGATATTCCTTCAACTTAATCAAATTAATAAAACAATTTCATTCCAGGACCTATTAGCACTCAGCAGGAGCCATGTAACAGGGATACA
Source organism: Sceloporus undulatus (assembly GCF_019175285.1). Classification (NCBI taxonomy): domain Eukaryota; kingdom Metazoa; phylum Chordata; class Lepidosauria; order Squamata; family Phrynosomatidae; genus Sceloporus; species Sceloporus undulatus. The sequence goes on from NC_056523.1 coordinate 271,405,191, forward strand.
TTTATGGTTCATTTCCTTTCTTTTCCTTTTTTCTCTCTATGTTTCTTTCATTTGGTCTGTTACTGGGGATAAGAAAATGATAATATAACAAGCCTTTTAAAAATCTTTTGATTTTAAAAAACAAACTTTTATAATAAACAAACAAGCATGGTTGTTTCTTATTAATCTTTCTCCTTCATTAGGATGGCATCTAATCACACGTTCTAGGGGGTAAATCCTTATTATGATGAAACATGTTAGAAGGAAATGGCATTTCATATTAGTAACAACTCATTTAGATAGTCAATTTATACAAATTTCTTTGTGCTGAAGCTCTTTCAGTGTGGTGCTTTTCTTCCCTCCTTCACAGCCAGGAACAAACCAGGTACCCTTTCTCTTTCCACTGGATGTTCAGTTCTGCCATTGTATTGCCCTTATCTGCTTCAAGTAATAAACCTAGAACTGGGAATAATTTTAGAAATGTGACATTCCTATGTATACATTGCTAGAAGTCTAATGTTCTTTTAAATGCTTCAGCATTGTAATGTGTCTTTCCTGCTCTTACTCTTCATATTAGTTTAGATTCAGCTGAACACATGCCATATAACTGAATTATCTACAGTGCAATGTGATGTGTTGGATACTCAGTCCCAGGCCTGAATATTGTTTTTAGTCCAAACTAGAATATACCTGTTGAATCCATGGAATGTTCCTCTGTGTTGATTTACCATTCAACAATAGATTCTATGACTCTACTGAAGTTGGATTTACCAACAGGCTCCATGTCCCAGTTGCTCGGTGACACCTTCTTCCATCAAGAGGTGTTCTCAACATTAGGCCGGGGGTTTGCTCTCATGCATTTTGTGAGAAAGACCCCAGTCTGATCAATCAGAGTAATCCTAATGTGGACTTGTCATTCATAGATATTGGTTTAAGCTTGTGGAGGGACTTGAAAAGTTGGAAATCTTCCTCTCATAAGCATATTAGATGTAAACATCATAAAGTTTTAAAAGTTTTAAAAGTGATGAGAAAAAAAGAAAGGAAATCATTAACATGATAATTAGAAAACCACAGTCTTGATCCTCTGGGTGGAGTGGCAAGTTCATAGAATCCTTTGGCCTTTTAATAGGAATAATATTTCCAGAAGTAGAGAGAGGACTTTGTAGAGAGAATTAATGTAGCCCTTTCCTGGGCTCACCTCCAAAATAACTTAAGATGCACTTTCTCATGATTTTGAGGATACTCCATTAGATAAACAACATCATAGAATAGCTATGGCAGGCGTGGACAAATTGTGGCTGTTCACCATTGTCAATACTGGCTAGTTCTGCTATGAATTTCAGCCTAAGAATATCATGGGACCCCATGTTGCCCATCCCTGGGCTAGAGTGTTGGGCTAGCAGCGAGGAGAGGCAGACATATTTTCTCCGCCTAAACCTCCTGATAGGATTGTTGTGATTATGAAATACTGATGTGGAGGGCAGCTTGACCTTTTTGGAGGAAAAGTGGATTGATATAAATGTGAAAAGTAGAATAATAAATAGGGGGCAGACTGAAAGATCATATGATATAGGCAGATGTTAAAGCACACAAGAAACAACATGGGCTATTCTCAGTCAACCTATTGATAGATATTCTCTGATTGCTGGTGCCATAGAATTTTCAGCTTTGTCACATAGGGAAAGTTGTGACACTGTCACTTTTTCTTTCCCTATTTATCCACACACACACACACTTTCCTCACCCTTTCACAGCAGTACTGAGAATGTCAGATAGTGAAGGGATTATAGTGATCCTGATCTTGAGAGATCCCATCATGACTAAATGCCTTGGGCTTCTCCCGTGCTGAACCATTCAGATCAATGTGGTATAGCTGCTTTCCTGCAGTGGAGCCCCCTTTTGGGCTACTTGCTACTTACCCTTTTTGATATAGAATTGATATCAAAAGTCACAGAGAGGTGACTCAGAGCTGGATTTTGGGCTACAGAGCATTTTGCTGGTGCCACTTATTGAATACTTGAAAGATGAATAAGATTGTTGTTGTTAAGATTTTTTTTAAATTGCTTCAATTGCCAAATGACCCCCTACCTTACCAACAACAGACACGAAAACCCTCACTTTGTTTTCAAGCACATTACATGCAGCAGAACTGAGATGACCCAGCAGAGGAGATCATGAAGTTAAGGGCCCCAATGACTTTTGAAGAAGCAATAAGATTATAAAGCCCCTGGTGGCTTCTATGTTAATGTGGTGGTGAATCTGCGTCACTGTGGGTGGCTCCTTTAAAATTTGTACTACAACCTGGAGGATCATTCACACATCATTTTTTTTTCTAGCAGAATGATGCAGATAACCTCATTCACGCTTTCTAGCCATTCACACCATGGAATGGCATCAATCTGCAGCCCTCTAAGTTCAGAGCAGGAGCTGGCGTCTGGCATGGGATGGCCTCCATTTGCTGGGACTGTGCTCATCCTCAGTAGTCTGAGTCGGGGGAGGGGGGAATGATAGATGCTGCTTTCCTCCTGGGAAGTCGCCGGAAGCCAGCATGAAGCAAAGGGTGTGGAGGGAAAGAGGAAAAGGAGGAGGGTCTCCTCATAGGTTGACTAGGAGGAGACTTGTCCCCAAAGGAGCTGATGATGTGAATATATCCAAAACCTGTTCAAGGTATGCAGAGTTTAATCCGGGTTTGTTCACATTGCTTATTCACACTCCCAGCAATGTAAATCTTTTTTTAAAATGCAGGGGAAAACCCGATATCGATCATCCTGAATAAAGTGGGTTTTTTGGAAGCCCCCCCCCGAAACTTAATTGGGTGCATTCAGGATGTGTGTGAACAATGGAGATTTAACCCAGATTCATTCCCACCCCTTTCTTTTACAGTGTGAATAACCCCTTGGGGAGATACACTTCCCTATTGAGATGGAACCCACCAGCTGCCACTGTACAGCACACAGGGGAAGGTCACATGAGTTTCAGAATAAAGAGCAACCCAGAATCAAAGCCTTACAGCTCTGCACTGTAAGAATTTCTCCAAAAATCCCCACCCCTTCCTTTTCAGATATCTTTGCATTCTTCCTCACAACAAATGGCTGATATCTCATACAGAAGTACTGTATGGATGGTGCTGAGTTTGTTCTGTGTATCCTTTCTGAACCCAAATTAATGCCGTAGCATCTTTATTTCAACTCTTAGAACACTATGCTTAACTTCAATAAGATCTGCAGTTGAAAAAAGTATGTTTGGTAAACAAGTTTGCAAACTGTCCCCCTCCTCGAAAGCATCTCTAACTCTGTTATAGTTCAAGGATAGCATGCTTGATTTGAGCTTTTGTGAAATTTTTATTGCAAGCTTGTTTCACTTCTAACCTTTGGAAACCTAAATCAAATACCATTTTTGAGCTGCTGTCTGGCACATAAAGGAAACCTTCCTTATTTTGACCCAGTATTAGATTTGCAGAAATGAAAGCTTTCATCTGAATTGCTAGCATCACCTCTGCCTATTGGCAGCAGTCTGCAACAAAAGGAAAATAAATGTAATGGTGTATATCATACCGAGACCCTCTTTCCTCCCAAGGTTGGTGTGTTCTAAGGAACCCTAGCAGGTAATATTATATTAGGTAAATGAAAACCATTAAGTGTAAGCATACTTTAAGAATGGAGATCAGACCAAGGACCCGTAGCCCATCACTTTCTTTGTAAAAGCACTCCATCATATAAAACAGAAGTATTTCTTTCAATGGTTGTTTCAGAAATTATTTGAAGGGCAACAACCCTTCATGTTTGTTCCAGCACTGGTTATTTAGATGTTTCCTGACTCAAGACATTCTATTATCTATCATGGCTAATAGCTCTTGATGTATCTACTTTCCTTGACTTTGGCAAACTAACCCTCCCTTTAGAGCTGTGTGCACAATCCCACGTATGCTTTTTGCTTCAAATCTGAATTCTCTAATACCGTCCAGGAGTTGGTGCCACTGAAGAAAGAAAACATCAGGAGCTGGGTTGTTTTTTTTTAATGTATGTATGTATGTATGTACATATGTATATATTCTTAATTTTTATATCCTGCTTTGTTGGCCCAAGAAGTTCTCAAAGGGAAACACAAAAGCTTCTCACAATAAAACCACATCCAAGATTCTCACATTCAAATCACCATTTGGAGGACTGAAGCTTCCCTGTCAGTGAAAACTCATTCTGTGACAGAGAGAGGAAAAGTAGTAGCCAATATCCTTTCAAGAAAACATATATCCAGTTGCCTTTAAGGATTTTGCCTTCTCTCTTATATAACCATTCCTCTGAGTTGCACCAGACATCCCTAGCAGGATGCCCTGCTAGGCATATAGATGGCTTCCAGGTTTAGGTATGATGGCAGGTGGAAGGTGATGGTAAGAGGAGCCTTTTTCTTTTGTGATCATTTAAATTCATTTCATGTTTACCAAGGTGAAAGGATTAGTGCCCTAGAGATCATTTGCTTTCATAAGCTTTAAACTAGAGCTGAAGAAGTTTCACGTCTTGATTCTTTTCCAACAGCTCTCTCTCCCACTCTCAGCAAGGCACAAGAATCAAGCTGAGACATATTGATTGCCAGCAGATTCTTCCAACAAAAATTGCCCTGTCTGATTCAGTTAAACTAGGAGGGAAGAGATAACTTCTGCCAGTTCTCACCCATCTTTTCCAACCATGTGGTAAGGCACTTGAGCATTCCTCTTTGAAAAGCAACATGAGGTTTCTACTACAAAGTAATGCCTCGGCTCCAGACCATATGTAGAGGTAAGTCAGATGGCCCTTAAATTAATGCATTTTGCATCAAACATTTTTGGTAAAACACTCATTCTTTAAAAAGAAAAAAGGTAAGGGCTCCAAAAATGTTGAGACAGCAGTTAGCCCAGCCATCGTGATTCAACTATAAAACAAGTAGAAAGTAAGAATTAAAACTGTGCAGATTGAATATTTATTGTTGGTTGGACATATTACTTCTTTCTGTTACACTGTTATTTCTTTAAAAAAAAATAGGTAAGAAGTAGAAGAATAAGGACCTGACAAAGTAACCAGTGGGTTAGAATGGATGAGGTTGCCATTTAGCTGGCCTCTGATACAGACATGAGAAATGGAAGTATCATTTGCATAAAGTTTGCTATTCCAATCTTGTTTCGGAAGCAAAGCAACACACAGATACAAACTTGCTTTCCTTTGCTCCTTAGCTGTAGTACTGAGCATTGCTCAGGGAAATGATTAACCCCTATTAACACTTGTTCAGATTCAACTGCTTTGGAGGATGATTGCTCAAACAGTCTTCATATTGCACCAGTCTCAGTTGCCCTTGAGAGAGTACGACTCTCCCAATAGCTGCCAAATGTAACTCCCACTGGACATCACTTTCATTTGCCCTTGAAAGAGCCATATGCTCCTGATTTGCCCTTAGATAGTTATCTTTTTAGAATGATTATCAGGCTCTCTCAAAATTCAATTTTAAAGCTTTTCATAGAATCATAGAGTTGGAAGAGACCACAAGAGCCATATAGTCCAACCCCCTGCCATGCAGGAACTCTCAGTCAAAGCATCCCCAACAGATGGCCATACAGCCTCTGCTTAAAGACTTCTAAAGCAGAAGACTCCACCTTACTCCGAGAGAGAGTGTTCCACTGTCGAACAGCATTTTGATGATGTGAAGCTGAAATTTGTTCATCGCTGGGATGGAATTTCATCTGGAACAATTTCTAATGTGTACCAACAGGTAAAATAAAACAATCAATTGTATGAATGCCAAAATTATTACATTGTTGAGGTGACTTGAGAGTCTAACTGTGGTCATTCATGTGTAAAAAAACAGCCCAACAACTCCATCTCAGGAAGGGATGATTTTAGCAGAGAAGACTAGGGGACTAGGGATGTTTTCTCTCCTAATTATTTTTTTCCCTAATTCCTTTGCCTAGCTGCTTTTTCTCCAGTATCAGTTGTGAGAAAAATAAGGGCCCGAAACCTTAAAAGGAATAAAAAAAAAATCACTGAGACAAAGGGGAAAATCAGGGGGACAAGAAAAGGGTTAAGTATTTCTCTGAACCTCCCAGTCACAGGTGCTGGTGAAAGGTCAGGAATAAATTCTTCTAGAACATGACCACATAGTGTTACCTATAAAGCCCTACATGGCTTGGGCCCGAGTTACTTGAGGGAGCGCCTCTCCCTATATAATCTGCCCCGCACCCTTAGAACAACGGGGAAATATGTACTTGAATGCCCAAGGGTGAGATTAGCAGCAACTCACCAAAGAGCTTATTCAGTGGCAGCTCCAACCCACTAGAATGCACTCCCAGAAGAGATTTGACTTAGCCCTACACTGGAAGCCTTCAAGAAGGCATTGAAAACCTATCTCTTCCCGGGTAGCATACTCTCCCAATGCGTTGTAGAGAAAGTATTCCCTAATAGATTAAGGTCATCTGATGGCCCGACTGTTTTAATATGCTGTTTTAAAATTTTTAATTGTATTATTTGTAATTGCTGATGTGCTGTACCGTGACATATGTGAACTGCTTTGATCTGGAGGAAAAGCGGTATACAAATAAAAGTTTTATTATATTTTATTATTTTTAAAAACCCACAAAAAACTATGGTTAAGTATTTATTTTCTACTTTCTCCATGGCATAATCCCAGTCCTAAAAAGGAAATGTCTGTTTCCACACACATATGCAGAAGTAGCCCTCAGTTTTATTTCTGGTTCAGAATACAACTCAGTTTTCAGCCATTTCTCCCAGGCAAAATTGGCATACCAAAGTACAAAGGTAAATTAGTCCCTTGACATGAATGTCTAGTTATAACTGACTGTAGGAGGTGGTGCTCATCTCCGTTACTAAGCCAAAGAGCCAGGGTTGTCTGAGAACTGCTCTAGTGGTCATGTGGCCAATATGACTGCACTGAATACTGTTACTTTCCCATCAAAGTGGTACCTATTTATCTACTTGCATTTGCATGCTTTCAAACTGCCAGGGTTGCAGAAGCTGGGACTACTGACAGGAGCTCACCTCATCATGCAGCAGTTGGGCCTTGAACTGCCAATTCCAATTTTCTGATCATCAGAACTGGCGTCTTAACCACTAAGCAACCACATCCCTTTATACCAAAGTACTTGCAGTGATACAGGGACTGCATCATCTTTCCCATCCCATTGATTGCTTTGGCATATTCATTTCCTTTTCTTCCGTTATCTTTTTTCTAAACCTGTCTCAATCTGCCTTTGCATTAGTGGCATAAGGATATTTTCAACCATTAATTGCTTGGTTAAAAGGCATAGGCTACAAGAAAGAGGTAATTTATTCCTTTATCCCTAAACTCTTGTCCTAGATCTCTCCTTCCCACATTCATCAAGTTACTGGAAAAGACTGTGATTGGATGGGGAGATTATAAAAGGTATGACCACTCCCACTTGTATAGTAAAGAGGATTGGTAGCACAATTTCTACCTCGAAAGGGCTAGATGTTTCAAATAAGAGCCAATTTCTTGGAATATCATCTATATTTCATTTCCAGCGATGGCTCCTGATAAAGATTCAAGGCATTTAATTTCAGCTACAATTTCAGGGCATCATTACTAGCCTGTTAGGAGGGAGATGCATGCAGGGACAAGATTATTATAACTGTAAACAAAAATATATGAGAGCACCAGCAGGCACAGAAATCCACTGAGCTATTTTCCCTGTAGAAAAAGCAAACTACAGCTTTTACTTATTTTGCTCAACAAAGATGTTAGATGGAGATTTCACACTGACAATTATTTGCATCAGAATGCCACAAACCACCTTTGATGGAGTGGTGTGTTCATTGCCTCAGAGTAGTTCCACCGAAATTCGTGGGACAATTAAACAGCTAGGGAGGCATGTTTTCTTTCTTTCTTTTCCCAAACTGCAATATTGGTGTCATTACCTGATTCCTAAAGGAAAGACTGAATTTCCAGGTGTTGAAGGGAGAAGGTCATTTAGGGTTCTTGAAATATTAAGTTTCACATAGTTAAGCCTCTGTATTTTTTCTTAGCTAGAACTGAAGAGAGATGAAGTCTCTCTCTTTCTCAGTCAATAAGCTGGAAGCTGGAGCTTTGTGTCTTGTCCCACTAAAGAACCTGAAACAAAAGTTGCCAGCTTTGCCCCATTTATCTTAATGGTGTGTTAATGGCTTTAAAGGCTAGCCATGACCATTTGAATGGGAATACTATCAATCAGACAGCTGAAATACAAACATTCAGCCTGAAGTCCTGCAGTTCAATTGCACAGGGAAGTTGGGTCCAGTTTTGGATTGTGAGTGAAGATCTTTTCAAAAGGTTGTTCAGAGAAAGATGTGTGTGAAAAACAGGGAAAACAACACGAAAAGATTAAGGGTAAAGGATAGAAAAGAGCTAGATATTTACTGGGCTTTTATTATTGTTCCTCCCCCCCAGTCACAAATTATTCAGCGTGCAGAAAATGAATAACACAGCAGTGGTGTCATTTTTATTATCACTTCAATGACTTGCTTGGTCTATATATTGTGTATACTCAACTGTATGTCAACCTCATGTATAAGTCAAGGGCAGGTTTTGCAAAATTATGGATTTTGATATAACACATGGCTAAGTTGTGTAACGAATGATGTAAAGGATGAAAATGATGTCAAAGAACTTACAAAATTCCAGCAGGCATAACTGTTTGTGCTCTCCCTAAAGGCTGGACGGATAACTATGGTAAATGGTGGCTGTGGGATGTACTGTGAGGAGGTGACCAGACACAGGTTGGGCTAAGAAAATGCACACATGGCAAAAAGCATGAAAAGAGAAAGCAAAGAAATGAGCCACTGCATTATCAGTGATTATAGCCTTTACCTTTAATCATAGAATCATAGAGTTGGAAGAGACCACAAGGTCCATCCAGTCCAACCCCCTGTCATGCAGGAAATCTCAATCAAAGTATCCCTGACAGATGGCCATCCAGCCTCTGCTTAAAGACCTCCAAAGAAGGAGACTCCACCACACTCTGAGGCAGTGTGTTCCACTGTCGAACCGCCCTTACTGTCAGGAAGTTCCTCCTAATGTTGAGGTGATAATGTAATAACTTTGTCCAATTTTAACCCAGAAAAGCTGACACAGATGTCTTATTCAGATCCTTCAAAGCCCACTTCCTCTTGCTGTTCTGTTGAGGGGAAGCACCAAAAAGCTGCTGCCAACACCACCACCTTTTCCCCATGCAACCTTTTAAAAAAGGCCAGAATTGGCATTGTGGTGGAGAAAGTAGAGAGGGTCGGTGCTTCTTTTATGTTCTCCCAGGGTGGGCTACATTCTTCCCTTTTGTTACTCAACAGAGAAAGGGATGATGGTTCCTTTTTTGATAAGAGTTAAAATACAGTATTTAACTGACCCGTAGATAAGTTAACCCAGGTTTTGGGGGTCAATTTTTTAACTAAAATTTCTAGAGTGATAGATGAGTAGATACAGTATGCACTCTTTTGTTCCCATTTAAGTTATTGAAAATGATATCCTCCTCCTTTCAGAATTATAAAATTGCTTTGTTCAAGAGTCCTTGCTGATGTGACATGAAGAACACATTGATGAAGTGATGAAGCGATAGAACGGTTTAGCAACTACTTGCAAAGGTGCTAAACCACTCTATCACTTCAGCAATTAATTTTATTGACCAAAAAAAAAAGAAAAAAAAAGATTCCCTTCCTACAAGCCCTCCCTTTGCAAGGCTCCCTGGGTCCCTCCTCCTCCTCTTCCTCCTCTCCATGTCAGGCCTCAAGCATCCACCCTTTCCTCCCCTGGCCAGAGCCTTCCTCCCCCTCTTCCTTCCTCTTCCTCCTCCTTTATCAGTTTGCAGTAGAAAAAACATACCCATTAAAACTTTTACAAAATCAAAAAGATAAGAAAGCTTTATGATTTCATGTTTCTGAATTTATTTATTAAGATCCATGTGTAGGTTTAATAGAAAAAAGAAAAAGAAAAATCAAAGATCTTCATAAAGGAAGAAGATTATACGATTCACTAGATAGCTTCCAAATGGGATCTTTTCAAATTCACATTTTTAATTATTCTCCTCTATTTTCCCTCTGCTTTGCCTCCTTCAGCAAACTATGCCTCTGCCTGTCAATATTCTTCTCCTTTTAGTGTGCGGTTCCACAGTTTTCTTACATGGAGACATTGATTTTTCTGTAAATTCTAACCTTAGGTTGTGTCTTACCAAATGAATCCTTTAATCTGCTGATTTTGTGAAAATGTTTCACCATTTAGATTTACATAATGCTGCTTTGGATTCTCAGAACCAGGGCTTAGAGCCCAAGGTACTATAGGCCTGCATGTTTTCTCCATTTTATTTCCTCTTTTCCAAATGCAAAGCTTCCAAAGTAGCCTCATTACCTAGAAGTTTTTAAGACTGGAGAAATTGTGCCAGCTGCCAGGAGAACATTTCATGCCATTCAAAGATATACAGTCATCCAGTAAACAGAGGTGATGCAAAGAAGGAATCTGTAGCACTTTGGAGACTGACTGGCTTATTTCAGCATGTGTTTTCATATTCCACTTCTTCAGGTGCATAGATGTAGCACAATATTATAATCCAGATATCTGAGTTGTGGGAGTGGGATCAAAATATGACAGTATGCAGGAACATGCAAATTGTGACTCTGGTTTCAAAGAGTATTATACAGTTCTTTTAAGTTGATGATATGCAATATAGAAATCTGAAAGCAATCAATCTATTTAACAAAAATGACAACAAACAACAGAATCTCAAATTTCTTGGACTTTAAGACTCTAAAGGATAATTCTTTAGTAAAATTACAGTTATGAGAACCTACATATTAATATGTACAGTGTATCATGCACCCATTATCTCTACCTCTACTATTGGTCTGGAATTTGTCAATATAGTCCAATGCTGCTGTTTCTCTTTCTAAGCTTCCCTTGGATTTTGTTATTGTTCTACAACTGCTACTTTTAAGTCAGAGATTATATGCGAGTGAAGATTCAAATGATCTGCAATTGTATTGTCATGTCTACTGTTGGATTTGTGTCCATTTATCCTCTTGCATAAAGATTGTCCTATTTGTCCAAAGCAGGGGGCACTGCTAACATAGACAGTCACATATCACACTGAAGAATGAGCAAGTGAATGCACCTGATCTGTTGTGGGTGATACTATTGGAACCTGTAATATTAATGCCTGAGTATATGTGGGGACAGAGTTGGAATCTGAGTTTGTAGCAACGTCTTATCCCGGTATTTCTATTTACTCAGTCAGCTAAATGAAGGGTGGCCAATTAGCACCAGCAATGCTTATTTAAGATTAGAAAACAAAAATGTGCTCTTGCTTTCACAAGGCCATTTCATTTGGGGGAAACTGAAAAGAAATATTGCTACAGCAAACTCCATTGTAAAAGCAAAGGAAGATGATATATAATAAATCTATTCTGAGGAGCAGAGGAGGTTCATATGAGGAGTTCATATGAGGAGATTCATGTTTTATATAGAACATGTGTGTATTTATTTTGTTTAGGTAAAATTCTAAATTCTTCTTGGAGTGTCTGGCAGTGCCTACTCAATGAAAAAGAAATTCCTTATTTGCAGGTTACTGCTAATTGACTTTTGATAAATCCCAAGAGCAACTGTAGTCTAGTGGCTTGAACACTGGGCTATGACTGGCCAACCAGGGTTCAAATCACCACTCAGTCATGGAAACCCACTGGGTGGTCTTAGGCAATGCTCACTCTCTCAACCACATAGGAAGGCAATGGCAAAAACCCCTCTGAACAAATCTTGCCAAGAAAATACTGCTACAGGATTGCCTTAGGGTCACCATAAGTCATGAACAACTTGAAGGCACACATCAACAATAAAGTTTGCCTGTATTAGGACATTTCTGTGCTTCTGAACAAATCTTGCCAAGAAAATACTGCTACAGGTTTGCTTTAGGGTCACCATAAGTCATGAACAACTTGAAGGCACACATCAACAATAAAGTTTCCCTGTATTAGGACATTTCTGTGCTTCGTGGCCAAGAAAGTGCAGATTTTGTGTATCGGTTGGAGTAGGCAAAATAAAGACATTTGAGAAAAGTGAGTTGTATTCATTTTATAGTTAAGCATAGGATAGGGTCCATTGACTGCTTTGGACTTTGCCATTGGTTATCTCTACGTGAGTCTCCATAAATCTTAAAATCTTCACAGGAAAGCCTCTCTCTCTAATCATCAGGCATCACAAGTACAGGTGAGAACATGGGAAAGAGCATTTTTGTTTACTGCTCCTACATTGTGGAACTCCCTCCCACAGGAGACTAGGTTCAGCACCCCCTCTCGTTTCCCTGGTAAACAGACACCTGCTTATTTAAACTGACCCTTGGCCTTTAACTGGCCGAGACAGAGGGGCTTTTTAATAGGATGTGCTGTACTTTTATCTTGTGCTTTATAGATATTATAAACTGTTTTAAATACTGTACTTGGATATGATTATCCTGCTGCTGCCTGAACCTGCCCATTACCTGGCTGTCCATTCATGTGCCAACATGGCCATCTGCATGGGTGTCCTGCTGGATTATCTGGCACACTTGCCACTGTGGATTTCTCACTTCTGAGGTCAGAACGAGGCAGCCATCAATGAGCTCATTCTGGATGCCTTGTTCTAAATTTCAGAATAAGTGTCTCACTGCAGTGGTGGATGTACTGGGTGGCCCAGCAATACATCGATGCAGACAACAGATGTGACATGGGAATGGAGGACTACGGATCTTCCTGGAAGATCTGGAGTAACAGGTATATATTTTTTATTCCATGTTAACATTGTTATATCCCAGTTATGGTACAGAATATGCTGGATGTCATCTAGATTGCCTGCACCAGAACTGGGATTTGGGCCAGAATGAGTGAGGCAATGGTTGAATGGGCCTTTGGCCCCTGCAGACAAGTCCCAAGTCTACAAAAGCATATGCTGCAATGTCTTTCCTCCATTTAGTCTTAAAAGTGCTACAAGATCCCTTTACATGTCTATTTTATAGTTTCTAAACTTTTGTAACATATGTTGCTATAACTATATTTTGTTTTAACCTTATTCTGTAAACTGTCTTGGGTCTCATATTGGATGAAAGGTGGGCTATAAAATACATACATACATGCATACATAATATATTAATGAATTCAATTAATTCAGTATAGGTAAGAAAAGATTCTACCACAAACGCATTATATGCAAACTAAGCTGATCGGAAGAAATATTCCCTCTACTACAAGGATGTAGTAGAATATGACTAAACATAATAATACAATAGCCTTCTCCATAAATAGTAGCATTTATTCTTAAAGGCTGAAAAGCAGTCTCCATTTACTTAAAAGTAAGCTCCATTGAATGCAGTAAGATTTCTTTCTGTGTTAGCCAGAATAAGGTTGACATTGAAAAGAAAAATATATGGGAAAGTCTGCCAACAAGCTGACATATAATGGAGGGAAAAATTCCTTGTGATTTATAATTAGCATTGTTAAGAATATCTATCAAATGATTTTTTTAAAAAAAAATACAGTTCCATTAGGGTTAGAACATTCCAAATAAACCGATGCCTTCAAATCTTTGCTGTCTGGCGTATTACTCAATATTAGATAGGGCAGATGTTTGCCTCATGCTGGAGAAGAGCTGAAACTTGTGTTTTAGATTATATGAAGATTAACCTCAACTCTCCATGTGATTGCCCAGATTCTAGCATTCAAAGCAGATGTTGGTTGTGTTTTTAGTAAAAGGAAACTCCATTCAGCTGGAGGGTTCAAAATGGCTGAACTATCTATCAAGAAAAATGTGTATTTTGTAGACACTAATGATCCATTCTTTCTTTGAGCTTGTCTATGAAAAATCTTCCTTTTGTGTGCTTGTGATGTCATCCAACTTTCCCATTGCTAACCCATGAAATCTGTGATTAATTCCTCAGATAATGCTGTCTTCTTCTCCCTTTTCCTCTGCCATCTCTGCTTAAAATGAAAGATGGCAATAACATGTGCCAAACAGTAGAGAAGCTCTACATATTAACTGCAAATCCAAATCTTTGTATGATTATATCCACTTTGCATAGTTGTAAGAGCGTGATACAACTCTTATTGTCCTCCTTCAGAATTCTGGGGTTTATAGTTTGATGAAGTATTCAAGAGTTTTCCACTAGAGAACTCTAATGTCCTCAGTATCCTGAACTTCAGCATCAGAGTATTTTACCAGACTACAAATCCTAAGACTCCATAGGATGGACTCCATGGGAGCTAAAATGGTTATCAAACTGCCACAACTCTGAAGTATGGAAACATACTTCAGTTTTGGAATGTTTTTCATATAGACTAGAGGTACTCAGGCTTTTTACCCTTGGGACCCCCTTTACATTTACGTGTGGATGTTGCCTCCCCCCACTTGACATAGTATATGAATTGAAATACTTTATTTATTTAGTGTGTGTATTTTCATTTGCACATTTGTGTATGTTCATATTTTAATATTTTATAATAATTACATTGTTCGAATGAGATCAGTTTTATTTCAGTGAATTCAATATTTAACTCAAGGCATGTGTAAATTTTACACATAAAAAAGTTTGGGAAGAGGAGAAGGTCCCTCCAAGTCTCATGTCCCCCCTTAAGAAACTCTTGCTCCCCCCTACGGGTCCCACCCCACTATTGCAGAATTATTGATTCTAGACCAAGGGAGACTCCTAGGGAGAGGAAATGCCAAAACTGAAGTCCTCTATAGGTCCTGTTAAGAGGGCAAAAGCTAGTTGTACAGTAGGAGGACACCTGAAAGACAAATTATTGCAACCCCACAGCTCTTTTATTCTTATTCTGTGAGAATGTCAGAGGAAAAGATTGAGCTTTGGATCTGGCATAGCCAAAAAGCCCCCTCCCCCATCTGCAATTGCTTGTACTGCCATCAAAAGATTAACAGAAAGGCCATTGGAGGTTTCCATGGCTGTAGTACAGAGGCCTGAGAGTAAGTACTGTAGGCTCCTGGTTTCTGTTGGGGTTTGATTCCAGGGCATTCCCCCCCCCCCCCAGATACCAAAATCCATGAATGCTCAAGTCCCATTAAATACAATGGCATAGTAAAATGGTGTTCCTTACATAAAATGACAAAATCAAGGTTTGCTTATTGGAATTTACTGAATATACTTGTCTGTAAGTCTTAAGATTTATGCCCAAAAAGTGATCCCAACTTATTTATGGGTCACTATAGAAATGTGATAGTAGCTCTTTCAGATTTCCCCATGTGGTGCAGAGAGGAGTTTATTTCTCTCTGAAACCAAGCAGAAAGAGTCCTGAGTGATTGCTTGATACTGCTGTTTGTTTAGGAGTCCATTTGCCGCCTATGCATCTGGCTGAAATGAAAGCTAAAACTAGGAAGCACAAAGCCTCAATGAGAATTTCTCTTGCCATATGCATACATGCACACACTGAAGGAGCCTCCAAGTTTTACTCTTGACTTTCCATGGGTCATGGCAAAATCCATAATTTTGGCACCAAAACCTGACCTTGACTTATACATGAAGACAACTTATAGTCAAGTATATACAGTATATATATTTAAAATATTTTAAAGCCATGGATGCTTGAATCCATGGATAAAAAAATCTCTGGATAAGGAAGCCCAACTGTATTTACTTCTGCATCAACAAACATTTTTCTCAGTCCTACAAATTCCCCTGGGACAGCCTCCCATGGACCATATTATTGCCACCATAGTGCCACAGTACTATTATGTTTGTTTTTGAAACTTGAAAGCATGCGTCATTTTACGTTGAACTGTAAGGAGACAACTTGAGATCTCTCTCTCTCTCTCTGTTTCTCCAGAGGCTGTTATGATGATGGTAAGAAGGATATGTAGCTTGTGATGTGATGTTTGTGGAGATTTGCTTGAGATGTGATGCTAAGAATGATGTGCTGTTAGTGCAGGAAAAAAAGCACAGGAAAGCCATTTTTAAACTGGATATACATTCTAGTCGGTGTTTCTTTACTGATGTGGGAAATGCAGAAACCAATTTAAGTGTCACTTCTCAAAGTGGCCTTTGTCTTTAACAGTCATGTTCTTTGGGGAGCTACATTGAACCTGTCAAGTTAAAAGGCTGCTAAAAGGATATATATATATATATATATATATATATATATATATATATATATATGACTCTTTCTTGGCAACAAGGTGACGGTGTTACAAATTAACAAACCCAAGAGATACTGTTCTCACTAACTTCCAAACAAAGCCTAAAATTCACATCTCTTGAATGCCACTGCTACTGTATATTGATGTAAGATAATAAAGAAGGGGGATCTCTCCAAGACTAAAAAAAGAAAAGAAATGGAACAAAAATTACTGAGGAAGAGGAAGTACATTAGAGCAGAGAACATGAAGAGCCTTCCCCCAAGCAGATGTGCTCCAGATGTTTTGGGCTACAACTCCTGGTATTCCTAATTATTGGATTTTCTGACTGAGACTGTTGGGAGTCAAAATCCAAAGCATTCTGTGGGCACCCAGTTGGGAAAGCATCCTGAATATATGAAATGAATAGGAAGAAGATTCAGTGCCTGCTACCTATTGCTATATATCATGGACTGCTAAAGAGGGAAATAAATGGGTCCTAGAGCAAATCAAGCCTGAATTCTCCCTAGAAGCCAAGATGACTAAACTGAGATTGTTGTACCTTGGACTTATCATGGGAGGATATGATTCACTAGAAAAGACAATAATGCTTGGTAAGGTAAAAGGCAAAAAGGAAGATTGTATTCTAGATGGATAGGCTGAATCAAGGAAACCAGGGCAATGAGTCTGCAAGACCTGAACAGGCCTACACATATATACAAGATTCCAGCTCAAAAGGACAGGCATCTGAACAGACATGCATAGGATTGTATAAACCACATAAAACAGATTGTATGTTTTGAAGTGAAGATATTCATCATGCATTATTACTAAATTTTATGGGTGTTCCAGATGACATCATCCATCCATATTCTTCCATTGCATTTCCAACAGTTCTGATGGGCTATATTTGAATTTTTTTTTAACCATACACCAACTGTACTTCAGGAACAGATGTGTTCTAGATACACTTGCAGAAAGCAAGTCAGAAAGAAAGGCCATAATCAAGACTGCTTTAGGTCCAAATCATACTGCAGAAACAATCCAGTTTCAGGCCACCTTAACTGCCCTGGCTCAATGCTAAGGAATTATTGACTTTGTAGGTTTTTGAAATGGTGCCACAATAAATTACAATTCCCAGGATTCCCTAGCACTCAACCAGGGTAGTTAAAGCAGTCTCAAACTGGATTATTTCTGCAGTATATTTTGGACCTTTGAGAACAAGTAGTGATAAGAAGTTTTTGTCTGCAAGATATCTTGTAAGTAGTACAATACAAATAACATATGCCTGTATCTGTAGACATTTCCATTTGCAAAAATTAACAACTTTCACTGTTTTCAGTTTAACCTTTGAATAGTCAGTGTACTAGCACAGTTATGAATTTGAATTCATGAACATTTCAGTTAGCTTTTAAAAAATAATAAGATGGGAGAACAAGGGAGATCTAGCCATGTTAGTCTGTTGGAGCAAAGAAACAAACAACAACAAAACACAAAACATCCCAAGAGTTAGTCTTAAAGACTAACATGTTTTCTCAGGTGTAAGCTTTCACAGACTGAAGAGCTCTGCTCTGGGTCTGATGAAGGAAATCCACAAAAGCTAATGTTAAATAAAACTGGCTAGTCTTTAAGATACCACAGGATCTTTTCCAGGTTACCTTTCTGACACCATAAAATTTTCAGGAAAGTCCAAACAAGAATAAGTTTTATTCTATCTAATAATGAACTCATGGCAGCTGAGGTCTAGCTGTTGTAAGTCTCTCTATCCAAGCATGCTTTGTGTGTGATGGTTGTAGTCCCTGATAATAGCTATAACCAAGCACAGTTGAATTTTTCTATTGTAAAGAGAACTATAGAAAGACAGATCACAGTGGGCAATTGAACTTGCATATATTCTTTGAAATGTAACATTAGAGTATCTTTGAAACTGCTGAGGGCTGCAGCAAGAAACGGCCAAAATCATTTTGGCAAAGGCTTAAATAGATAATTGCTTGTGCCAAGAATCTGGTCTTTGATGTCAAAATGCACAGCCTTTGGCAAAATGGCATGAGTTCAGATAATTTGTATCGAAAGAGACAGGTAGAAGTAAAGCTGAGACTAGACTGTTCTTGCCACATCCTGATTTCATTTAGCATTGTTAAACGTGTGGAATTTGGTATTCTCTTAGAAAAACAACAACAACTAGAATAGTATAAAGCACTGTTTTCAAAGGAAACAAATCCCTTAATAGCTTTGGTCCAGCACATCAAATGGACTCTCATGCCATCATTTGCCAATTGCCAGCATGTCACACTGCATTTTATAGAAGCCAAATAGTATCTGCACAAAACAGTCATAGAATCATAGAGTTGGAAGAGACCGCTAGGGCCATCCAGTCCAACCCCCTGCCATGCAGGAAATCTCCATCAAAGCATCCCCAACAGATGGCCATCTAGCCTCTGTTTAAAGACTTCTAAGGACGGAGTTTGTTCCATTGTCAAACAGCACTTACTGTCAGGAAGTTCCTCCTAATGTTGAGGTGGAATCTCTTTTCCTGTAGCTTGCATCCATTGCTCCAGGTCCTAGACTCTGGAGCAGCAGAAAACAAGCTAGCTCCCTCCTCAGTGTTACATCCCATCATTTTCTAGTGTAAGTAGATCTGTGCGGATCACCACTTTGGACACACACATCTCTCCAAACATATAGTCTACATATACCTCTATGAATTTATGAATATTCCAAAACAGGTCTGCTAAACAAGATTTCATCAGGAGGTTCAAGTCTATCTCTTTTGACTTTTTTTATGAACAAGAACGTTATATCAAACTACAACTATGAATCAGCTCATTTATGGAAGCATGTCTTCATCACTATCCAAGAACTGTTTTTAAATTACCAGTGGTGATTATCATGTTTGTACCATTTGGATTTCCATGTCTCTCTGACTCTGCTGATTACCAATGCCATATTTACTAGTGCATTATGCATGTGTTTAACAATCTGTCAGATCAGGCAACACTCCATGTATCTGAAGAAAGTGCACAAAAATATGTGTTAATCTTTAAAGATATTCTCTGGAAAATATTTTCTCTTCAACAGCCTATCATAATCTCTGCAACTGATCAACTGTATAGTACTGGCACATATCTATAAAGTGTAGAATGCAAGAATTTTCTTGCATTTTCCCAATATAATTATTTTAGATTTTTCTCATCTGAACTAAATATCACCAACTACAAAGAATCTAGTGGGACCTTAAAGAATTTTTTTATTTGACTCAAGCCTTTGTGGACTTTATTTGTTTCATCAGATTTCATCAGCTTGCCAAAGTCCATCCCAGAAACATCTTATATTGGATGACATTTCCCTTGATGATGGAGCCCTGTCATCATAGTTACGACTGATGATGCTACAAAACTCTAGGTTATGTATTTGTAACTGGCTTATGATTCTTGCCAATATCCACAGCACCCTCACAATTGTAAGATGCCTTGAAAACAGGCAACTGGAAAGAACCCTCGGAGTCCTGCCACAATGCCTTGTTCTAAGGCACTCTGTGACTTGAAGCACACTGCAGATGTGTCATTTCCCAGTGATCCAGTCTCAGGCACTTCAGAAACGCTTTGATCAGGGCACTGTCAGGCTACCAGGGTAGGGCTCAAGGGCTGCATTCAGTCATTTATGTCTATAAATGTGAATCCCTTTCATTTGTGATATTATAAGTCTATCTTATGCTACCTCAACTGCTGAAGAGGATGCTAATCATAAAAAAGTGCATGTTACAAATGTTCTTATTTTATAAGTATTTTATTTTTAAATCTAAAGAAGGAATGCATTATTGTAAAAGGAAGGCATAAAGTACCAAATAATGTCTATTCTGATTACTTTGTTGTTGATGATGTTGTTGTCTTAATAAAAAAAACCAGGCAGATAAAAGGATGTTATACATGTACTTCCTTGCCCTATGTATGTATAATTTATTTGGTCATTGACCAATACAACCTTGCCCTAGACTACTGCATCACAGCATCGTGATATATGTACAATTTTTATGATTAGCTAAAACTCATAGCTTCAAAGTACTTTATACTGGATGGGAAAATAACAGAGAAGCCATTTTTCCCCCTTTCTGAGTCATCACCCTGAAGCAAGCAAGCAAGCAAGCAAATTATGCTACCTAATTTGAAAAGCCCCTCTTTTGGTCCTGTGGGCCTTTCAAGAGGCCAAGAATGAGTTTGAAGATCATCTCTTAGTTTTGTTCTGTTCTTTAACCATCAACAGTACTAAGATCTTGAGGGGAGGAGGAGTTGTGGCCAGCTAAATGTTACGATAGCTATGACATTTGCTCCAATCAGTTTTGAGTTTGATCACATTCTGGTGTTGCTTGGCTGGCATGCTGCTGTGAAATGGGATCTTCATCTGCAGCCCCAACAAGGGTCCCTTTCACACTGCACAATTATAGTGCTATGATTCCACTTTAAATGCCATGACAATATCCTGTGGAATCCTGGGATTTGCTATTTATGGGTGGGCATTTAGAATTCTTAGTTAGAGAAGTCCCTGAACTACAAACTTCAGGATTATATAGGATGCAGCCATGACAGTTAAAGTAGAATAATAACATTATGATTTTAACGTATGAAAGGGACCTAGTTAAATAATGTCATGGAAGTTTGGCTGAGCTAATCACTTGTTTTTGAAATTAGGGGATTGCCCCATCATTTTCTAGTGTAAGTAGATCTGTGCGGATCACCACTTTGGACACACACATCTCTCCAAACATATAGTCTATATATACCTCTATGAATTTATGAATATACATACTGATATGGCTGATTTTGAACGTAAGAGACAGAGTGCTGTTTTAAAAAACAAAATAAACCAAAAACAGTTTATCCTGCATGCAGTAATACACACACAATTCCCAATAAATGGGACAACAAATGTCAATGGAGGATAACTGTAGTAGCACCTAAGAGCTACCTCATGCTGTGAATTAAATTCCTATACTCAACTGAACTGCTAGTAATAAAATCTAAATTAGCAACAACCTTTGAATTAAGCAGAAAGTTGATGTTGGCTGTAAATCCAAAATTAATGGATACCTGATTCCTTTCAAGATCATGACCTTTACATCAGAATGGTTTAATCGTAAATTTATAACAAATATGCTCCTTACCTTAATAAGAACAAACAAATAAATTTCATTATTTAGGCATTCTCTGTATAGTACGCAGTAATTCCCTTCAGGTGCAATATCAATGCTAATACCGCATTAAGAAAGACATAAAACAATGTTACCATAAATTTCTCTTCCTAGTTACCAAGGTACGGTTTCCCACAAAAATTATCTCAAGACAGTTTAATCCTTTCTGTTCCTAGAATTGCAGAATTAGGGCACATTGCTAAAAAGACCTCTATTACATCCGTTAATGAGATTTACACGAATATTAATAGGTAAATCCAAGGCCTTGCTCTATCAACAATAATGCAAATCCAACTCCAGCTTCTTTCAATACAGAACTATAAATATTCATAATTGCCCAGATTTGTTTGAGCCATATGAATGTTTTCAACAGACATGCCTTTCAGCTTATAACTGTCTATGTGTGTGAGCTGTGTGCCTTCAAGTCATTTCTGACTTATGGAGACCTTAAAGTGGGGTTTTCTTGGCAAGATGTGTTCAGAAGAGATTTGCCATTGCTTTCCCTTGAGGCTGAGAGCATGCGACTTGCCCAAGGTCAGCCAGTGGGTTTCACAATGAAGTGAGGATCAAACCCTGGTCTCCAGAGTCATAGTCCAACCGTCAAACTGCTACACCATGTTGACTCTCAAAATTGTTTATATGTATGTATTTATCTTGATATTTTCATCTTTCCCCCCAATATTACATTGGCTCACAGTGGAGCTCACAATATAACTTAAGAATACCCCAGAAACACAATAAAATACAATAAAATATAATATTAAAATACATGAAAGTATATATTAAAACAACGTCCAAATTAAATACATTTTTAAGCAAGTTGAAAACACATAAGAGGAAAAAGGAAGAGCGAGCATCCTTCATTAATTGCCCCCCTCCTCTTTTCGATCAGTTATGCAAAGTCTGCTTGAATAGAAAATTATCTCTCATTGACTGGGAGCTTTTAAGGAGAAGCTGGATGGCCAACTATCAAGAATGCCATAGATTTATTAACTTCCTGTGATAACAGAAGGTTGTTTTAGATGATATTTGCAGTGCTTTCCAACTCTATGACTCTGAGACTGCATCTGCACTGCAGAATTAATGCAGTTTGACATTGCTTTAACTGCCATGGCTCAATGGTATGGAATTCTGGGAAGTGTAGTGTTGTGGGATATTTAGCTTTCTCTGTCAAAGAGCTCTGGTGCCACAACAAACTGCAAATCCCAGGAGCGGAGAGCCTTTTTTTCCCTCCAAATAAAAGGACTGTATGTTTTCTTTATAGATTACCTTTAAACTGTACAGAAAGAAATTGTGGGAGATGTTTTATCTTTAGGAATAGATGGTAAAATACTGGAAATATAATATTTTCTATGTTTTTTGTTTCCATCTAATTTTTCCAAATAATGGAACGGTACAAGAATGGCTAGGAAGGGAATCTTGGGCTGTCCAAGGAAACTCAGTGCTGTTGGAGTTAGAAAGATTTTCATGCTTAAATTCACTTATGATTGGATTGTGTGTTACTTACAGTAATTTAGGCACATCTGACATCATCCAGCCTCAGAGGGAGAGAAAGGCTGGCCAGCTCCATAGGCCTGGCCTAAAGTAAGAAGAAGAGCCTTCTCTCCAGGCCTCGGAGGGAGAGAAGAACCACTGAACATATTCCCCTTCCACTGCCATTCCTTTCTCCTTTTGTGTCATGTCTTTTTTAGATTGTAAGCCTGAGGAAAGGGACATGTCTAATTGACTATCTGTAAGCTGCTCTGAGAGCCTTTGTGGCTAAAGAGTGGGGTATAAATACAGAAATGAAATGAAATAAATGTATATTTATAGTGACTTCCTGTTTGTTACCACACACTCTTCCTGCATCAGTGTAACCTTCTGGCATTTATTTCTTCCCTTTCTCTCCTCCATAAGACACTGTGTTTGCACAAGTATCCTGTGTGGCTGGGATGGGGCTGGTTGTTGTTCCCCTTCTGCCTTGGGAATTGGTTATTCTTCTTGAGAGATCCACTGTTATCTCACACATTTCCCCCAAAAATGCAGCATTTGAAAAAAAAATTGATATATGCCTCACCTTTCTCACAGGGTTGGGACACAAAACCGCTCATAATATGAAAGGTTCAAGTGAAAAAGAACACCCAGTTTCAAATAGATATCACACTCCTGTTTATTAATTTTATTTATTTCCAGAACTGGGTCTAAATCAATGAACCACATTACTCCATTAGTACGGCTCTTAAAACTCAGGCAAACTCATAAAGGAAGATAGCTTCTTTTAGATAGTCTGGAGCCAAGCCATGCAGGGCTTTAATGGTCATAAGCAGCACTTTGAATTTTGTCCAGAATGGGACTGGTAGCCATTAAAGCTGTTTCAGCTTTTTAAAATTACTTTGTGCAGGGATAGCCAGATATGAAGGGTAAGATATGTTTCTCCAGTTGCTGTGGCTGATATCACACAGTGTGCATGCATGGAGCAAACTGTCCTGTCCTCCATCCCTCCATCTTGCCACCTTGCTCGCCTCCCTCCTGGCTGCTGCTCACCTGCCCAAATCACTGCCGAATGGGGGTGCTGTGGCCTCCAGAGTGCCCATTCAGGGTCCAACGTTGCTGCTACATAGCAGCCACACCGGAGTTTGAAGGCACCCCCACAGCAGTGGCCTTCAGAGTCTGGTGTGGCTGCTGAGAGAGCAGCCATGCCAGATTATGAAGGCAACCTATTTAGCAGCAATTGCCTTCAGAATCCGGCATGACTCCTGGGTGAGAAGTCACACCGGAGTCTAAAGGCCACCCTCCCCAGAAGGAAGAACATTTGAGGGGGACAGTTCTGCAGCCTCTGGAGGGTCCTTTGAGTGTCTGGTGTGACTGCTCATTGATCAGGCAGCTGCACTGGACTTGGAAGGCATCACTCTCCCAGCAGTAGCCACTGCTGAAGGAGACAGTGTGGTGGCCTCTGGGGGACTCATTTGGGATCTGGTGCCACTGCTGGGTAAGCAAGAAAGGAAGGTAATGCCCTTTCTTGCTTGCCCATAGTGAGACTTCAGTCTCCCACAGACAGAGATGCTAAATTGCACAGCAGTGTAGTTACTTCAGAGCCGGAGATGGGCTAGAGCCATCCAATGCACCTCAAGTGAAGGAAGCAGGTAGTTTGTAGCCTGCATGGCACATACCAATCAGTTCTCCAATACTTTTTGGACTTCTCCTCTCATATCTGTTACCTGGTATACCCAACTCATTCTGCCTAATGGCAGAGGACACCCTGTTTATATGTCATTATTAATTTGGATCTTGAAGGGCACCATTTTGAGTAGTTTTTCTTTCAGCACAGTTTTAGGGACTTGTGGTCTTCAGCCAGTGGTACTTCAACCACCAGTCGGACACTGAAACAGTAATTGAGACACAGGTGTTTTGGTCACAGCAATCAAAACTATTCCCAGTAATGTTGCTGTTTTAATGTATAGTCTTTGCATTTTACAGTTGCCATAGCAATAAAATCTATGGTCTATTGTGTTATTACAACTTTCCACTAGTAACAGAATCATTATTTTTAACTCAGTTTACTCCAATCAAGGCTCTTGAATTTTTTTGATCTCCCTGAAACTTAACATAAGATAGATAGATTGATAGACAGATAGCCTGCAAGCCTTTTCTTAGGAAAAGTGGGCTTTTTGTTTCTACCTTGGCGGAATCTTGGTATATTGACAGGCAGATTGTGTGTGTTGTGTGCCTTCAAGTTATTTCTGACTTATGGCATTCTTAAGGTGAGCCTATCACAGGGTTTTCTTCTTTGGATTTGTTCACAGATATTTTGTTATTACTTTCCTCTGAGGTCAAGAGAGTGTAAGTTGCCCTGGGCCACCCCAGAGTTTTCCATTGTTGATCAGGATTTGAACCCCGATCTCGTGGACTCCTAATCTCAAACATTACACCTTACTGGCTCTCACTACTGAGAAATAGATTAATGAGACCTAAAATATGAAAAGCTGAGAAGCACTATTGGGTATTTCATGCTTCTTATCCTTTTCCTGTCAATACAAAACAGAATTCAGCCAATATAAATAATGTCTGTTAAGTGTTTATCTTAGTCCATAGACTTTCTTAAGGTCCAGAGAAAGAATTGATTCATAATGATCCCATAGGCTGTCTATAAACAGATACCAAAATTCTCCTTATAGTATCTTAAAACTATCTTGACAGGTTTTTTTTTAATGTGTTCAGCTCTGTGCCAATAAATCATTGTTCTTCATTTTCATAGTGGTGGTGGTTTCTTAAAGAACTGAGAACTGTTATTGTATTACCAATACTTTAAGGTTCTCGTCTCTAAATAAAATATGCACAGTTCCTCTGCAATCTTTTTAAGTATTCCATTTCGAATTGTAATTTGTTGGTGTTCTTCTTCTGAAGTTTACCTACTCTGTCCTTAAAAATATAGTGAATAAAACTGAGGACTGGCCTCATGATAGGCAGGTCTATTTACTTACCTTTTAAATTCTGCTTCTGTTAAATGGAAAACCAAGTGCCACTTAAAATGGAGTCAATTTACTGACTCTTGTACACTTCTACAATTCCCAGGGCATTCTTAGCTACCAAATGCCTAACTGCTTTATATTTTATGTCTAGATCCCCCCACCATGTAATATCATTAAATCATTTTCAGTACCATTTCTTCAATTTATCAAGATAATTCTCAACTGCCTCCTAGTTTTGTGTCCCCTGCAAATGTGATAAGTATGCTTGCTACTTTTTCATCCAACTCATTAATAAAATGACATACCTAATGTCTTGCTCCTCCACTCAAATTAAAAGTAATTGAGTTTGTGAAAAATCAATAACATTAATATGCAGCCCATTAAATCCCATGGCGTTTTTATAGTGATGTGAAAAAAATGTATTTGTGCTGGATTAAAATGTGTGCATTGTGTATGATTTTGGCTGAAATGCCCATTCGACTACATGCTGTAGTGGAATTTCCCCTCTTCCTGAGGAAGTCTGTTCCATAAGTTATTTGAAAGACTGTTCAACTTGCTTCTGTCTCAAAGTGATTATGGATGACATCCTGTTCGTCTTTTTTCAGTGTTGTAAGGTGAGAATTCTGCTCTAACCACAAAACAACCAAAATCTTCCTGCAACCCACCTTTTCAGTGTGGCAGACCCCCAAGACAGCCATTTTCCTGTTAGTGGAGAGAGGAGCATCAAGCTATTTACCTACTACTGGATTCAAAGCAACAACATCACCCTGAGCCCCCAAGGAATGCTTCTTCCACTGTGTCCAACTACAAAAAATAATTTAAAAAATAGCTGGGCACATCTGTGTTGTTTCCTTCACTCTCCATGAACAAGAAACACGGGTGAGAGGGGCTGACATGCAGGAAAGGTGGGCTGGGGAATTGAACTGGGAGATGTGTTTTAACTGTATGCAAGAGCTGCGCCTCCCAGTGCAGGATCTCAGAGTATGTCTTTTACAGAAAATATGAAGCCCCTCCTTGCCACATATCTCAAATGCTATAGTCAAGATGCAGCTGAGAGGAACAGTTAGCAAGGGTTTACAATAGGCATGTCAATACATTGAGTATTACACCAAAAAAGGTGATGGTGGAGGAGGAAGAGATATTACACCTTGCATTCCATATGAAGTGCCCCATGTGTTTTGAGTATTATTACTGCTACATATGACCCAGAAGAACTAATCAGGAAAACATTTTAAAATATATTAATTCACTTTTTATTTTGTATGCCTTTTTAAAGGCAGACACCTATTAGTACCTGTTGACAGAACAGCAGCAAACTGGTTGCTACTAATGGTCCTAGTGAAATAATACTTTTCTATGCGTTCTTTAGTAGTACCTTTTAAAGGATTTTTTTTCCTATTAACTTTCCATGACAGAGTATCATACTTTTTGAGCTGACTCATCTTTGCCATCTTTGATACCTTTTCTGGGTATAGTAGATCAAAATAATATCTACGGATACCATGGATTTAAGCATAATTTCTCTGAGCCAAAGACTTCAGAACTGGATTGTTACCATTATTTTGCCAAATCGTTTTGCTGAGGTTCTCAAAATTCATCTAGCAATAGTTTTAATTGTACAAGTGAGGATGACTAGGGAGTCCCATCTTTCACTTGTGCTTGAAATTATCTATGTTGTTTATGTTAAAACTAATCTCAGGTTGGTTGTCCACTGAACCCTTTAAAAAGCTGAAGCTCTAAATACGTATAAGGTAAATTAAACTGATTTATGAGATGTATCAGAGTTAGAAAGAAATCTCTAACTTGGTCTGTGAAGAATATTGCTGCAACCTGCCTGAGTTGAGTGGCTGGCTGGATATCGTTGGTCTGCAAGGCTGTGACAAATGCATTTTCATTCAGGCAAGAGTGCTCATTTAATTTATTGGATCTCAATGCAACATGCCAAGGAAGTTACGTATTATTACTCTCCAGCAGTAACTGTTAAGACCACCTGTAGACTTACCACAGAGAGTACTGAGTCCCCTGAGAGTACTTTGTCCCTGAAGCAAAAAGGAGAAACTAAATAGATAGGTTAGGAAAACCCTAGGCAAGTCACAATTTCTGAGCCTTAGAGGATGACACTGGCAAACCCCTCTGAAAAACTTGCCAAGAATATCCCATGATAGGTTCACTTTAGGTTCGCCATAAGTCAGAAATGATTTGAAGGCACATAACACCACCACCACCACCCACAACAACATATGGAATGGGGTGTGAGTCCAAGGCTGCTCCCCCATGAATATCAAAATCCGTGGATGTTCAAGACCCATTATATAAAGTGATACAGTGGTACCCCGGGTTACGAATTTAATTCGTTCCGCGGCGCCGTTCGTAACCCGAAAGATTTCGCAACCCGAAAAAGCCATAGCCGCTAGCGCTGGAAAGCCGCGATTTCGTGCGAAAAAGCGCCGAAAAGCACCAAAATTTTTTTCGTAAGCCGAAAAAAAACCCGTAACCCGGAACAGTTTTTTCCTATCTAATTTTTTCGTATCCCGGAAATTTCATAACGCGGTCATTTCGTATCCCGGGGTACCACTGTATAGTAAAATGGTGTCCCATTATATAAAGTGATATAGTAAAATGGTGTTCCAATGGCAAAATCAATGTTTGCTTTTGGGATTTTTAAAAAATATTTTCAAGCCATAAATGGTTGAATCAATGGATGTGGAATTTGTGGCTATGGAGGGCTGACTGTACTTTAAAAAAAATGAAATAAAAAGCAAAAATATAGACATTGAAGTGGAGATCTGGACCACCTAAAGAAGATGGAAAAGGACAAATCAGAAACATTTTCTGAGCTGGGGGTGGATGGGGAGAGAAAAAAAAGCATGTGTTTGACTAATGAAATCCTCCAATCACTAAGATTGCTTCTTTTATATCATTTAAGATTAATAGATATTCTCCTTTTAGAAGATTCTTTTTTAAAAAAAAAACCTTCTAAAAGGTGAGTATCTATTAATCATAAATGATATAAAAGAAGCAATCTTAGTAATGGTCCAACTATACGTAATATACACAGGATATGGAAGCGTTACTCCTTGTCATGATTGTACCACCTGCCAGATTCAGAGATCTATAACCCAAAAAGTAATGTTTGTGGACTCTGAATCCTACTCAGTATTTCCGTGTCCTGAGATCAGGAATCTTCCATGCTTTCATGCTGACATTTTTCTCTGTTGCCTAAATTGCTTGAGCTGGAATTGCTCAGAATCCATAAGTTTTATTTTATATTTTATTTTATTTATATGCTACCGTTCTCCCAAACTGGACCCAAGGGTTGGTATCTTGCTATCTAACTCCTGCCAGTTTCAAGTTCTATCTTTTCCCCCCAGCTATCATTTCTCTTCCTTTGAGTTTCATCCTATTAGACTCTTTTCTCCTCTACAGCTCTGGGTTGCAGTCATCTATCGTCTTTGGAGAAAGTCCAAAGAGTGGGCTGATTTTATCCATTTCAAATTTGTTCTTTCTTCCTTCTCACACGCCCTCTCTATGGCAAAACAGAATTATTACAAATCATTGATCTCTGCCAATGAGAGGTGCCTGCAGCGTTTGTTCTCCACCTTCAACACTTTGCTTAAACCTCCCTCTCCTCCTGTCTCTTCATCTTTCTCTCCTAATGACTTTGCTAACTATTTCATCTCTAAGATTACCACTATTCGCTCTGAGATAGTCCCTCCTGATTCTTCTTCTGCTCTTAATCTTCTATCGCCTTCGCCTAACAAATTTTCTGTCTTTCCTCCTGCCTCTTTGGATGAACTCTCTACACTTCTGAACTCTTCCAAACCTGCTACCTGTCCTCTTGATCCTATTCCCACTCGTCTTCTAATCTCTATAGCTCCCTCCTTTCTGCCCTCGCTTCTCCATATCTTCAATCTCTCTCTCTCTACAGGCTCCTTCCCGTCAGACTTCAAACATGCTCTCATTTCCCCAATTCTGAAAAAACCTTCTCTTGACCCCTCCTCTTTGTCTAGCTATTGTCCGATTTCTCTTCTCCCCTTTCTTTCTAAGGTTTTGGAAAGGGTTGTTTATTTGCGCTGTCTTGAGTTTCTTGAAGCCAACTCCATTCTCGATCCCTTTCAGTCTGGTTTCCGCCCAAGGCATTCTACAGAGACAGCTCTCACTAAGATCTCAAATGACCTTTTACAGGCCAAGGCTAATGGCCTTTACTCTGTTCTCATTCTTCTCTATTTGTCTGCAGCCTTTGACACTGTTGATCACTGTCTCCTAATTGACATACTCTCTGACCTTGGGTTCTCAGACTCTGTTCTTGACTGGTTTAGATCTTACTTGTCTGGCAGATCTTTTGCAGTAGTTGCAGGGGGTCTGACTTCTTCTCCTGTTCCCTTATCTGTTGGAGTTCCCCAGGGCTCTGTTCTGGGTCCCCTTCTGTTTTCTCTCTACACACTGTCCTTTGGAAAACTCATCAGCTCTTTTGGCTTTTCCTACCATCTGTATGCCGATGACACCCAGCTGTATCTTTCTGCCCCTAACCTTTCTCCAAGGCTTGAACAGCAAGTCTCGTCTTGCCTTACAGCTGTCTCACAGTGGATGCGCCATCGGCGTTTGAAGCTCAACATGTCCAAGACGGAGCTTCTTGTCTTTCCTCCTAAGCCCACCCTTCAACACTCCTTTTCTGTCTCTGTGGACAACATTTCCATTCAACCAGTCCAGCAAGCCCACAGTCTTGGCTTTATCTTTGACTCTTCTCTGTCGTGTATCCCTCAGATCCAGACCACAGCCAAGGCTTGTAGATTCTTTTTGTACAATATTGCCAAAATCCGACCATATCTCTCCGCCTCTACTGCCAAGATCCTGGTCCATGCCCTAGTGATCTCACGACTTGATTACTGTAATGTCCTCCTGGCTGGGCTTCCTTTTTCTCACCTCCGTCCTTTAATCTCTGTCCAGCATTCAGCTGCACGCATTATCACTTCAACCCACCGCTCTGACCACATCTCTCCTGTGTTGGCATCCCTTCACTGGCTCCCTCTCCCTTTCCGCATTCAGTATAAGCTCCTGCTGTCGACATTCAAAGCCCTCCATGGACTGGCTCCTCCTTACTTATCAGACCTTCTTTCTCCTCACCTTCCCACCAGGGCCCTCCGTTCTGGTAGTCAAGGGTTCCTGTCCTAGCCCAGGATTTCCTCTGCCCCATCCCGGATTTGCCCCTTTTCACTTGCTGCCCCTCACTCCTGGAACCTTCTTCCTCCACAAGCAAGAGCCATCACTTCTTTAACCAGCTTCAAAACGGAGTTGAAAACCATCCTATTCAGAGAAGCCTTCCCAGGCATCGCATAATTGTCGCTTACTATCTGATCTTCTGTTGTTGGCTGTTTTTCGATCCATTTCCTGTATTGCTATGTTCTGTATATGTATTATCCTACTTGTGAGTATGTATTTTCCCTGGATAATGATTAACCTTCCATTTTGAAGCCAAGCCCTCCCTCCAGTCCATCTGCCTTGGTCCAGGCCTCGGAGGTTGAGAGGAACTGCTGGACCTCTTACCCTTTCCCGTCACCACTCCCGTCTCCTTCTGTGTCATGTCTTTTTAGATTGTAAGCCTGAGGGCAGGGAACCGTCTAACTAAAAAGATTGCATGTACAGCGCTGTGTAAATTTACAGCGCTTCATAAATAAAGGTTAATAATAATAATAATAATAATAATAATAATAATAATAATAATAATAAGGAAGCTCACAAAATATACTCAAAAACAACAATCATACAGTTTTAAAACACAATTAAAAAGCACCACATTAATGGAACAAATAAAGTAAAATCCTTAAAAAAAACAAAGTTAAAATATAAAACAATTAAAAACTAGATATAAACAAAGCAGATTAACTATTATTTCCTCTATAAGGCTGAACAATATGGGGTTTTCTAAAAGGCCTATGCTGGCAATGTTTACTGGAACTACAGTTGGGAAGGATGGAGCTGAAGTGAGCTGTTATAATCATAAAATCCTGAAGGCATGAGAAGCAGCTCACAATAAAACAATTAAAAAACAATATTTCTAGTGTCCCCTGGCTTTTGAATTCCATACTCTGGGAGTCCTATGGAGATCCTTTGTTTATAGGTTTTTGTGAAGCTGCAGAAATAGTTCTTTTTAGACTGCAGTCTTATAAACACTTCCATTACAACGGAGCCATCTCAATTGAACTCAATTCTGAGTTGACATGCATACGGCTGCACTGTTCCTTTCCTTTCATCTTCTACTAGAGTTGGTTTTATGGAGGTAGTGATGGGGTTTAAATTGTCATTGGGTGTTGTTGTTTATGAATGTAAACATTCACCTAAGTTATTTACTTTCATGAGTTTGACTAATGAAACCCTCCAATCACAGGTTTCACTTTGCACAACTTCACTATTCCATTATATGCTCCCAGCATTCCCAGTTAATTATGAGGATAGGTCCCAATCTCAGGCTGTACAGATTGCTTCCCAGTTCAAGCCCTGGAGCCCTTGACAATTTCAGCTTTCAAATGACTGCTGCAGAACTTGACAGGAAATGAATGGCATTCTCAATAGTTAGGGTTGCTTCCTCCTTCATCAGAAACAGCACATATTTATGGCTGCACTCTATTATCTTGAGGCTTTCTCTGAATGCGGCTCTTGATAATAGGCATCTATTGATAATTTCACTCTACACTCTTTCATTTTCCCCTTCTTGCCTGCAATAATTCGGTTTTCATTTGCCATTTACTTTTCTATGTGCTGCACTCCAAGCTGTTCTGCTCTTGGCAAGGTCAGCATTCAAAACATCTTCTGTCTGAACTTTTAGTTCTCTTGTAAGTTGCAAAGGATGGTAATTTGGCCCACAGGATCAGAGGTGTTGCTCTGAGAATGCTTACCAAGATGATACAATAGCCGCTTCATACAATAAATGCACACATCACCACTTCTCTTTGTATTTTAATCCCAAGGAAAAATATGCAGAAAGGAAAAGGAAATAAAAAATCTGTAACATCCTTTTGGGGGCAAGTCTTTAATGTAGTTTCCTTTAAGAGTTTTGCATTTTCTCAGAATCAACTGGGGTTCATCCAGCTGACTTTACTTTTAGGACTAAATGGCAGGCACTCTAATTCTTGTGTCTGCACTGTTTTGATCACTCAGTAGAGGCATCTGAATCCAAACTTTAAGAGACCTATCAAAGGAACTCTGTCCCCAGACGGGACCATAATTTTGGATAGCACCTTGAAAGTTTAGAGTTAAACCCAGAGAAGATTTACTGCAACAGAGACATGAGAGGCACCATTGATTGCCTGTCAGTCCAGGTGAACGTTAGTTGTTCCACGTGGTCAAAAGAGGCAAGTGCAGGATTAGTGCCAATCATTTGGTCTGCATAGCAGGATCCCTATATTTGCCACAGAGGCTACTGGGAGCTTTTTCAAGCCAGTGGTAAACTACTAGTCCTTTAAGACATCTTGTAAATAGAGGTGCAATCCAATTAACTGTTATGAGCCTTTAGCTGGGTCCTGGGAGTCTATCCAGGGTACCACATGGATTTATTAAATCTCTCTTTATACTTTGAGGAAGAGGGAGGTCTATGGGTGGAGGAGAAATTCACTCATAGTCTTCTCTGTTGAGAGAGAACAAACTTCAGCTTCTCTTCCTTGTTACTGACACAGTGGAGACACTCTGCAAATGTTTGGGATAGACCGGGAGTAGGTTTTGAATATGCTTTATCGAAAGATGAACCCACACATCGAAAGGTTTCTGCATTCTGCTGTTGAGAAAATAAATATGCCACTGGAGAGCCAATGTGGTCTAATGTTTTGAATGTTGGAGGCTAGGGTTTGAATCTCTGCTCAATTATGGAAACCCACTGGGTGACCTTGGGCAAGTCACACTCTTTCAGCCTCAGAGGAAAGCAATGACAAACGCCCACTGAATTTGGCAAGAAAACTCTGTGACAGATTTGCCTTAGGGTCATCATAAATCAGAAACTATTTGAAGACTTATAGTGACCCTAACACAACAACTGTACTGTGATGATTCCTGGGGTCCAAGCAGCCAAACAGCAACCTTGTTCTTGGCTCTTAGCCCACAGCAGATCCTTAATTCCCCTAGTCTCCTGGGTCTCTGTTCCCACTCCCTGCTGAGCTCAGTGAAACCCCTTGAGATCCTCTAGTCAAGCTGTCACCACCCAGTGAATCTACAATGAATTACCCTTAGCATACACTGGGACTTTTTAAGGAGTTATAGGCATGGTACAGAGCACCAGGAAGAGGTAGCTGGGAGCTGCTTCATGCTGTTGCATAGTAGAGCTACAGCAACCAAATTGCACGGTGCTGCTACGTGAAAAAAGGGACCACTAAAAAGCGTCTCCTTTTTGTGCAGCTGCAAATAGCTTGCGGCAGCATGAGCACATTGCTGCTGCGTGGCTCCATTTGGATGCCGTGAAGCAGTGATGTTATTGCTGTGCATGCCGTCTATTCGAAACCACACAGCGAGGATGCCCTCGTCATGTGTGAGGGGCAAGGGGTGTGCAGGCGGGGTGCCCCTTGCACGTGATGAGGGCATCCTTCGGGGCGGTATGTACTGGGCCATAGTTTCCTTCCCTTGCTAACCTAAGCAAGCAACAATCCCGAGCTAAGGCATGTGTACAAGAGTACAGAGACAGCAGATACTTTTAAATAAAGTATTTATTCTAACTAGACAGTATAGAGCTATAAGTTATCATTCATGCAAGGCCTCCCTGCCTTATAGGTACACAGTGCATAGTTACAAGATGTGTATTTCAGGCAATAAAAGATAAAAATAACAAAAATACTAGAAGCTCTAGTTAACACATTTACTGAGCTACTCACACTGAGATGGGATCTGCAGTCCTTGATGGGTTTTGGATGCGAGGAGTTGGCCCCCATTGCCTAGCTCAAACCTTAAACCTGCCCCCTTGGCACAGGCCCAAGGGGTTGGGCTCCCAAACAACGAAGACTCACAAAGCCACATGGGGCACACAAGGGAAAGACTCAAACAGCATGGTCTCAGATGTCTTTTAAAATATCTGTTGGGAAGATACTTGAAACTCCTGGTCCTGCTTAACTAACTGGTCAGCTGGGCCTTAGGTCAACTATGATGCAAATTCTCATTAGCATGTGACATAAGCTCTTATTATTATTATTATTATTATTATTATTATTATTATTAACCTTTATTTATAAAGCGCTGTAAATTTACACAGCGCTGTACATGCAATCTTTTTAATTGGACGGTTCCCTGCACTAAGGCTTACAGTCTAAAAAGACACGGCACAAGAGGAGAAGGGGAAGGGGATGAGGGCCAACAGTTCTTCTCTACCTCCGAGGCCTGGATGAGGGCAGATGGAGGGAGGACATAGCAATACAGGAAATGATTCAATAAAACAGGCAACAAAGGAACATCAAATAGCATGTACCTCCTCCCAGCTGAACGCTTTGAGAAGTCCTCAAATGACTGGTGGGCCCAGTCATTACAAGTACATATATAAGGCACTGTCAATGTTTATCTCTGTGTGTTCAGACACAAAACCAACTCTAGATAAAACAAAACCAATGTAGTTTATGTGTTCAAATGTTGCAGCAGGCAAGTTCTTAGAAGAAACAATTTTATTTGGAGGAGAGAGGAACTGGCTACCCATAGTTTTGTAATATGTTGGTATAGTATTCAAAATAATGCTGTATTTTATTGCTGCTTCCACTGCTCCACTTTCTTTCTTTCTTTCTTTCTTTCTTTCTTTCTTTCTTTCTTTCTTTTTAAGTGGTTCCTTTCTCTTTGGCAAGCAAGCCAACTGGCACCAATGCTTTCTGTCTCTGCATGAAGGGGCTTGTGTGTTGCACTTGTCACTTGTATAATGTCAGTACACCAGAAGGCCTGGAGGGAGAAGGGGGGACTGGGAAGAAATCCAGAGGGTGCATGCACCTGAGTCCATCATGGCATTTGGAACAAGGTAAGAGGTGGAGTAGCAATGCTACAATTCACAAACCACCTTGCTGTATAACCCTTTACAGCAGCACCATATTATCTAAGAAAAGTCTTCCTGAAGGCTGGAGGTGAGGCTTTCATGAGCCCCAGGAGCAGCATTCACTTTGGAAAAGCTCTCCATATGGCATTTGTTTGTAAGTTCACAGAATAAAAATCTAAGCAGGAACTACCACAGTTATTGGGTATCTATTGCTACTGGATGAAAAAAAAATCTTTATCTCACCATCTTTCCAAAGGAA
The DNA here is from genome assembly GCF_019175285.1 of Sceloporus undulatus. Classification (NCBI taxonomy): domain Eukaryota; kingdom Metazoa; phylum Chordata; class Lepidosauria; order Squamata; family Phrynosomatidae; genus Sceloporus; species Sceloporus undulatus. The sequence continues at coordinate 271,441,151 of NC_056523.1, forward strand.
GTTGAGAGAGTAGGAAGATGGAAGAGCAACAGTTCAGAAGGAACTCTTGAGATAATGTCTGTTAGTCCCAAAGGGGACGTGACCTAAATCACATGGTTAGTTTGAATGAGAGAAAGAGGGGAGAGTTTGCATGCAGGAAATCCCTAACTATCTAAGAAGGGTGAAGGAGAATGTAAAAATCTTCCAACAGCTACTCAAGACCTACCAACTGCAATCCAATACACTAGAGGACAGGGGTACTTTATTGAAAAGAGATTAGAGACAGGAATGTAACTTTTCAAAACATTGCAGAGTGGAACAACCCGCACTTATGACATAGCTTCTTTGTATATAGTAACAAAAGACATAGGGACTTTGTCCAGTATTGAATCTGAACAGCCTGTACCTTTGTTTCTTCATATGATCCCTACATTCATAAATGGATTTTAAAACTACAGGGACTGCTTTCAGACCCATTACTAACCACAGAAATAAATACACAGGTCAAGATCATTGTAGTATAATAGTTCCACTGGTGCTACATCTCACTGCTCAATCCACTCAGATTCACGGTTCAGCTGCTGCAGCTCCTACCCCTTGGGCTATTAAGTGGTTGGTGGAGAGTGGTAGGGTTTGAAAGAGCATCTGGCAATGTTCCCTGGCCAATGTGGACTCATTGATATCATCTAAAATCCACCTGGGTCCTCTAGAGGTCTCAACAGAAGATGTCATTGGTTTGCTTCTAACTATGGGGACATAGCCAGACAAACTTTTCCACAAACTTTCTACCAGGCATTGAATGGTCATGGGAGCAGGGATTGCTAAATATTGAGGGGCACATTTTGGTCACTGTGGATGGCAGAAGACAGTATCAATCACTAAAATGACGGGAAAGGGGGGGGGGGGAAGACACACACAGGCATAAGGCGGACGTATGTATGTGCACATCACTAACCAGATGCCAACCATTGTGTTATCAGCATTCAGGGTTTTCATCCATAACCTATCTGTATTAATCCTTACCCTGAATTAAATAGCAGTGACATAAAGTACATAGACCTTGGCTGAGTATTCTTAGAAATCATTTTAATAATTCTCCTTGAAGATCTTTCAAATGTGTTCAAGTTCTCATAAACAGCACCCATTTCACAAGTGCCAAATTCAGAAATGTAATGAGATACAGCAAGAAAATTCACAATCAGCGCCAGCTGTTGCCCAATTAAACTCAACAGTTCACAGGTGTTCACAGTTTTGCCGAAGCCAATTTATGTTCTTAACGAACCCTTCAGAGGAAAAAAAAAAGGAAAGAAGGAAAGAATTGGTTTGATAGGCTACTCTACGTGCTTTCAAATGTGTTTTTTAAAAAGCATTTTTGCACATCTGTGTCAGAAATTTGCTACACATCAACCCCCCATTCAATTAATTGCAGTTTAGTAAAACCCAAAAAGTCAGCCTTAATAGCTGGAGCATATGCCTTGTCATTCTCTTCTTGGTTCTTTGACACCCCCCCCCCCCCCAAATAAGCATTGGTGTTCATCTAGTGTCTGTCTCAGGTGCCATCTCTTTATGCAGAGCTAATATATTCATTTATTCACATTTTGTCTGTGTTTCCATTATACATAAAGGCAAATAGCAGTAGCCATTTCTGTGGGAGACTTATATAGGGACTGGTGTTTCACATCTGTATGATGTCTACACACCTCTGTTGTGAGTAAGCAAGGTTTTCCCCTTCTCTCAGAGGAAGAAGTCTGGCAGAAATATTTCACAGTTTTTTAATTGCATTACTTTAGGAGACAACTGGAATGGATTGGAGTTAGGCAGTAGTGTCTGGTGGTTCCCACACTGGTGGGATGCTGACTTTTCCAAGTACTCTGCTTAGTGCATGGATGTGAGACCACCAAAAAATGTCAGGTGATTTATGCTATATTTCAGAGGAAGACAGTGGCAAACCACCTCTGAGTATTCCTTTAATAAGAGAAACCTATGAAATTCATGAGGTTGCCATAAATCAACCAGCAGCTTGAAGGCACATACACACACAATCTGAATTGTAAGGAGCTGAGGGTTCTGAACCTATTTTGTGTGTGTGTGTGGCGGGGGTAGATTTCTGCTCTTTCAATAGCTCTCTTATGTTTGGACTAAAACACATAGTGGATTCATTGCCTTATTGATATAGAAACTACCAGTGGCTCTTGAGATGGGTCAGGGAAGGGCATATCTGTCACCCACTTCTGTGGTCTCTCCCATTTTGCACCTCCAAGTGTATTTCTATGCACAGTTTTCAAATGGGCATATTAGCCACCTTGAGTCCCTATGTTGGGAGAAAGGTGGTATATAATAAATAAATAAATAAATAAATAAAGGGTGCATGTTCTTTTTGACTAAACCATGTTTACGTTCACTTTAGAAATACAGTGTTTTATGAGCATGTTGTCATTTTTTTTCTTTTGTAAGCCCAGAAATGTCCAGTACATCTCTCCAGTATCAAATTATATCTGCCTTTGAGTTCAGGCTGAGAAGTGAAGATTGGACAAGACCTGTAAATAGGCAAACAAACTGCACAAATCAACACAAACAGTCACTTGAGGCAGCAACCATTTTTTAAGGTTCACCAGTGACGCTCTCTAGTGTGTTACAGCATCCCAATGTTGTGAAGGATTCTGGGATAGATATACTGTGTCATATCCACTTGAAGTGGCAATGAACTTCTTGGGCCTTGTTTGGACAACTGCAGTTTGAGAGGATTTAAAAGTTAATGCCAGCCTATTTGTTTTTGTATGTACCTTCAAGTTATCTGTTGATTTAGGGTGGCCCCATGAATTTCACAGGGTTTTCTTAAGCAAGGAATATTTGAGGTGGGTTTTCTCTGAAACATAGCCTACAGTACTTGGTATTTGTTAGCAGTTTCCCATCCAAGTACTAACCAGAGCTGACTTTTCCTAGTTCCCAAAATCAAATGGGATCTGTGCCTTTAGGTTGTTTTAGACCTAATTAAACTGTTTGGGTGAAACGACAAGTGGGGCCACATGAACTGGCCTTCACCGTGATATTACACTTTGTGCCAGCTCTATTCCCAACCTGTCTGCTCAGCAAAAGCTTTTGGATCCAGCTCCAAAGGCACAATGTAATAATGCTTGAACAGAGTTTAAGTTAGTTCTATTTTGGCAAAGGGGGTCTTCCTCCTCCCATTGTGTATATACATGCCAAGCTATACTGTATATCTGTATTTGACATATAATTGGTGGCAAGACTGAGATGCAATGAAATAGCAAACAGTTTGTCCTTAAACCTGAGATGAAAGCACTTGGCCTCAGACCTCAATGAAACACTTTTACTATATGTTCTGCTTCCAGGTTAATTTAATAATATGTAGTTAACAATAATAATTGTCAGTGAAGCACTGCAATCCCTTGAGCCTTAGATCTATTTATGATCACATAGGCCCCATACGGACAGGCCAAAATAAAGCTGCTTCAGGTCACTTTGAAGGCATGCTGTTTCAATGATGCATGCGTACTAAGAGTCCAGAAGCTGTGCCAAACCCACAATCCAGTCCTAAGGACTAGAGCGTAGCTTTGGCGCAGCTTCTGGCCTCTTAGTACACATGGATTGTTGAAACAACATACCTCCAAAGTGACCCGAAGCAGTTTTATTTTGGCCTGTCTGTATGGGGCCATAGTTTCAATGCACCCTAATGACATAGGTAACTATGGCTGTAAATGCATGAGATTAACACTCAGTTCTGTTAAAAGTGATGGAAATTATGGCCTGTTACAGACAGCCAAAATAAAGCTGCTTCGAGTCACAGTGGAGGTACGGTGTTTCAATGATGCATGCGTCCTAAGAGTCCAGAGGTCACAACAAAGCCACGCTCCAGCCCTAAGGACTGGAGCATGGCTTTGGTGTGGCTTCTGGACTCTTAGGACGCATGCATCATTGAAACACCGTACCTCCACTGTGACTCGAAGCAGCTTTATTTTGGCTGTCTGTAACAGGCCTATGGCACTAAATTCAGCTGAGTAAGGATATTGCCCCTTTGGTGAGGAACAGATTTATTGAAGGACTAGATGTTTTTATATTCTGACCATTTTCAACTGTGGATTTGTTTTGATTTTTTCTATTTCAGTCCCTCTAAATTGAGATAGAAAAAGAACAAAAAGCAAAACAAAACTCAGGGATGTGTAAGGACTCCAGGCTGACGTTTCAGAAAGTATCTGTTTCTCCTTGGACCCATTTAGAGCCAGTATGGTGCAACTTGATTCCTCCACCCATGTCATGGTTTGGAATTCTGGAGAGAGATGCCCCACATTGACTACAAAAGGAAATAGGAAAATGTCTATAACTTTTGTTCTCTTCATCAGAATTGCAGACTATTAGCAGAATTGGGCCTACATCCAGCTGCTTGTCCTAAATAGAGTAGACCCATTAATTCGAAGAGATTTACATATTTTGGTTTACTATTCAGCAGTCTGTTCTTGTTGGATCTCCTCTGGTTGTGACAAGCACTGGAAATTAGGTTTTAGTATTCCCTTAATAGGGATTATGTCTCCCAAATTTCAGAGAAAAAAGATCAGATCAATGGGGAATCACACCATTCTCTCAAACAGCCCTTTATATAATGGCCACAGCAGAATGAACATTTAAAAGTAACCTTTTCAATTGTAAATGTGTGTTGTCTGCTTCCCATATCCCTTGTGCCTGGTTGAGAGGGACACACACATTCTTGATGATGAAAGGCATTTCAGATATTCTGAAGCTTAGCTGACCTTGACTGCATGGTTAGATTCTTCCAGTTCCACAAGGTAACAAATAAGGAGAATGAATAAACCCAACATCTGAGTATCCCACAAATTAGTGGTGTTCTAATGTTGCAGAAGTGCTTTGAACAGAGTCCTTTTGATCAGATGAAGTTGCTTTATACCAAGTCAGACCACTGGTTTGTCAAATTCAGTATTGTCTTCTGAGTGGAAATTGTGTGGCCCTTCAGATATTGTTGGACTGCATTTTTTAGGAGGCCTGTACAACATGGCCAATGGTGAGCAATGCTGGGAGTTGTAATCCAAGAACATCTGGAAGCCCACATAATTCTCATAGCTAGTCTATAAGGACTAATGTAGCACATCTGGTCTTCAGGCAGAAGTCTTGCTCAGCATTACTTGGATATAATAATAATATGATCCTCCTGACTCTCTGTAGATATTATTCCTTGTTGAAAGATGCTCTTATGACTGACAGATGTTATTCAATGTTTTAATTCATGATTTTAAGGATGCTTGTTTAATTATATATGTACTCGCGGTTTTATTTATGTTGTATTCGATGTACAGTGTAATTGTACTGATGGTCTTGTGAACCGTTTGATCACTGTGGAAAGGCGGTATATAAATAAAGTTTTTATTATTATTTTATTATAATGTGTGTGAAGCATGTGCTCTGAATTATGGTTCCTTATCGCTTACAGTGAAGGTGGGTAGGTGAATTCTTCCACTTTTGTGTAGCCTACCTACCTTAGAAGATTGAATAGGATACAAGTAATGCTTCTGGTAACCAAGGACTTCTACTCTTCCTGAAATGCCTTGGCATATTGTAAAGAATCGTTACTACTGTTGACAATCTGTAGCAGAGGGGATCATCAGATAACATCCTGAAATATATTCCCTCTTGCAGTGAATATATTCCTGTGTGCACATGTTAATGGTGTATGAAATTGACAGGTGTATGAGGAGCTTCTAGAGCAGGAACCAACAACTTCAGTGGACCCAAGGACTACAGAACCCATCTTAGGTCTAAAGCACACTGCAGAAATAATCCAGTTTGAGACCACTTTAACTGCCTGACTCAGGGCTAGGGAATCCTGGGAATTATAGGCCCTGTCCAGATGGGCCCTTTGCTGCGCGTCCACAACGTGTTAGGGTTGCCTCGGGGTGGCGCGTGCACACGCCCCGCAACCCTAGCACGTCATGCATGTGCCGCAGTTGCGCAGCACCATACATATGGTGCATGCAATGATTACGTCGCAGCTGCGCCGCCTCTAAACAGCGCTGTGCAGCTGCGACGTAACTGCGCCATCTTTGGCGATTTGCAGCACCGCAAACAGGAGCCGCCTTTGGGACCTTCTTTGCTGCACAGCAGCACCGCACAATTTGTATGCTGTGGCGCTCCTGCGCAGCAGAGAGAGATGCCGAGGAGGCGTCTCTTTTTGGCGGTCTGTACCCCTCCATAGTTTATTTTGGCATCAGAGTTCGTTGACAGAGAAGGATAAATGTTTCACAAATCTACAGTCCCCAGAACTCCCTAGAACTGAGCCAGCACAGTTAAAGCAGTCTCAAACTGGATTATTTTTACAGTATGATTTAGATCAATCCTAATGCTGCTGAGATTTAGCAGCAAATTGTGCAGCCAACTTCTCAGCAGCAAATTAGGGAAAATATATCAAAGCAAGCAGGAAATGGTAATTTTTAAAGGTAGCTGGGTCCAGTTGCTTTGCTTCATAACTGTGGCAGGAATTAGAAACTCCTTTAAATGAAACATTTTCTAGGGGTTGCCCATGTTAATAGCTTCTAGGGGCTGATCATGTCAATTTTTAGGTTAAATGTACCACTGAATTTCTGCAATACTATTTGGAGAAACATGAGAGATTGCATGTAGCCTGTGGATTACATGTTCCCTGCCTGTGAATTATGGAAACACTGATCACCTTCATGTGAATTCAACAAACAATACCTTGTTCTTTACATATGGCCTATGTATTATTTCTTACATCATACAATTGGAAACCAACGTTTTGATTTTAGCTGTGGACAAAATATGTGACTGCATGGAGCCAGTTGGTAGAAGTCAACTGTAATTTCAGAAATTAAGGATTAAAAAAAACACTCAGGCGGGTTACAGACCACTGAAAAGCGGTGGTCTGCTGCCTCCGCCGGTTGCAACATCCGGGAACCACAGCAGCCAAACAGCGCGGTTCCCAGACGCTGCAAAGAAGGCACGCGAAAATTGCGCTCCTTCCTGCGTCCTGGAAGAGACGTCACAAGTGCCGAAGCGCGCACTCGCGGCATCATTTCCGGGTGCAACGTGCGGACGCAGCGTGTCCGCTACATCAAAATGGCAGCGGCCGTTCCACACGGCCGCCGCCATTTCATATGGACTCAGTCTGTACTAGGGTTAGGGGCATCTGGAAAAGACACCCCTTTCTAACCCTAGTACATGCTGAGCACGTACTTTCCTGCCCGTTTGTAACGGGCCTCAGTGGGACTAATTGAAATCCATTGAACATATATTCAGCCCTACACAATCACTAGACAAGAATAACATTAATATAAGTGGTAGAATTAAAAGATACAGCTGTGTAGAATCAGTATGTAGAGAGTTCCTGTAGCATCTTTGAGACTTACTGGAAGTCTCTGTCCTTGTTGAAGCACAGGGAGGGGGAGCTGAAGCAAAATGGCAGACAGGTTCTCCAGCTTCAACAAGAACAGTGACTTACATTTAGTCTCAAAGGTGCTACATAATACAGTGCGCCCTTACTTTACGTGGGGGATCCGTTCCGGACTCCCCTGCGTAAAGCAAATACCGCTTATGCTCAAGCCCCATTTAAATGAATGGGGCTCATGCATGCGGCGGTGCAGCAGTGTAGTGATGCACGCACGCCATGGGCACGCACTTCATTGTTTCCTATGGGATGTGCCACCCCCTCTCTCCACGCGGCTTTCAGCATATGCTGAAAGCTGCATAAAGCGCGCCTGCGTATGATGTGGGCACACTGTAATATAAGTGTATGTGAGCTGATGTCCAATTCTTGACCACATTTTGGCTTGTGGTATCATCTGGTATAACGTCAGTCATCCTTTGCTACTAACAAATGTTATTGACCTACAAGAAGATAATGTTAAGAGTTTTCTTGCTGAGCTTTTATTTTATTTTTTGTAAAAAAAAAATCTAGTGCTATTTATAATTATTTCTTCTAAGTCTAAGAGAAAGTAATTTCATCCCCTGCTGTTTATTTCCTTTTCACTTTGGCAGGCATTCAGTCTTCCATTTTCTTTCTTCAACTCTCCTTTGTTTACATACTATTACATATAGCAGCATCACCCACACAAACAGTATGTCACTTCAGAGACATATGGTAGAAGTAAATTACCATACGTAATGTACATGGCCTTTGTTAATGCAGTCTTCAATTTGAAAATTGTTAGATTGCAGCAGCAAAAGTGAAAAATGCGTATTCACTAAATCAGTTTTTCCTCCTTTTAAAGAGCATATGGCAGTCTGCTCTGCCTCCCTCGCTGTCAGTCAGTCACAGGGGAACCTATCATTCTCCTGCTGCGAAGCCAAGAGGTACTGCCCTGTCTACAGATGTCAACCTTCCAAGATTCTGCTTTTGTAGTCAGAAGCACTGAATCTTGTATTTCAACATGACTAAGTAGATTGGCATATTACCTCTATATTCTTTTCCTCTCTGAAGGTTTGATGCATTACTTCTACCATATGTTGTCAACACATGTCATATCATGCACTCCTAAACTGGTCTTCAGGTATGGCAGAGGATGCTGCCCATAGAGGAAGGATGAAACTGAAAGTCCAGGTAGTTTCTGTACAATGAATGGAACGGAGAGCACTTGTCCTGGCCTAGCCCTTATTTCTACATTAAGGTCATAACTACTGCACAAAGTGGTTGTCTTGCTATAAGAAAAAGAACATAAATTATAACAATGGTTACTTTTTCCTATGTTTTACCACTGCAGTTCTTTCCTCTTCCTATCTGGCTGGATATCATTGGTTGTACAGCATCAAGGATTGCAAAAGGTGTTTTCTCAAAGGTATTTTGGAAAAAGAAATTCTGTTTCTCTCCACCTTTCAACATAATATCCCTGATTGTTATTAAAATAAGTTATTCTTAGAGTCTGTCTTCTAGTTTCCTGCCAAGGTAAATCTATCACTCATTTATAAGGGGATTTTCTTTGCATGCAGACTGTAAATTTGAGCCCTTAACTGTGAAAGATTTGCACTTTCTTGTGGGTGAGTATTTCATTCAGTTGTATTGATTTTTTCAGCCCTATCCTTCCTGTTCTCTGTGCGTTAGCAACAAAAATCTGAAAACCTGGAGAACCACATTAAAGATGTCAGAGAAGATATAGGGTTGCACTTAGTTATTTTTCCTGAGGATTGTAATAAAGCTGAATAAATCTTGTTTCTAGACCTGCTCAAAATATGCCAAGCATAAAAAAGTGAAATGCAATATCATGTCTTGTAAATACTCTCTCTCTCTCTCTCTCTCTCTCTCTCTCTCTCTCACACACACACACACACACACACACACTTATTACAGTGTTCTTTGTGTGTTTTCAACTTGATATTTGGTGGGGGGGGGGAGCAAGTTTTATTTTTTTTTTCTCTTGCTCAAAACATTTAGGTTGCTGAGCCCAATAGATTTTTAAGCATGAATATTTGGGCAATTACTGTGAATGCTTCTGTTGGAGACAATTGCTATAGGATGTTTTAAAAGAATAAATGAGATACTGTCCAGCTAATAAGTCCCATTGATTTCAGCTGGACAGATTTAAGATCATGCTTAACTAATTGAAATCAATGGAACAGAGAAGTACTTAACTTTGGTTGGATCACTTTTAAAGGTCATTTTTGTTTAAGATTTCAATTGCCCTTAACCAAAGATATAAAATGTACTGAACAGCTGTGCAATCACTACTGTATACATAGTTAATAGATGCTCAGTGTGGAATATTTGTTCCCTTTCTACTACTGAAAAAAAGAGTTATTGACATCTCTGACCCCAATGACTACCTTGCCAGGTAGGGGAGTCTTACATAATTAATATAGCACTTTCTAGGCAGAAAGGTGGGTACACATTAAATTAATCAATTAAATAAAAAAGTAATGTATAATCAGATAATCAGCTTATGGAATGTGATGCCACCAGATGTGGTGATGGCCCTGCTTTAGATGGTTCTAAAAAGGAATTAAGGACATTTGTGGTAGTTAGAGCTTTATCCTTGAATAACAGATACAGATCCTTATTGACTGCAGTGGGTGTTTCCTGGTTAGTGGGGATTGGGAACGATCAGACAGTGACATTCTCACCCCCAACTATGAGCAATCTCCAATGCAACAGGCAGAACCCTTGTTCCAATTTTCCCTGGCACTGGCTCATGTATGGGGCTGGATGGGGCAATCAGCCAACTGCTTTCTGAATGACATGGGACAGATCTGCATTAATTTTTTATATATTTTAATCTTGTAAGCCGCCCAGATTGCATTTTGTAGAGAGGTGGGGTATAAATTTATTATTATTATTATTATTATTATTATTATTATTATTATTACTACTACTACTACTATTATTATTTATTAATGGCAGTGATGCAGCCTGGTGAGTAGGGACTGGGAACTTTCACAGTCCCTCTATATATCCTAAAGTAGGGGCTATGTAGGAATCATGAATACCACAGTCACAAGTGCGTAACTCTTGATCCCACACATTCATACCTGCTCAACACGATCTGGCCAATACTATTTTTGTTTGTTTTTATTATTTGTAATTATGAAACAGTATAGATAGATCACCACACTCCCTGAAATACATTGGGATACTTGTATGTTCTTAAACTGCAAGATTTTAAAAATGAAGATGGGCTTTTCAAAGTCTGCAAGATAAGTAACAGATTTCCTAAGTCAGAGAAGTCAGGCTGTACGCACCTTAAAGGTGCTACAGATCTGCAGAGTGCTAGCAAGAAAAAATGATATTGCTTCATAGGCAGCTACACCTCAGAGATGGAGTAGAGCCACTTAACATTTGGATACAATTTTAAGTATCACACTTCTTGGCCTTTTTCCAATCTAATGTTTTGATCTGGATCCAAATCTATTTAAAAATGTAAATTTGAGTTTTGTTGGGATGCTGATAATTTTCTTTATCCTATACATTTACTTTGGCTTTTACATCTCTACATTAGTGGATAAAGAAGGAACAAAGGTTAAACCATCAAGCTTTATTTGGAGTCTGTACTTCCAGGAAGCACTTACCTACATACTTCTAATGCAATAGGAATTATATAGATAATTTGATGTTAGTGCTTATTTGTGAGCTCTCTTAAAAGGTGCTTGCTAACAGTCACACAATCAGTTTGGCACAAATATGTTTATTTTTATTGCTAAATATTTGAAAAAGCACAGTTGGCTACTATTCCTATGCATTTGTTTTGTATTGTGTTTTGGAAAGAACTATTCACAAAAACCATTGCCCTTGTCTCTTCACAGACATCTTAATCCAATGTTTTTTCATCTAGTTAAAATAAAACCATTCCTGTTGTATGCTGGTTGATGTTCATAATAATAATAACAATAAAATATTGGCTTTTTTCCTATAAGAGTAAGCCAGATTTCAAAGTTTTGCTAAGGTTCATGCACTTTTGGACCATGTCTGGATTTAGTTTCCTGCATTCCAGTTTAATTAATAAGCCAGTATTGAAATTAGAGATACCCCTGAACTACAAACTACAGCTGAACTTCTTAATGATTGCACTGAGTTTTTACTGTAGCTGAGTAGAACATGGACCAGCTGCAAATAACAGTTCTGCATATTAGTTCCTAGATCTTTCAAGATAGCATTTTAAATGGAAATGTTATCATGCTGTAACATTTCTCTGTAATATTTTGTGATCATTATTGCTTACAAATACACACTCAAATGACAGTACATATCTGTAAATGTACATGAGTTCTATATTTACCTTGATAATAGGGGAGTCATAGGGTCAAAGGTCAGCCATCCCAGAACATAGTGTTCTTTGCTCCTGCTTTTCTAATACTCACCTAATCTTTACATTCCCCTTTGAACTGAAATATAAAGGTTCCCATCACACTTTAATGTTGGCACAAACTAACAATGCTAGTGGTATTTCTAAGCTGACATTTCTCTTCCCTGAGTCAAGCTTCTGCCCATTGTTAAATAAGATTTCAGATAAATTCTGGAGATATCCCTTAAAAGTGTTAGAACATCAAAGGACCTTAGCTGGAAAAAAAAGTACTTTCCTAACTGAAAATTGCTAATGCTTTCTTACTAGGTGACAGTCTCATCGATCACTTTTTCTCAAAAATGATAAGCATCACAATTGATGCTTTCTATCAGTCTCTGCCTCTAGATTATGGTACTAAGGTAGACATCCACATGCCAAGACATTAACAAAAATGCTATGCTGTATTCATGGTTCGTCATGGATGCATTTCTCTTTTGCCTTTTAGTTTATTGTCTCTAGGTTATTGATAGATTTTTAAAAATATAAATTCCTGAATCTGACTCTCATTATGCTTGATACAGAACAGATGATGGAATAGCGTTCATTTGGCGGAACCATCTAGGGGAAATAAAATTAGATGAATACAAGTTTCTATTTGTAGATTATTGTAGAATGTTACTAACTACTAAGTTGGAAGTAACCAATTTGGGGGGACAATGATAATGTGCCATCTGTTTGACTACACATGGAATTTTGGTGATTTAGTTAATTTGCAAGCATTAGAAAGTCACTGTAGTGAAAGTCACTGTAGTGTTGATTCAACAAATGAAATCTATATGGGTTTACCCACTGTAGCATATGGATTGGGAAATGCTGCCTTCTTTTGATGATAAACATTGTAAAAATGGATCATACAAACTGACTCTTGGAAGGTGGCATTCTGGGATGCTAGTTGCAGCTCCTGAAAAACCACAGAGAAGCTTAGGGTGGGAAGTTTAGGGGTACTAACAGAGAGTTAGTAACAGAGCCTAGAAAAGTACTGTTATGAAAAATGAATATAATGACATGATGACTGTGCAATTGTCTGATCATGCTTTAGGACACACTACGTGGTGTTGTAGCCTCAACAGAATTGTTGAAACCTTCCTCCCACTTTGTGTGTATGTGTGCGCATGCATGTGTGCATTTGTATGTTTAGGAACACAGAAAGTTCTTCATAAAACATAGTACCATAGGCTCATGTAGGTGATACACTGGTGAAACTGCTAGTTACGTTGTTGCAGAAAGAGATGTCCAGTACAGTCCTGGGTGAACAACAACAGTAAAGGGGGTCCTTGATGCAAATCCATTCCTTCAGCTACTGAGCCACTGCAGAGGTGCACCCAGATGTGTTCTTTCTGCTCTTAAGCAACTATGGATCAAGGAAAAGCCTTACTCTAAGGGAGTTTGAAGTGTTCCAGGACAGTCAGAACATGCTCCTGAATATGGTCTATAGCCAGGGGAACGAAGCTGTGATCAGGAACTCCCTGGTTGATATTGTACAAGCAAGGATAAAAGAGCAGCCTTTCTCCCCTGGTGATACGGAAAATATACTGTAGAAATTTGTGCTTTGCCAGTATACTTGTTGGACTTAGGCCCCAGTCTCAGTCAGCCTTCCCTTTGCTCTCATTTCAAGCTTTCGAAAGTAATGAGTACACTTTCATGAATACTTAGTTCATGAAAAATTTCCCCAGCCTGATGCCCCATCAATGTGCTGAACTACAAGCCTATCATCACCAGATAGTGGGGACAGGATATGTTGCAGTTCCACACAGTTGGAGTATGCCAGGTTGGGGAAGGTTGGTTGCAGGTGAATAGCAGCTTCTGACAATCAAGCTGCCTGGCAGGATATAATGCCATCTTTCAAACATCCTGGAGTGTTCCTTTTTTCCCCCCAAGCCTATATACTCCTCACCCTCAGCGGGTGTGCCATTGGCTCCTGTCATTCTCATCTTCAGCTTTCCAGCTGTGCCAATGTCCTTCCTGTGTTGCTTTTTGGAACAATCAGCTCTGTTCTGGATAATAAACTATGTAGAATGTTTTTTCCTACTGACGATTGCTTTGAAGCACCCCAGGGAGTCTTCTTCAGGCTTCCCATCTCCCAGGATCCTGGTTGTGAGCTAGCTTCAATCTCCTATTTGATATTAAATGTGGATGTGATTTGTGTGTGTACATTAAACACTTATTATTCAGTGTAAATATGCAATGCAGTTGAAATGTATTCTTAAATAATCCCAGCAAATGAATGAATCAATACACTTTGCAGTTAAATAAGGGTAAAGTATTACAGAGTGCTTTATGTATCTGTAAAATGGAAATCTGTGGTCTACACCTAGAAACCCAATTAATACCACTAATTTGCTATATTGAAAATGCATTTGTCGTGCTCAATATAACTAAACCACCCTGTGCTACCACAGCTTATTGTAGACCAGTTAACATTTAACTATATCTGAACACATTTCTTTTCATTTATTTCTGCCCCCTACTTTGGGGACTGATTTTTATCTGCCTTTGTAGTTCTTCACAATAGTAGTTGTGAAGTTCTGAACAATAAAGAAACACTGCCTAAGAAATGGAAAGTACAAAATTTGCCTGTTCCAGGAAAAGAGGAAAAAAGGACATATAGGTGGAATTAATATTTCTCTTTCCAAAGAGCCCAGTTACCATTTTATACATGCCAGGGCTTCTGCCTCTTCTTTCCTTCCAATTATCCAACTAAAGATGGTATAGTATAAACATTTCAAAGATAGTAGGGCTCTGCGTAATTAAAATTAGTGGCCTTCAGGAAGGACATTATTTTGAAGAATATGTACAAGACCTTGGAAAAGGTACTGTTCTTGAAATACAACTTCCAGAATTCACCAGCTATATGGGGATTCTGGAGGTAGTATTAGAACAAACTCCCAAAAAACCATCTAAGGTCTGATCCATAGATGTAATTGTTATAGGAAAATGGGCCATGAGTAAGGACTTCTCTGAAGCTCCAAATATCTTAAAACAGTATCATCATAGATACTAAAAATGCAGAACTGAGACTAGAGGAAAATCCTTGCATGGTAGTCTATATGAAGCATATGCTCATCAAGAATCAACTATCTAAGATTTACAAACAAAAAATAATGATTTTATGCATAGTTTCCCTTATGCATTGGATCAAGCAGATCAGCAGGAAGAGACAGAAAAGGGTCAGGTCAAACCACAACATTAATCAAGGTGAGAAAATGGAAACATTGACATATGATGTATGTGCAAAAACTCTTGCAGTTCATGGGGATAAGTTGGCCTTCAGCCTTTTTATGACAGGCCTTCGAACACATTTGTTTACTTTGGCCTATAATTGATTTAGGCTTTTGCTGGATGGTGTTTTCATGCTCAAATGTAAAAAACAAAACATTGTCACATTCTGAGTATCATTTCTTTGTCTTTTCAGGCTTTAAATTTTATTGTACAGCATCAAACAAAATTTATGTCCCCCCCCCCCCCCGGAGGGGATAATAAATCTTTAAAACAACAACAGTAATAATAATGTTTTACTGTATGGACTGAGGTGGGCATTAAAATTCAACAACAGATGGACAGATAACAACAGTTAAAAACATGTAACAGAGCATAACATCAGCTAAAAGAGCATACATATTAAAATGATATATTCATAATTTAAAAACTAATAATTTTAAAAATCATCTGGACAAGCTACCAGAAGAGATTTGTCTTCAGTTTTGTTTTAAATTCAGACAGTATGTCTAGCTAGTGAATCTCTTCCAGCAGGTCATTCCACAATTTGGGAGAGGCAGAAGAAAATGTCCTCTCGGTAACAGTTTGCAGCCTAATCTTAGATGATTGAAGTAAATGTTCCCCAGAGGACCTGAGTGTATGGGGTGGATTATACAGGAGAAGGTTTGAGTCCATAAGTAACCTGGACCCAAACTATGCAGTCTTGAAAAGTAACCACCAACACTTTGTACTTTTCCCAAAAACAAATTGGTGGCCAGTGGAGGGATCTTAATACTGGTGTAAAATTATCACTCCTAGATGCATCAATAACTCATCTAGCTGTCATGGTTTGAATAAACTGAAGTTTTCAAGCTTGTCAAAGAGGTAGCCCAATGTACAGCACATTACAGCAGTCCAGCCTTGAGGGTACTAGTGCATGCACTACCATCTTTACATCCTCTAGCTCTAAGAAAGGGGCACAGTCAGCATAACAGCTGAAACTGATAATAGACACTCTTGGCTATTGGATCTATCTGAGTTGTCATTTGGCTTCACAGAGCCAAACCTACCCACAAGCTGTGAACAGAACACACTCTTTCCAGGAGAGTGTAACACCATCTGGGACTTGTTGACACACTTCCATGTCCAGGTTAGGACCCATGAGAGTAAGCATCTCCCCTTGTCTGAATTTTAAAGACAAATCGTCTTTAGAGGTACCAGTGTCTAGAGTGACAAACATCTCTTAGGATTTTTCCCCTCAAGATCTGAATCTGGAAATGGAATACAGACTAGGAACAAATAAGGGTGGAAGGAAGATGAATAACGTAAATGTTACTCTTTAGCAGCAAGGACTCTATTTGAAAACATTGCAATGTATAGCTGTTTTAGCAACATCTGTGCTTAACATTAGACTGTGTTTAACATTAAACATCTAAATGTCATCAGTTGAAGAGTAGAACAATGTTGTCATGAGCAAAAAACACTCACCCATACCCAAACAAAGAGTGCATATGGATTTCTCTTTAGCAATTACATGAACTTTCTGCATTTCCTCTTCACCTACAAACAGATTTCTGGACTGGAACCATCAGCATGTTTGCATGTTTTGTTGATAAAGCAAAGCAGATGTACAACTCAGCTTTCAATAAAACACAATCTCATTTACAAAGCACCTCGTGCAAATATCCTCAGGCGGACCTATTTCTCCATTGGGCTATATAGAGTAGCTTGCCAGCAGGAATAAGTTCTCCGAAAACAAACAGGTCTTTCCCTGCAAACAGAACTAAAACAGGTTTGTTGAGCTGATATGATATGTTGAAAAGACCTTTTTTAAAAATAAGTTTACATATTCTGTACTGTTGTATGAAACCTATGAGTACAGATCTAAAATTGGATTCCAGCATAGACTAGCTGTGAGTTTATTAAATGATTATGAGACGGGACATAGCAGAGACCAGTGACAGATACTCAGTTTACTTAAATGGCAGTGGATTAGCACTTAAACTCCTTTCCATATGTATATTTAAACTATCTTCAGTGATCCATAAAAATCTGCTTTTATAAACCCCATCATTTACTAGGGATTAAAGGAACAGTGTTTTGGCAATACAGCTGATTTACGTGCAACCTTTCATTAATCCAAGCTGATTAGTGCCCAATGCCTGGAATACTGTGTGTATTTAATGTGCTTACATTTTGAATAAATGTGCATATTTGTGTTCATGGCTGCTTTTTGTGTCTTGGCTGTTTGTTTATGTAATTCAGTCCACCTGGTGTGGGTTTGGGGGGGGGGAGGAGGTTTGCCAGACTGTACACTGATCACTTTTTTTGCCTTTCAATGATGTTTGATCAGTTGATCGTAATAAATCTATTAATCTGCCTTTCAGTGCATGGCATCCTCAGAAATTTGCATTCTATGACTTTTGTTCCTTTCATCTCAATTTGACCCAGTGGTGCATTCACACATACAAACACATGTCTAAATACAGAAACCTAACTTCTCAGGACTTCCTGAAGGGCAAAGGAAATACTCCGTGTAGGGATAAATCAGATTATCCACCCAATCCATAAGTGTTTGCATAGAGTTTTTATTAAGAATCAGATGTGTTTCTCCAATGAATCTAATCCCCTATGAGACATACAGATATTGAAATGAACCTCTCATACACACCCCACTTGTCTTCATGTCAGATTGGAAGGAAATGGGAAGAGTAAGCATGGACCTTGTTGTTTACAAAAATCACATTATGTATTTAGCGTTGTCCCAACCATCTTGGTCTTATGACTTGGCAATAATGTGCTAAATTGAAAGCAGGAGAAACTCCGAGACTGAAATAAATGCTAGAGAAAAAAGGAGAGCTTTATGAGATTAAACCCAGGCACTATAATCATTAGGGTTGGCATCACCCAGTGTGGTAACTCATCGTGTCACCCACCATTGACCTCTTCTCATACCACACACTACAGAATCCTTAGTCATGTTTTCTGTACTAATCTTACTTGTAAATTAGAATTTCCATATATCACTGCATTACATCACATTTTACCAAATTTGCACTTTAACCACATGAAACTATGGCCCAGTACATACTGGCCTTTTAGGCGCCCTTGTCCTGTGCAAGGGTTGCCTGGGGGGCGGAGCACCCACACGCCCCCACAATGCTCGCACATGATGAGGGCGTAACAATGATGTTGCACTGTTTACATGGGCGCTGCCATTGTTATGTAAGTGCCATGCGGCGTCCGCACGGCACCACACGGCACTAACATAATGAGTGCAGCAATGGCACACTTGTTACGCTGCCACCGCGGCTTCAAAAGAACCCGCGTTTTGCGGGTTCTTTTTCCGCCAGCGGGAAGCCTCGCTGTTTGGCGGCTGAGGCTTCCCTCCAGTGGAAAAAGAGGCACTGGCAGGCTGCCCTTTTTGGGCGATCTGTACCGCGCCTATGTTCCTGTAAATACATTTAGGCTGTGTGTATGATAATGTGATTTAAAATTATAATTTTAATTTTCTAGTTGTTTATGTCTCAACTGTTGCCATTACAATCAGTGATATATGGGAATTACAGTTTATGAATAACATTAATATAAAAAATGACTAAGGATTCTGTATGGTGTGGTAAGGAGGGGTGACACCATGAGTTGCTGCACCAGATGATGCCAACTCTAATGACACCACTGGTCCAGTCACTGCCTTTCACTTGGCTAAAAACATGATAAAGAAAAAATGTATAAATGGCCAGACTGCAGTTTGCGCTTATTAGGACTTCCTGTGGCTACAATCATCTTGCTCATGCTACCCTGACAGAAGGGCATCATTGCCTGGTTGAGTTTGTTTTGCCCCCCCTCCTCCGCCCATTAGATTTATGGAGATCAAGTGAGAACAATTTTGAAAGAAAAGAGTTGGCAACAGGGCAGCAATGCCAGTGTTGTTTTGGCCACATGGGAGGTACCCTTTTTATTGCATTCCCTTTTATGTGCAGCTAGATCCCCTGTCTTCCCTGAAAAAGGACCTGCATACACACATATATACCCATCTATCTTTTAGAAGAATTGTATATGCATAAGGGCTCTGAAATCTACTGCTTTCTGGAATCACCAGTATCATCTAGGAAACTTGATGTTGCAGAAATCCAATTTTAGCATATTCCTGTTCTTAGGGTGTCTATTTAGAAACCTGTGTTTTTCTTACACTTCATATAGAGTTCTCATTGCTTTTCCATATCCTGCTGACACTATTTTTTTCACAGTGTTTGTTACTAAAGAGATTTCCAAGTGATCAAATTCACTCATATAACAAATTTCAGTTACTGGTGTGTCTTTCATGTGAGTAAATAGTCCTTCATTACCAGTTGAGGAAATTTGTGTAAGACAGTGTTCACCCCTAAGCTACCACATCCTATGTCTATTCCGTTACTTTACACACTTAATTAAATTTGGGGAAACAGGTATGCATGTAACGATACTGCAATTTTAGATATGAAATGGTCATGTTATTGCTGTCGGTATGCACCTTCAAGTGTACTCCAGCTTATGGCAACACTAACATAGGGTTTTCTTTGCAAGATTTAGTCAGAGTCTTGTTGTGGCCTTCCTCTAAGGTGGGGAGAGTGTGACTTGCCCAAGATCATCCAATGGTGCAGAGCACCATTTCATGGCTGTGCGGGGATTTGCACCCAAGTCTCTGGGAGTTCTAGCCCCACACTCAAACCACTATATCATGCTGGTTTGTGAAATTATCAGGACCAAAACCATATTAGACTTCCTCGGGGACAAAAGACCCCATTATCTCCTTTATCACATAGTGGGACCAAAGAGAGTTGTCATATTTTGACTAATACCAGGGAAGCTAATACTAAAGAAGATTTTCTACCCAATAGGTCTGGGTATTGGATCTTCCCTGGATGGATAAACAGCACACCTCCATCACCACAACTTAGAAGTACGTGTGTGTGTGTGTGTATTTAATTCTGTTTGAATCGATATTTTAATTGTAATATGTTTAATCCTGTTTTAAGGGGGGAATTTGGGACACAATGTTGTAAATGTGGATTTTAATGTGTTGTGAACCGCTTTGATTGTCTCGTCACAGAAAAGTGGGATACAAATAAAAGTTTTATTTTATTATTTATTTTACAGATGGTAAGAAGCCATCATTATAGATCAGAAGAATAGAGTTTATGGATGGAACAATGAGACATGCATGCCTGAATACCTACCAATTTTGTTTTTCATTGGGAAAATGAACTTGAATCAAGCCTAGAGGAGCTTTACCCTTTCTTTTGAAAATATACAAAGCTGAGTCAAAAATAAAATCACACATCAATGTCTTACTATTGGGCAAGTTGTCAAATTTCAGTAAAATATATAATTTTGGCAACTTGATTACAAATGGAAAAAATTGGCTATTTAAGTTGAATAAATAAATGTGGTAAATTAGCTCCCAGACTTAGACTTTTAATTGCCATGTCAAACAGAAGGAAAAAGACTGGTTTACATATGAAATAACTGTATATGAAATAGCTGAGACCACATTTGTATGGAAAGTTATGTGGCCATTTTTATTGCTCTGCACCTTAGGGCAAAGGCAAAACCTTTCCAAGCTGCATCCATATATTTGGTTAGCCTGAGAAAATGTACCAATACATACCACATTGCTGTGTGACTATGGTTAAAAAAAGAAGCTTTTACTCCAAAGTTTCAGGAAATCACTGCAAATCTATTCAGTTCCAGCAAATGAATATATAAGAGACAATAACTTTTCCTCAGCATCCTTTTTACAGTTCACTAAATACATGGAAAGAAAAGTGGGACCACATCCTCTGTCTATTCCGTTACTTTACACACCTGATGATTTTACACCAACCTCCGTGCCAAGGGTGGGCAACTATTAAGAGTTAGGGGGCTACATTGACTATTTAGGGTAACAAGGAGGGCCACACATCCCACTGCATTCCCCCCCCCACAATTTATTTTTTTTCTGCAAATGCACTTATGAGGTATGGGGTCAGCTCAGCCATGGTTTTGGTTCTTGTCAACTGTTTTGTGGCCATGACAGGCCTTTTTGACAATACAAAATGATCCCAAAATCACCTTCCTCTTGGATAAAAGCATTTTATGGGCTTCAAAGGACCCTCAGGTTGAGGGGACAAAAATGTGATCAAACGGCCTTCAATCTGGCATAAATTTCTTTTGGATTTCTTTTCTTTTAAATTGGGGTCCTAGTGGCCACATGCAGATCACACTTTCTCCATCCCACTCTGTGCATTCAGCAGAAGCTGTGGAAGGGATTTTTATATGTACACATCTGTATACACTTGGTCATGATCCTGAGTATTGCACAATCAGGACTCTCTATTGTGTGGAACACACTATGTTCATATTGCTCTACATGTAGAGTAAGTGTGGTGTTGTGGTTGGATTGTTGGACTAGGAGAACCTGGTTCAAATCTTGGCCTGGTTATGAAGCTCACCAGGTAACTTATATCATCTTAGCCCAACTTGCAACGTACTATACTTCACATTCTGCATCCAAAAATAAAATAAATATTGTGTATCTTAAAATAAGGATTGATATTTTGAAAAGTTACTAAATATCGCTGTATCATAGGGTCTCCAAGGGGAAAACTGCCACATATGCACACTTTTTTCTCACTTCCGTCAAACTGTTTAAAGAATACGAGGTATATCAGACAAATCTTGCAATTTCAGCAGAAATGCAAAATCTAGAACACCTTCAGATTTCACAAATAAAATGCAAGGCAAAACATAACAAACAAACACAAATTGTATGTATAAAGTATTCAAACTATGTCTCCCCTCCCCCCATGGGTCTGCACATAACTAAAAGATAATGTGTGCACAGTTAGAATATTTCACTAACATTCACTAATTACAATAGGAGTTTAGTACATTTTTCCATATAATAAAGTTATCTAATGCAAATGCTGTTAGGATATATTAAAGTTGAGTTAAGGGTATATATAAATATTACTGATTTTAAAGCCCAAGTAAGATTCTGTTTGTATAAAATCAGCAAAACTCGGTAGGCTTTAAAACAACAGAATCCCTCTAACAATGGCATTGATTAGTGATGAAAAAGCCATATGAAGTAATACAAAGCTGCATCATCACATGTGTGCAAGTCCCTATGGATCTATTGGATTACAGTTGGAACAGACTTCAAACTTGGGTACAGTTTCAAGGAAATTCTTGCCTCCTGTCACGTCAATATGTAGGAGATCATGTCCTGAATGCTTCCTATACAAAACCAAATGTTTAAAGACATATATTTACAATTATTCGGGAATGACTAATGGCTTATGACAGGCAGACAAACACTAATAGCAAGGTAATGGGTAATTAAGTTATTATAATTATTATAAGAATATATTTTCAATATTGATCAGAATGTGATTGTTAGTCAACTAATGTGCTTCATTGTTTAATGTTTTATGAACTTGAATTATTAGCTGGTTTGGACAAGCTGCTTTGCATGTCCATTGAAAAACGGGATAAAAATGACAAATACATTTTAGAAACCCGGAGAAGGGATGAAGACAAATATTGGAAGTGGTGTTGCATTGTTGGCTGGCTGTTATTATCCATTGTGATATGTCTCCTCTCTCATTTTGAAGCCTTCTAAATATAGGCTACTATGATTACAATGGATGGAAATTCACTTAAACAGATATGCTATGGCATCCTGGGTCTTAAGATAATTTATATAGGTCTATGGTAGATTAATAGGATCAAATAATCTAGTGCACAGAAGTCATGATAGGCAATACTTCCCCCCTCAGGACATATAGCAGAAATAATTATCTCAAGGATATTGAAAAATTGTAAACTGAAAAATCTAAGTAAAACCAGAACCCAGGAGTGGGATTGTGATGGGGATAAATTCCTTCCAAGAGCCTTCATACTATATTGTGATTATAAGTAAGCTTCATAATTTTTGGAGAGTTGGCATTTGGAGCAGCAGCATCAAATTGGAATAGAAAAGGCAAACATCAGAATCTATTAAAGGAAAATGGAAAGTCATCCTATTATATAAATACTTTTGCTACAAGCCCAGAAATTGGTCAAAATAGAATTCTGGTAGAACAATGTTTGTCGAAGTCTTATATATTTCAGCAAACATTGTTCTTTTATATGAGATAAAGTGACTAAAATAGGCTGAGATTTTTCAGATTGTTTTAGCAGTATTTGTTTGCTATTGGGATTCTGATTTGTTTCTAGTATCCTTTATTTTTTCTTTCTAAAAATACAAGATACTGGACTATGCAGTACAAAACAATATTCTTTCCACTTCCCAACAGTTCCAGATGAAGGTGATGAGCTCCTGATCTTTTTCCACTCTGCTGCCTCTGATATTGTTTCCTCATGGATCAGCTGCCTTCTGTAGCTATTTCTGATGTGTTATCAGAGGGCACAAAGTATAGCACAAAATGTCAGTGTCCTTCAGAGGTTCTGACAAATGTCCTTCTGGGGTTTTCAAAATTATGGCTTTGAGCTTAAATGGGAGTTCATCTATTTTGAAGGAAACCAACATTTACAGCTCTGCATTAAAGAGTGTCAAAATTGAGTGTAGTTATATGATTTATACCTAACACTTTAGCTCTATCTGGGCTAGTTACAGCTAATTTAGCTACTTAGATGTTAATCATGTGAGAATCACCGTCATGTCAATAATAGCACATTTCTTCTATAGCATAGCAAAAAGTTGGAAGACAAGCATTACATTTCACCACAAATTTGTTGGCATAAGTGCAGAATCATCTAGTTTGTCTTTTGTAATAGAGGATCGATTGCTTATTGATTCTGCTGCTTATACATCCCAATATTACACCTCTGTAAGAACAGCTGCAACATTTTTAACACTTGGAGGTTTGCTTTTATTCTTGTCATTCTGACACAGAATTCTTTAAACTTGCATACACTCAGATGGAAAGAGTGTGAAGGAGCTGTACAGATGACTGTATACTCGTAGATGCATCCCACTTTTGTTGCTGCTTTGTGCCTTCAAGTCATTTCCAACTTATGGCAACCCTAAGGTGAACCTATCATGGGATTTTCTTGGCAAGATTTGTTCAGAGGAGGTTTGCCATTGCCTTCTCTTGAAGCTGAGAGCATGTGACTTTCCCAAGGTCACCCCAATGGGTTTCATAGCCAAGCAGGAATTGAACCTTGGTCTCCAGAGTCATAGTCCTGTATTCAAACCACTATGCCACATTGGCTCCCCTGCATACTGCACTGCTGTAATATTTAAAAGCCTGTCATCAGGCAAAGCCATGCATATAGGCATTTTTCACTTCACTCTCATTTGACTGAGGTATTATGATCAGGGAGGAAGGATTCCCATATCTTTCAAAAACGTGGAATAATAACAAGGCTGCAGTGGGCATAGAGCACACAGAACTGAGTGCTGGGGTTACTTTATGAGCATAGTCTCCAACGTTTCACAGGACTTTATCACACATAGGGAAAATCAGGGGTTTAAATGGGCATGATTGCGGTGAAGATTCTCACATACATTGTGATTAAAGATTACTTATCCTGGGAATAGCCAGGGAATAAGCAGCAACAAATCAGTCACTGGGAAATCTTTAATCGTGATCGTGTGTGAAAATCTTTACTGCAATTGCGCAATTATTGCTGGATAATGCCTATTTAAATCCCAGATTTTCCTCACTTTTCCCCATGTGATCATAGATGAAAATTGGGACACATCAGAGTGTGCTCAATATGGCAAAAGGCATTCTTGAGAAAGAACATACAAGCTAGGATAGCTTCAGCAGTTTTTTTTTTTTTTTGCCTAAGTCTACACCTGAGTGCAGAATACTTTTGCACTTTGAACTCAGTTTGCAGCAACTGAAGTAAGTTGAGGACAGAGAAGGGGAGTGGTCAGGAAGAGAGAGAAACTAGAACATTTTAAAAGCAGCTGAAATGGTGGAATGACAAAGGATTAAATGGGACTTTCTACCAAACTCGGATAGTTGGAGGGTATGTTTTAACAGGGACAAGGGTGTCATCTATCACATCTAGCAGCTGAAGTAAAGGTGAGATGGATTTTTCCAGCAACAATATATTATTTGGTTTAAGCTCTCCCTGTTGCACTGCAAAATATTTTTCAGTAGACTGGTTAGGTGAATTAAGACCCATTAACTTTACCAACTTGCTGCTGGTACAGTTGAAAACTGTTAAAACTGGTTTGTTGACATGCACCAAGGATTGAAAGAATATTAACTGTTAATCCTTTTCCAACCAAAAATTTGGCTTCTCAACGTTTTAGAAACTCAAATTACAGAGAAGGCAAGGATTTAGAGCATCTATTGGCTGATAGTCTATCCTGCGATGTTGTGGGAAATTATCCCATGCAGAAATTCATGAAGGCTTTTTTGTGCAGAAATTGTGTTTCTTTTTGGGGAGTGAGACAAACCATTTTTTTTTTAACCAAAAGCCTACATGTGTGTTTGGAAACAGGATTTTTATGTGTGTTCACCTTTTTGCAGAATAACTCCCTGGGCCATTTCAGGATGTGCAAATGGGAGATGAATAACAAAACAATGGAAAATATTTATCTTTATATGTGAGAATCAAGAGGTCAAAGATTTACATCTTGAATCACCACATCATTTTATGCAGAACTCAGAAATACTGGCACTTAAATATTGCTTTTTGTGCAGAAAATACATGAAAGAAAGCATTTCCCCCTGCATAGCCATCCATGTGCTTATACAGTTTGCATTAGCACAGAGAATCCTGCACATGTAGGCCATGAGTATTTTCCCTCTATTTGTTTTCTGTGCAAAATCCCCAACATTTTTGCAGAGCACACAGTGTATTTTTACACTAGGTACACATTCTCTGCTTCAACACATGCAGTGTGTGCAGGAAAACAATCTTTTCTTCTACACTGAAGAAACAAAACACCACTTTAACTGTCACAGTTCCATCCTGTGGAATACTGGGATTTGTAGTTTGGGGACAGAGAGCTGTCTGTCAGAGAGCTCTGGTACCTCATCAAACTAAAAGTCCTAGGATTCCGTAGGATAAAGTCATGGCAGTTAAAATGGCATCAAACTGCTTTACCTCTGCTGGGTGCATACACCTCAAGTGTATTTTTGTGTATTTTGTAGATACAACTGATCTTTTTTCTTATACTGCTCAGAAGTATTTTTATTTGGGTAGTGTATACAGTATGTGTTCCTGGATACGTGGTGAAAGTAAGGATGGATCATTCTACCTTAGGAAATTTAAGAAAGCCTGCATGGAAGCAAAATAGTGTTACTTTAGTGTTCAGAATGTTTATTGTACTGAATTCAGACTTGTTTTCAATGGATATAGATATCCCACTTCGAAATCTGTCACCTCCCATCCTATCATCCTGAATAGTTGAGGGATCCATTGGACCACTGAAAAGGGCAGGCTTTCGGGAGACAGGGGGCTGATCCACACTAGCATTTTTGTGCCAAGTAGATCTGGGGAGATTTGACGATGCAATACTGAATCTAAGAAGTTTATCGCATGGGGGTAAAACGTTCCCCGATGCGTTCTAACGAGCACGAGCGTGGGTGCGCACGGAGCGTGATGGGAACCCGATGGGTCCCAGAACACTAGTTTACTGCATGGTGGAACACCGCCGTCGCCGCTGGGCGTTCCCATCGGGTTCCCAATGTGTTCCAGGGGGCACCATTCTGGGAACGCTTTTGAAACTGTTCCCAGAAATGGCGCCCTCTGGAACACATTGGGAACCCGATGGGAACACCCGGCAGCAATGGCGGTGTTCCACCGTGCGGTAAACTAGCGTTCTGGGACCCATCGGGTTCCCATCACGCTCCGTGCGTGCCCGCGCTTGTGCTCATTAGAACGCATCGGGGAACGTTTTTCCCCCATGCGATAAACTTCAAAGTTCCCACTATGTTTACTCCAAATCAAATCTCTCTGTGGCAAACTGGCAATTTAACGCTGATGAAGTTTACCTTACCATTTGTATCGATTTAAAATGGAGTCACCATTTTGTTCATTCTTGGGTTGTTTTTTAAAAACTCAATCAAATGATGCACATCTGTCACACTGTTTGGGGGAATTCTCCCTCCCCAATCAGCCTCAGATGATGGTGATGGCAAGCCCCTCTGAAGAAACCTTGCCAAGAAACGCTGGGATAGATTAGCCTGTGGGGGAGACACACTCTCTCAGCCCCAGAGAATGATAATGGCAAGCCCTTCTGAAGAAATTTTGCCAAGAAACCGTGGGATAGTTTAGCCTTGGAGGGAGTCACACTCTCTCAGCCTTGGAGGATATCAGTGGCAAGACCCTCTGAAGAAACTTTGCCAGGTAACCCCAAGGGATAGGTTAACTTTGAGGGAAGTCTCACTCTCTCAGCCAAGAAACCCCCATGGGCTTAAATGTGGGGTATAAATGAAATGTGTGTGAGAGCTTTATTTGCGCCATCTTGGGAACAGAGTCTGTTGTGGTTTTATTTCTGAGGAAAGAGGGGAAAAAACAACCCCTAACCCCCACCCCCACTGATAGGTTTAAAAGAAAAAGCAATAGCAGCTTCATTTATATACCACTTCATACTGAACTAAGCAGTCTCATCCATATGCTGTTTTGTTGTTCTTCTGTCATCATCTCCTTTCACTTGTGGTGACTCTCTGAATGAAAAAAAATCCTGATAATCAACAGCCCAGTTCAGGTCTTCCAAGCTCAGAGCTGTGGCTTCCTTTATGTATTCCATCCACTTGTAATGTGATGTTCCTCTTCTCTTAATGCATTCCACTTTTCATAACATTATTATCGTTCTAATGAGTCATGAAGTCTCAAGATAGTCTCAGTTTAGTTCTTTTGGTCTTTAGAGTGAATTAAGTTTTGATTTGCTTACAGATCAATTTAGTTTATCTTTTTGGTAGTCCATGGTAGTCCATCCATAAAACTCTCTTCCAGCACCACATTACAAATTAGCAGATTTTCCTCCTGTCACCTTTCTGGACTGGCTACCTTTCATAACCATACATAAAAATCCAAATACTCTACGACTGAACCAAGGTATAGAAAATATTTAACTATTTTTTTGTTTTCATTATCTACTTTTCAGTTCCATAAATAATCTGTAGTCATTACTTTTCTTTTTTAATGTTCAGCTGTAACCTTGTTTTTGTATTTTCTTGTTTATCTTTTATCAATAGTCATTCCAAGTCTTTTCTACTAATAATATGGTGTGATATGCCTATCTTAGATTATTGATGTTTCTTTCCCCAGTTTTCCACACCTCCTTCTTCAAAGGCTAATCCTGCTTTCTATTGTATATGTTCTCCCAATAAATTAAACAGAGTGATAGAATATAAGCACAGGTTGATTTTCTTGTGAAATTATTTATAGTCCATTAGCCAAAGTGTGTTTGCAAAAAGTGCTGCTTCCTTTTCTGAACTCAGATTGAACTTATCTTGGTAATGTTGTTATAAATTCTTGAGCATTTGTCTGCATGGGATTTTAACACAATGGTCCTTTGATTAATACAATCTCCTGTGTCTTCTTCAGGATTGGAATGTATATCAAGCATTTCCTGTCTGCAGGTCTTTGTTTTGTTTTCTATAGGGAAAGATTTTTGTTAGAATTTGGGTGGATTCTGCTTTGATAGCTGAAACAGTTCTGATAGTTTGTCTTCTGTTCCATATGGATTAATGCTTTGCGGATAGTTTCTACTCACTTTTTCAATTATGAGTTCATCAACACAGTTTTTTCCCACTAGAAGTACAGTTGTTCCTCTGTATCCACAGATTCTTTATCCACAGATTCAACCATTCATGGCTTGAAATATTTTTTAAAAATACAAATTTGAAAAAGCAGGCTGTGATTTTGTCATTTTATATAAGGGACAATATTTTACTATACCATTGTATTTTATGGGACTTGAGCATCCATGGATTTTGGTATACGTGGGAGGTGGTGGCCTAGAACCAAACCCCAGTGGATTATACTAAGGGCCCACTGTAATGTATTATACTCATCTCTCTTTTATATTGTTCTTCAGTGTACTGCTTTCACTAACTTTTTATTTTATTTTGCTCTGATTACGTACAGTAATGTGTTCTCCTGTTTGTCCTACAGTATTCCTGTTCGTGGTCTACATTTCCTCTTGATTTCTTGAATTATTTTGGAAGCGGTCTCTTGTTCTATATTTTTGTTGTCTTCTTTCTTTCTTTCTTTCTTTCTTTGGGTGTTTATTGTTATAATAGTTATCTTTACACACAAATCACTGAACAGTTGTGTTCAGGATTCTGGCTCTACTGTTGTGTCCGTATCCTGTTGCTTCCTGCTTGTTCTTTAGCATTTGAAGGGTTTCATCAGACATCCGATGAGGCTCTTCTTTCATTTTAGCTACAAATAGCACTCTTTTCATTATTTTTCAAAGTTTCCTCCCTATTTCTTTGACTTTATTTATTGAGTTTTAAAACATCACATCAAAATTTAAAGACTAAGCAAAGTACAGGTTTCCACAGTTACCTTGATGGATGGGAACCAGAAGAAATCTGTAATGAAACAGGGATATTGCTGGTGAAGAATGCAAGAAAACAGGTTTGAGCAAATAGCAGTTGTACACAATTTTCTTTCTTTCCCTTTGTTGTTGCTGTTTTTGGGTGACTTCAGGTCTTACTTTGTTGAATCAGTTATGAAGTGGGGGCAATACACGTAACAAGAACCAAACTCCAGCAGATATCAAGGGCCCACTGTACATTCAGATGTGCTTTGCCTCTGCTTCTGTTTGCACAGTACAGTGTGCCCATGCCATACGTTGTTGCGCTATACGTGGCTTCCAGCTTACACAGAAGCTGCATGCCAATTAAAACAATGGTACGTGCACCCGTGGCGCACATGCTGCCCCCGAGCTGCAAGCATGCACCCCATTGTTTTTAATGGGGCATGATCATACACAGATTTCCCCTCACGTGGGGGGATCTGGAATGGATCCCCCCGTAAGGGGAGGGCCCGCTGTACTAATGAGCATTAGCTAAAGTGTCACTGCTAATAGAGATCTTGTAGCACCTTTGAGACTAACTGAAAGAAAGAAATTGTCAGCAGGAGCTTTATTAGACTGCAGTCTGCTTCCTCAGATGCTTTTGGTGGAGTGGATGCCAGGCACAGGCATATTGACACCCTCACATTACCAGTGGCATTTACCCGTATTTTCTGGCTTATAAGATGACTGGGCGTATAAGACGACTCCCCAACTTTTCCAGTTAAAATATAGAGTTTGAGATATACTCGCCGTATAAGACTACCCCTCTTCCAACGCACACCAAATAAGAATTAAAAAAACATCAGATTTGATTTCAATATGGTACTTTTAATTCAAATGCTTATGACATGCAGGTACTTAGCAGGAAAACTTGTTGTATACAAAGCCTGCTTGGATTGATCAGCTCTCCTTGCCTGCCCAGCACTCCCTGTCTCCAAGACTATCAGAGTGGTAACACCAACACGGCTCTTTTTTCCATACCCCAGGTGTCCCGGACACTTGCAGCTTGCTCTGCCCTTCACTTACAACTTCCCGATGAGGCGCCCCTCACCTTGTAATCAGGACCGCTTTAAGTCACTTCTTTCCACGAATCCTTGTGAGTGAATTTTCTTCTACTGTATTTGTACAGCGCCACCCTTGCTGCTTTCATATGGTCACCGCATATGGCGGGGATGTGGCCGTGGCCGTTTTTGAGCTCCCCCCACCATATGCGGCAACCGCAGATTCTCCAGTCCAGCTCGGAAGTTTCAGCACCTGCCCTATAAGACAACATCTGGTGTATAAGATGACCCCCAACTTTTGAGAAGATTTTTCTGGGTTAAAAAGTAGTCTTATATGCCAGAAAATACATATATTTTTGTACCTGGCTTCCACTCCACCAAATGCATCTGAGGAAGTAGGCTGAAGTCTATGAAATTTCATGCTGCCAATTTCTTTCTTTCAGTTAGTCTCAAAGGTGCCACAAGATCTCTCTATGTACTGATTCTGCAGACTAACATGGCTATATCTTTGAAGTCTGTCACTTCTAATGTTTTTGAGACATTCTCTACCAATGTCATCCGTACTGCTGCTGCTTCCCAATAGCAGTACCTCTACTACATTAAGGTGTTTGGCACATTTTATCTGGTGCTCAAAATCTTGTCTGACTTGGAAGACTCCCAGCAGCAATGCTGTGTTTGTTGTAACCTCTTCACACTCAGGAGCACAGGATACTACCATAGTGCCATGGTGAGAATGGTTTACTACCAGTTAATAATTCAAATCCTTTTACCAGAAAAAAATAAAATCAGTTGAAGCTGGTAGAAGCAGAGTAAGCCATGTCACTATTTTGATAGATTCAATCAAAGAGATACAATCAAAAGATAAGAGATGCATTAAAGGGAGGAAATGCACAGAATATTTTGATGAATTTAAATTTAAATTTAAGAAAAGGCTTTACATGTTTTGATTTCCATGTACGTTGTAAATAAGGTAGCATATAAATGATGCCATTCCCTCAGCACTGAACATTGATACACCCAATTATAGAGGCTGTGGAGCTCTGTTCCATCTCCAAAATGTAAAACTTCTAGCAAACTTGTATATGTATTAAAAATAGTTTTAAAAAAGTATAAAGGCTTCTGCAAATACTGAGTACATAATTAAAGCTGCACAAAATGACTTTTTCTTGATTCTCAGTTGTGTTTTACTACCAGGCCCTGAAGGACTTGCTGAGCAAAGATTTTCATGTATTCCTTAGCCTTTAAATCAGACTGACAGCTATCTTTTATACTCCAGCACAATTTCTCTGGGTACTTTTCTTCTGTGAAATCCCTGACTTGAAGCCAGATGAGCCATCTTCTGTCTCCATCTGTGTGCATTACATTATCATTTGTGAAAGTTGTGGTGATTTCCTGTGTTTCAATGTGATTAATGCAAATGAAGCTATCTCATGGCTCACTCTGCCATGATATCTTAATCCATACCTTCTATCTATCCTTAGTGAGCAGTAGGAATTTCTTGAGATGCAAGCATCACCTTTGCATGACTAAGCAATAAGTGACCATTCTGTGTAAAAGAAATAAGCTCAGTATGCTTTGACCCTGCAGCAACACTGATGCAACTTCAAGTAGCATCCCAGACATTCTTGTCTACTGGATACACAGATATTAATAGCAATTGATCATGAGCTGAAAGGAGATGAAAATATCTTTATGTTTCAATCTGAAAGTAAAAATTCCTTAGGTTTTTCAAAGTGATCATTGGAACAGCTAATTATGGACAAATCAGACTATACAGATTTACAGTAACTGTGTATGCCTTCATTCATTGGCCCATTCCATCGACAGTCGTCCCTCCATTTTCATGGGGGATCTGTTCTGGACCCCCATATGCAAAAATTGAAATTCACAAATATTCAAGCCCCATTGGCTTGAATGGCTGCATGCTTATTTGGGCATGCACACCATTTTAACCCTCCCCGTTTGCTGGTTTGTGAAAGACTGAGACTGCAGACTCGAAGTCCACAAAAATGGAGGAAGGAGTGTATTTTCCTCAGCAGCCTATCATTTTAAAATGCACAATGGAATTTCACACTTATTTTCATATGCAATTTCCATAATGAATTATGTATGTTCAATTGTTAAACCAATAATGGCATTCTATTATTTGGGGCCGTGATCAATGTAAAAGAAAACCTGTATATAAGTCAAAATTGGATCTGTATATAAATCCAAGAAGGGCACATTTGGAAGTTTTTCTCAAAAATCTAGACTCCATCTCCCACACAGCATCCCTAAAAATAGTTAAGGAAACAGTTCACATATCAAAGAACAAATTTAAAAATATAAATTTTGCTGAATTTTTATAAGAGAAGCACTGAACTGTACATTTCCACACTTGGAACCTTTCTTTGGCAGTTCTCCCCTGCTGCTTCCTGAACCTTCTGATGGGAGATGTGGCAGTGATAGAAACTTTCATGTATTTGGCCTAGAAAATTGCATTATGATTTATTGTAGTTGTACTAGATCGTTGTTGTTTTTAAAAAATATTTTTATATAATTGTAAGCTGCCTGGTAGGCCAGTGTATAAATCTTTGCCAGAGTTTGGAAAAAACAAATTAATTATTCATTTGTTTGTTTAATTAATAAACTTTCAGTTCACATAGGATTAAATAGCAATACAACCAGTGTCTAATGTCGATACCACCACTGTTGTAAGTACACACACAATTTGAATGGTCTGCTGGAAATTAAAGTCGCTCAGTTCAGTCTGAGCATATTTGTTTTTGCTGCTGGAATGAAGGAAGAAAAGGGAAAGACTCAGGTGATTATCAGACAGGGAAAAAAGCTGGGAGTAAAAGGCATACTCCCAGCATGATCATGCGATTGTGCTGACAATTTTCAGACATGTTGTGTTCATCCAGGACTTATCCCGTGAAGATCCAGGAGTGCTCCTGAAACTCAACCATTTCTGGAACTTCCCTGTGAATGGTTTGTTGCTGGAGCATTCCTGGATTTTCAAGGGATAAATTCTGGATGAGTGTGACATCATCTGAAAATGTTGGGAGTATGGTTTTCACTCCCGGCCCCCTCCCCATCCAATAATCTTATCAGTTGCTCATATGACAGTCCATTGTTGGTCTGCTTCCTTGTAGTTTAGAGAGGGACCAGGACTAGGTTCTATGAAAGAGTTACAGTCTGAAGTATATGACGGGGACAAGCAAAACTGAGAAAAAGTATAGTGTGAAGAGCTATATTTGCCATAAGGGATCCGAAGCCCTGTCTGCATGGGCCAAATAAAATGTCCTCCCTCTACCCATCCTCTTGGTGGGGAGCCTGGATGATACATGGCCCAAACCCCAGATCTGGTGCAAACAGTCTGGACAATATCCAGCCAGTTCAGCACTTAATGCGGCAAATAATGCCCTTGTAGTAGACTAAAATAAGACACCCTCTGCCTTGCAGCTGATTACAATGCATCCTGCTGTGGTGTCCACTGCCTCCACAGCAAGTCACTTGCTCTTAGTTCAAAATGAGATACCCAGTCATATGATAAACACCTTGTTCTGATCTCAGAGTGAACAAATTAATGCGGCAGCACTCACGGTGGCTGGCACAGCAGGGCTTGCATGTGAACAGCCATTGCAACAGAGGGCCTCTGGTAATGGGAGGATGCAGTTACAGAGTCAGAATATTCTCAGAGTATTCTAGCCCATACAGACACCACTGAAGAGATTAAAAGAACATAGAACATAAAAGGTTAGCTTTGGAGAAGACTATTAACGAGTTGCCAGATATTTTGTATGGTACTAAATATCTTACCATCTCCAATCAGTAGTGGAACTGTGTGGTTTGTAATGGGAGGCAACTTGAATGGCTGGATTGTATAAGGCAACTTCAAGGATAAAAGAGCCCATTTAAAGGAGCAAACAATAAATGGTTCCACTACAGGGTAGCAATGCCGTCATCTTCTAGGATTTTATTCAAACCTTAGTAATCATTCAGTGTTTAACTTAACTATTTGCTATTTTTTATGAACTATTTTCATTAAAAAATTTCCCTCTGAAGATGTGGAGGCATGGTGTACAGATGCCGCATGCCCCGATGCTGCTCCAAAGCCAGCATCATGCCATCCTGAAGCCAGAGTCATGCCACCCCACTGCCCACACAGGGGGCAACTTCTTGGCACTCTGGCGAAATGGCATTTAGATGCCACACGCCACAGGAGTGATGAAAAGCCAAGGTGACAGTGGAAAGGGTGGCTTTTTCTGTGTAAAAAGGAGCTGCATTTTGCTGCTTTTTTGGGGCCAGAAAAATGCTGGATCAGGGCCACGGTGTATAGTTGCTGCAGCCCCAATCTGGTGATTAAAGGGCAGCGTCAAGCCACCCCTTTAGAGCCATATGTTTCAGTTCATGCCTTTCTGAGAAATGAGGTCAGCAGGAGGAACCCTTCTCTCTGTCTCACCAGTGGAGGCAATGGAGGACATGGGAGGGAGTCTTCATGATTATGTTGCTCCAGTTGTATAATGTCTCTCCTTGGAACTCTGACTAGCTTCAATGCTGGTTTCCTTATAGCCCTACACTGAAACACAGCTTTTTATTAAAGCCTCTGGAGACTCATTTACTGCAAAATCTCCATGTGCATGGTTTTACATTGTTGCAGTGTTAGAGTTGTTTTACCTGTTGTCTTGTTTAGGACCCCTGGTGGTGCAGTAGGAGCTTATCGCTTGGTCAAATAAGCCAGCTTACTTCTTCTGGCTTCAATTGTGGATCTGGGATGCCCCCAGAAGTTATCATACCCAAATAATCACCGATCTAGCAGTGATGCTGCTGCCCGTATGCATCCTGGGTCAAAGCCTTGCTCAGCCTTGCACTTTTTCAAAGTCAGGGAGTTTCAAACTTCAAAAACTGGCCAACTGAGTGAAGCTTTGACCTGGGATGCATCTGGGCAGAAGTATCCTGACTACATCAGTGGCAATTTGGGTATGATAACATCTGAGGCATCCTGGATCCAGAATTGAAGCTTGAAGAGGTAAACTGGCTTATTTGTCCAAGAGATAAGTTCCACTGCAGCCACTGAGACTGTGAGCCTATAGCCTTTTCTTGATCTTTCTTTCTAGATAAAATAATCCTGGTAGTACAGACAAGGCAAACCTAATTTCTGAACTAGCCCTCTAGTTTTGCAGGAGGCTCATATCATTGTGTGCTTGGGCTGAATAAAGCCTAAATAAAAGCAAGGAGAATAAATAGATCTCCCTTTTCCTGTGTCCTACAATTGGGCTGGATAGATTTCTCCCAGTCTGGCTCATTTCCACTACCAGAATCAAGCTAGGATAAAATAGAATTAAGTGCATGCTTCTTCTGATTTCCTTTCTCTGTTAAAAGGGATTTTCCTGAACCACAGGGGCATACAGCCCTATTTAGATGTTTGTCTTGAATGCATATAGGCTAAAACTGAGCAGAGGAAGTGTGTCTCCATGCCCATCTATGAATATTCTTCTGCTTGTGGGATCACTCTGATCTTCAGGGATTTCAACTGTATGAATGCTTTTAAGTATTGTACAGAAAGAGGTCCCTGAAACTTTGAAAACTGGTGAAATAGCCTTTTGCCTGAAAATTTGTGTGCCAAGTTAGTCTCATTAGACAGCCTTTTATGGTCTTCATACCATACATGACCATCTTTGACAATTAACATTTGCATTATCAAACTCTCTTTTTAATGGATAGGCAGAAGCAAAGTATGACATGAAGCATATTGCAGCCAGACACTAAAGGCATTAATCATTCAAGTTTCAAGTGATACTAAAAATTGCCCTTATTGTCATTTTTGGAGTAGCAATCTTTTAATTTAAGTCTTTGTAATAAGCTAATCCTCTCCTAAAGCTACCTGTATTGCTTTCCTTTTGTTTAGTTTTGTTTTAAAAACACATTCCTATTTGTTCAAAACCCATTAAACCACCCATGGCAGCATTTTAAAAGCTTTCTACCATTTAATTTTTTCATCAGGTGGGTTCCCTTAATTATAATGATTATGAATTTATTTTTATCTGATCAGATTTTGGTACATTAAGAGAAGCTGGATGCTGTTTCTAATTTCTCAAACCCTGAAGAAAATCTTGCTTATCTAAGTAATGCTAAGTTTAGAAACATTGATTTTTAGTAGTGGCACATGAATATATCCATACCATCTGCCAGAGGTATATATAATTTTTGATGGTGTCTGCTTTTGAAAAGCATAGGAAACACAACCAAAGGCAATTTCTTTTGTTTTGAGGTGATAAGTCAGTCAGAAATGAAGGAGAAAGAAGGATCTTGACATTGCTGGTGAACTGAAATGGCCTGTGATGATCATGAATGGGTGGCAATAGATGGCTGGGTGGAATTATGAGATTGCAGATGTTTGTTTACAGCTAACCCTGAAAATCCAATCAATACATTTTAAGCTTGAGCTAAAATGAATGTGTTACTAGTGAAGCTTTACTTTTTATGATAAATAGGGGTAAATGATGTTATTTTTATGTAATAATGAAAAGACTGATAATAGTGTTGATTTGGGGATGTTGATATAATAATTTCAGCATTGGACCACAGCTCTAGAAACCAGCATTCAAATCTCCACTCAAGTATGGAAACCCAATAGACAAGTCACACTCTTTCAGCTTCAGATGAAGGCAAAGGCAACCCCACCCCTGAGCAAATTTTGTCAAGAAAACCTTGCGATGTGTTCTCCTGATTTAAAGTCATACAACAATAACAACAAAGCACACACACACACACACACACACACACACACACACACACACACATATATATATGGTATTTTATTGTCACTTTCAGGGAGGGTATTTCTTTGTTTAGTTGATGTCATTTTGTATTTTTAACTGTAAAAAATAAATAAAAATAAAAGTGTGATAGTGAACAAAAATTTGGGCTAGTGTACTCTTGATGACTCACTTTAGTGCATTCCCTGTTATGTAAGTCCTGTCAAAGATGCTGCACAAGGAGACATTCAACGTACTTTCTTGTGCACTACTTTTCCTGAGCAGTGCACACAGTAGGTGGATAGCACTGGGGCATAGCGTTTCCCCAATCTGAGTGGCATAGATTGGATGTGGGAGTGCACCTCACTACCAATTTGCAACCATTGCACTATGGAAGATGAATATCCTCCACCCAGACTTCCAGGATATATATGATGGCAGAACCTTAGATTCTCTAAATACCTTACAGTATCTCTGATTAGGT
This sequence comes from Sceloporus undulatus, assembly GCF_019175285.1. NCBI lineage: Eukaryota > Metazoa > Chordata > Lepidosauria > Squamata > Phrynosomatidae > Sceloporus > Sceloporus undulatus. The sequence continues at coordinate 271,478,884 of NC_056523.1, forward strand.
AATTTCCCCCAAATTCTGGAAACTCCTCAATGAAGAAAGTATCTCATCTTTTTTGTTGGTGGTATCTCTTTTCCATGCTTTTGGTCTAGAATGAATCAGCTTTAATAATTAATAGGGTTTATACACCATCACTTTATGCTGGCCTGCACCCGAACTAGGGCTGCAGTAAGGCTGAGCGTTCACACGCTCAGAGCCCTACTGCCACCTGTGGGCCACCATCTTGGTGTGCGCCCATCCAGATGGCATGTGCCATGATGACATCCCTTCTGTGCAGCGCCCAAACGATGCTGCTCATGAGGGGCATCATAACACTGCGCCAGGGTGCTCATGGCACCCCTTGTATGGCGCAAATAGGAGCCATGTTTTGCAGCTCCTTTTTACACCGGGTTGGGGGCATGGCATGCGGTTGCTGCATCTCCAATCCAGCGCTTCCAGAGACGGCGTAGAGCTGCCCAAACCAGGCTGTCTGTACAGCCCCAAATTAGAAAAAACTAAAACCAAAACAAAAGCAAGATCAAGCTAACAAAAATACTTAAGATATAACCATGTTGACTGCCCATTCAAACCAAGCAATTCCTCAATGTTTACAGGTAGAATACAATACAGATAGCTTCATAATATATTGTTTGGGGAGAATAGGTTCACTGCTCCAGCAACCATGAGAATTGCAACTTAACACCGAAATAACCAGAAGCCCTGAGGTATGTGTAGTACAGTGCTGGCTGGTGGTTTACATGTCACTGAGGTTATGGATCTGCTCTGGGTTTTAGTTTGACCATGAACTGTGGCCCCAAGATAAGTTCATCACTTGAATATATTTTTTAAATTTCTAACAAGAACCCAGAGGAGATTCACCATTCTACTGATAGAAAAACCACCATCTGCCGTGAGTGTCACACTTAATATCATCAACAAAAAAAGGCATCAAGACTTCAACCCTGAGAGAGCTGATTCCCATACATCCTATTCAGGTTGCTTTGTTTTCAAGCCTATCTCACAGGAAAATTTCTTTATTAATCGATGTGAGAAAGATTAAATGCACTACCACTGCCTTTGAACCATCCTGCTCATTGGCATCCTTCAGATAGAAACATACCAGAGTGAATGATAGTTATATGATATGATCAAAACATTTTTTTATCCCTTGCTTGATTTCCAGACAGTTATGGAGTAGCAAATATGATTGGTAGCAACATGGCATCAGTCAATACAATTTATTTTAGTTCATGTGTATACTGTAACCCAAGCAGTTTTGGAAAATCCATATTTTTATTGATAGGAAATTATAACTTTATTACCTATATTGATGTAGGATGGTATATGTCCCTTTCCTTTCAGTACTCACTTGGCTACTGTGAGGGCACATTTATGTATAATGATCTTTAAACCTCTGCAACACATAGAGGATTTTACTGAGATGGTTAGGTTGAGATTTATGGGTAATTTCTAATACCATGGGAATCTTTCTCTGATGTATATGAAACTAGAAACCAAATATACTGCATATAAAACTGAAACTGAAAATAGCAGTTTCCTATTTTAGCATAGGCATCTGGTGGTGTTTTAAAGTTACTTCTATGAATTTAAAATGTAAAGTAAATAATGTTTTTTCTGTGTCTAGCATTTACAGTATAAAATACAGTATACAGTTAAAAAAAGAATTGTTTTCATGTCTCTGTCCCATTAGCCCTTAGTGCAAATGGTATATTAAACCACAGACTATCTTGATTTCCTTCAGGCATAGATTCAGTAGATTTGAAATTGTACTTAAATGGTTCAAATCCTACTTACAGGGCAGGTTTTAGACACTCTAGAGCAGTCATTCCCAAACCTTGGTCCTCCAGGTGTTGTGAACTTCAGCTTCCCAGAATTACTGACTGTTGACCAAGTTAGTGGCAGCTTCTGGGAGCTGAAGTCCAACACAGCAGAAGGACCAAAGCTTGGGGATTGCTGCTCTCGACAATATTAGGCTTATCGCATGGCAGTTGGAGGAATGGGAAAGGAAAGGAATGGAATGGAATGGGGGGGAATACATGTGTTAGTGCATGGGAGAATGCCACTGATGCCACAGGGAGTCCCCAAGCAATTCCCCAGCTGGTTTCTTCCAAGTGCAGAGCAATAAGCTTATATAATTGAAAGACTGCTTTTCAGGTCCCTGGTATCTGGAAAACCATACTACCCTGTGTTATGAGGTGCCATAGGGTATTCTCCTATCCTCAGTGCTGTTCACTATCTGTACCTGGGTGTGCAACTGTGCTAGTTATGGGGTCAGATTTTTGCTCCTGTGATCCATACAGGCGCTTCCAGTTTTGGATCATCTGATTTTTAGCTGTGGGGATAGGGCTTAGAAGGTTTTTTTTGGGGGGGGGATGGTTGTGAAGCAAAACCACCATCCTACAATCCACACATTGCTAAAGTCTGTGTAGTGACTTCATAAATATTCAATGCTAGTATTTTGAGGGGGTTTTCAGGCTATGCGGCCATGTTCTAGAAGAGTTTATTCCTGACGTTTCGCCAGCATCTGTGCCAGGCATCTTCAGAGAATGCTTGCCTGGAAAGGAGATGGGTATATATATATATACTGTGTGAACCTGGGAAGGCAGGAGTGATTTGCATGTTTCTTCTTCTGTTGCTAATGGCAGGCCTCAGGGTGGGAGGCTATGCAAAAGAGGATTAGTGTCTGCTTGATTAGTGCTCATTGTCTGCTGGGAAACCCCTGACCCTGGGAGATTTCTCATTTGCATTTGTTGAGCCTTCATCTTGCTATTTTTCAGGACTGGTAGCCAAACCTTATTTACTTTAAGGGTTTCTTCTTTTCTGTTGAAATTGTCCAGGTGTTTGTTGAGTTCAATGGCTTCCCTGTGCATCCTGACATGGTAGTGGTAGAATTTCAGTGTTTTCAAAGTTTTCAAGCCCCAGAGACTGGAAAAAGTGTGTGCATCTATATCTCTGAATGTTAATTGGCAACTGTGAAGACCACACTCCACTGGATCTCTCTCAAATGCCAGCACAATGGATCTTTTACATCCCACCACTTGGCATCAATTATTAATATGACCGCTATCCTCTCCAGCTGCAACCAATTCTTTATGTGGAAGTTATTTGGACCACCTACCACCTCTTCTTATGTGGAGGCTATCCCACCCACTAACTTAAGTGTCTTTAATTGTAATTGCTCTTATTACTTTTGGTAGCATTTTAAAATACTTGACAGTGTGTTTGATGTTATCTGTAAAACACTTTAGGCAACTACTAGGCAACACAAAGGAAAGAACTTTATTTACATCCAGAACTTATTACAGTACTCTATCTTTCCTAGTGGATGGTACTCAAGCTTATGTTACATTGTATGAATTACTTCAGTTGCTACAAATTTACTACTTTCTCTCACTTGATTCTATGGTATACTACCACACAGGGAAAAACAGGGGATTAAAAAATGCATATTCCCAGGAAAGTCATGCGATTGCAGCAAAGATTGTCAGACAATGTCACGATCTAATAGGACTTACCCTGGGAAGAACCAGGAATGCTCCAGCAACAAATCATTCATGGGATTTCTCCATGAATGGTTTGTTGCTAGAGCATTCTTGGTCCTTCCCAGGATAAGTCTTCTCAGATCGCAATGTGTGTGAAAATCTTTGCTGCAATGGTGTGACTTTCCCAGGAAAATGCCTTTTCAACCCCTTGATTTTTCCCTGTGTGATAGTCTCTTGTATAAGTTTCTTTCTTGTCTTGGTTTGCACAGAACCTATACCCAACTTCCTTAGTTGTTAACTCCTCAGGTTACTTGTTACACTAACAATAAACAAAGCTTAGCTTCCTCAGTTTAGCTCCCTTTTAAAAAATCTGCTCCTCAGGCAGTTTCTATTATTTCCCAGCCTTTTTAGCTGTAAATCCCGCAGGATGCGAACACACACTAATATTGGACTTCTCCTGTCCCTTCTAAAATTCTTCTTCTGTCTGGGAGTCTGAGTCCCATCCAGACTAAACCCTTTAATCCTAACTGCACCTGCTGGCAGTTCTAAAAGCAACCTCTTGGCTCACAGTCTTTGACACGCTCCTCGGTATCACTGGCTCCAGCTCCTTTTATACTCACTCCTGAGAACTGCCCCCACCGTTTCCCAGCCTGATTCCTATTGGCTGCCCCAAACGTTCTATTCTGTCTGTGTTTCTCCACAGTGACACATTGTGAACTCAGTTCAACTTCTCCTCAGCATAACATAAATATCCACATGTGGACCTATGCCCCACTGAATCATATTACTTTCCCAATATATTGAAAACCCCTTCATGGTCATTCCATGCTTTGTGGCAAACAGCTAGGCTGTGTCTCCATATCCAGATGCAAAATGATCACAGCAGTGCTGAGATATGCCATCGTCTTCCAGGAGCCTCCATGCTGTTGTCTTCAAGTCCGGCTATGGGGGCATATTCAGATGGCCCTCCAATCTTGCCTGCCCACTGTAAAGAATGGAATGACCATGAAGCGGAGATTTAATTGGGGGTCGGGATTTTTCTTAATTATGTTATTATGTTTTTATGATTGTTACCCGCCTCGATCCTTTGCGGAGAGGCAGGATATAAATAATAATAATAATAATAATAATGATAATAATAATAATAATATTTCCCCACCTCTCCCAGATGGATCGAGGCAGAATTACAACCCGATAAAATATACAAATCACGACAGTAAAATACAATAACAATTTACAAATAGTTCCTTTAAAACAGATTCTATCAAAAAGCAAGGGAAGAATAGATATATTCAATCTTGATCAAAAATGGAACAATATTTCTTATACTAGGTCAGGTGAGTAAGCGTGCCAGAAGAGATCAGTCTTAACTTCCCTCTTGAAAGCATCCAAGGAAGTAATAAAACAGATCTCTTCCAAGAGACTGTTCCACAATTTTGGAGCCGCTACAGTGAAATCTCTTTGGGAGGTTGAGACTAATCTAGTCATTTGTAATTCTAGCGAGTTCTTCCCAAATGTTCTGAATGAGCGGGGCGGATTATGTAGGGAGTGGCCCAAGCCATGTAGAGCTTTAAAGGTAATAACCAACTTGGGCCCAAGCCATGTAGGGCTTTGAAGGTAATAACCAACACTTTGTATTGCACCCAGAAGCTAATTGGCAGGCAGTGAAGAGCTTTTAGAACTGGTGATATATGGTCAAACCTTGAAGAGCCAGTAACCAGTCTGACTGCCATATTTTGAACCAACTGAAGCTTCCAGACTTGATACAAGGGTAGCGCATTACAAAAATCAAGATGAGAGATTACCAGTGCAAGTACCACTACTTCAAGGTTCTTTTGGTCCAGGTAAGGATGCAGTTGGCATATCAATAGAAGTTGATACCAAGCACTCCTGGCTGTCATGTCTACTTGAGATGACAATGGCAGGGACAAGTTCAGGAGTACTCCCAAGCCAAGAACTTCATCCTTTAGGGGAAGTGTGACCCTGTCCAGGACAAGATAACAAATTTCCTTCCCCGGACCTAGGTTACCTGTCACAAGCACCTCTGTTTTCTCTGGATTCAACTTGAGTTTGTTTTCCCTCACCCATTCAGAGGAGAGATGCCATCTTTAGTCACATTATTATTATTATTATTATTATTATTATTATTATTATTATTATTAATTTAGGGGCTTTTCAGAAAGTGTGGGTGTGTGGGGGTTGATCTATTTGAAGGAGGATTTGATTACCAACCCTCAAGAACTTGGAAAACCTGTAAAAAAATTGTTCCAAGCACAAGGGACACTGACAATACATATGTCCCTAAAAAAAGTCTGGTCATAGTCCCTAAAAAGAAAAGAAAAAAGACAGAGAAGGGTGAGCTGTAGTATGGGCAATAATAATGCAGTTTAACCACATTCAGCCATGCTTTTTCTTCATCTTTTTAAAAAAGACGATTAGCTTAATATTGAAGAACTGTGGAAATGATTTTGTCTGGAAGTCTTTTGGCAAACAGTTCAAGTTCATCTGATACCGTGAATGTGCTAAAACTGAAACAATAATATTTTTGAACAGCTTGAAGCTGAAATCAGTTAGTTAACTGTACTTTGGGTTAAGCTGATCCATTTCCAATAGATGCCGTTATCTTTTAATGTTTGCAGTAAATGCTTGTAAAGCCATTCCAGCATTGATGTGTTGTGGTCTCATAATGGGACCATAGCTATTATGAATACTGTTAAGCATTTATTTAATGGTAAATGTGAGCTTGACTTTCATTTTTTAGCTCTCTTATCTTGATGATATCATAACTGGTACACAACTGGTCTGAAAACCTAGTTGGTAGTCTTTTCTCTTGGAGTGTAGTGGAGTCTCCTTCCTTGGAGGTCTTTAAGCAGAGGCTGGATGGCCATCTGTCGGGGATGCTTTGATGGAGAGTTTATGCATGGCAGGATGGGGTTGGACTGGATGGCCCTTGTGGTCTCTTCCAACTCTATGATTTTATGATACTATGATTCAGGTCTTGCCTTGCTTTACATATTTTCAGCTCAGTATACAAATTAGACAGATAGGGTGATAAAATTCAGCCTTCCCTGAACTCCTTGCCATCTGAAGCCCATTCAGTTTCTCTGTATTCTGCCTTGCCTCTTGTCCTGAGCACAGGTTACACATCAGGATAGTAACATGTTGTGGCACACCCATTTATTTAAGAGAGATCCATAGTTTTGCATATGGTACAAAATCAATGGCTTTACTGTAATCTATAAAACGCTGGCAGATTTTTTCCCCCTGGAATTCCCTGTTGTTTAGCACTATTCAATGTATGTCTGCAATATTATTCCTACTACTTCTTCATTTCCTGAATTCATCTGACATTTCTTAATCCATATATGGTAAAAGGCTTTGTTGTAGAATTTTGACCATCACTTTTCTTGCATGGTGGAGATTAATGGTCTGGTGGTTACTGTAATCTCACAGGGTTGGTGTCTCTTTGAGGCGGGGATTTGAATGTATATTGAGCATTTCCAATTAGTGGCCATTGTTTTGCTTTCCATATTTACTGACATATTTTAGTTACAGTCAGAGTAGTTCCTGTCTCTGTAGCTTGAAACAGCTCTGTTGGTATGCCATCTGTTCCTTGTGACCTATTTTTCCAAAGTGCTTTAAGTGCCACTTCTACTTCACTTTCTAAAATTGTAGGTTCATTTTCAAATGCTTCTTACTTAAATGAATTTGTCATCCTTCCATCTATTTTATATAATTCTTCATTGTATTGTTTATTGGCTTTTTATTTGTTCTTGGTTATGTAATGTGTTCCACTCCTGGTCACTGAGCACCCCTTCACTTGGTATAAATTTTCCTTAGATTTCTCAGAACTTGTGACAGAGGTCTCTTGTTCTTCCTTTTTTAATTGCCATCTTCTATTTCTCTACATTGATTATTATAGTAGTTTTTCTTTCCTCTAAGCACAAGTCGCTGAACAGTTGCATTCAATGTTCTTACTCAATTATCCTTCCTATTTGCTTTTGCTTCTTGTCAGCTTTTAACAGCTTGAAGAATTTCATCTGTTATCCATTGAGGCTATTCTTTCTTTTTGGCTGCAGAGTATCTTTTTGCATTCTTCCCTGACTTAGGGGTGAAATAGACCACCACTTTGCACTGGCTTGGGGGCAGTGTCAGAGCGTGGTGTTTGGACATTGCATGCTCTGATGCTGCCCCCAAGCTGACATTATGCTGCCCTCCTGACCACATAGGTGCTATGGTGGCACAGATTTAAAAGGTTCACACTGCAGGAGTGCCACAAAGCCACTTCTTTTTGTGCTGGCAAAAAGCCAGATTGGGGGCATGTCATGCAGTTGCCGTGGACCCAACCCAGTGTTCAAAGGGGCAGCATCAAGCCACTCCTTCAGGGCTGTCTTTTTTGCCCGAAGTCCCTGGTTTCAGTCTAGAGTAATTCTGGCTCCTTCTCTAATAGACTTCTCTATTTTTTACATTATCTTTAAATTCTTCAGAGATGTTCTCCAGGATACATTTTGGAATGATGTTTGGTTTCTTGCTCTTCTTTATCTTATACACACACACACACACACACACACACACACACACACCCCAGCAGTTCATGATCTGTACCACAATCTGCTCCTGGTTTTGTTTTTTGAAGAGAGAATGGAGCTTCTCCATCTTCTGCTTCCAGTGATGTAGATATTTTTGATTTCTATACTGATGTCCATGTATACAATCACCAGTTTGGTTGCTTAAAGAATGTTTTTGTGATGAAGAATCCAAAATGCAGTCAGCAACTCCCCTGCTTTATTTCTTTTCCTGGGCCAAATTTTCCTACAGTCTTTAATTCTACTCTGCTTCCTACTTTTGCATTCCAGTTACCTATGATTCACAACACGTCTTGTTTTGATATATAATCAATTTCCTCTGGACTATAGCATTTGCTATTGCTGTTAGCCGTCCTTGAGTCGATTCCGATTCATGGCGACGCTGTGGATGAGACATCTCCAAGAATCCCTATCCACTACTGCCTTGCTCAGATGCTGCAACCCCTTGTCCTTATTGAGTCTATCCATCTGGTTTGTGGTCTTCCTCTCTTTCTTCTACCCTTTACCTTTCTTAACATTACTGTTTTTTCTAGTTATCCATGCCTTCTCATTACGTGGCCAAAGTACAATAGTCTCAACTTGATCGTACTTAGCTTTCAAGGAGAGCCCTGGTCTGATCTGTTCAAGAACCTATTTGTTTGTTTTCTTGACTGTCCATGGTATCCTAAGTACTTTTCTCCAGCACCACATTTCAAATGAGTTGATTTTCTTTTTGTCTTCTACCTTCACTGTGATGGGGGATACAATGGCCTGAACGATTCTGACTTTAGTGCTCAGTTGTATGTCTTTGCTCTTCAGTATCCTTTTCAGTTCTTTCATAGCTGCCCTTCCCATTCCTAGTCTTCTTATTTCTTGACTGCAGTTTCCATTCTGTTCAATGTTTGATCCTAGATATGGGAATTCTTTAACTATTTCAATTTCCTCATTGTCTACATTGAATTTGTGTATTTCTTCTGCCTTTTAATTTCTTCTTCTTCTGCCTTTGTAGTTGGAACATAAACTTGGATTATGGTTACCTTGATAGTGGCTTTCCCTGAAGTCTTATGGATTTAATTCAGTCAGACATTGCATTTTATCCCTTGATGGCTTTTGCTACATCTCTCTTTTTATAAATGCCACTCCATTTCTTCTTAGATTTTCACTTCCTGGGTAAAACACTGTGCAATTGTCTGATTCAAAATATCCCATTCTTTACCATTTCAGCTTGCTCACCCCAAGTATTGCAATGTTTATATGTTCAATTTCTTGTTTTACTGTGTCTAGCTTTCACTGATTCAGGGTTCTCACATTCCATCTTCCTATAATATGTGTTATGCAACTTCAGACTTTCATCTCTGGGAACATCAACAGTTGCTTGAGTCCAGTTGCACCATTAGCCACAGCACTACTTGTAGTTGTCCTCTGCTGTACCCTAGTAATTCACTGATTGCCATCTGACCTGGGAATTTCATCTTCTATCACTGTCTCTTGTTTCATTTTGGATTGTATCATCATAGGTTTTTTGTGGTAAAAGGCATTCAAAAGGGGTTTACTGTGTTTCCTTCTGAGCAGTGCTAACAAGTGTTAGCTGTGGTGTCTTTACCATTGTCTCTGAGAGAGAATGTCACCTGTCACTACTGCTGCTGCCCAGCAGCTTGTTTAGCACATTTAGTCTGGATCCTCAGCAAAAGCCTGTCTGATGTGGGAGATACTACCAGCAGCACTGCTACCATCAGGATAGCCTTTTGCCTCACAGGAGCACACAATCCCACCACTGGGGACAGGTAGTGCATCAGATAATGATAATATAAAATATTATTGGGTTATATTATAGTCTTGTTGTACCTGCAACTATTTTGTGTTTTCAAATGATGATGATGATGATGATTGCTGCATAGACATTGTTTATCTGTTGAACTTGCTACTCACAATCATACCAGTGCTGCTACCAGATAGTAGTGGATATTATACCATCCAATAAAAACACTGTTATTACATGGCAACACCAGTTTTCAAATAGTTTCAAACTGTAAATAAAGTCTGATCTTCTATTTAGAAATTAAATAAATGATGTTGAAAATGATAATGTAAATGTTGTTTGAGTCTAAAAGAAGGTATCCTCCTCCAGGTGTCAACATGGAGAGTATTTATCTAGTTGTGGTGCTTGCTACATTACTGATACCCACTGTCAAGCAAGCTGGTATCTAGTCCACAAAGATTTTAGAGACACCATTTCACATTGGCCTGCTACCAAGTCAAAGAAAAGGAAGCAAACTCCAGTAACACTTCCCTTTCCTACAGTTTAATCTGCAATTGGAGAGTTCACTCTGGACCTTACTTGGATAACCTAGCTCATAAACACCTGGAACAACCTTCTCTACACGCTCTATTGAAATAAATGAGTGTTTGTAAGAGCAAATAAAGCTTTGTTCATTCTTCATAGGATATGTATAGGAAACAAAATTCCATTGTGACCTTTGTGTGGAAAATCCAAATCAAACCCTTCTATGCAAGGCAAGCATTATTGCATTTTAAAAAAGTTTGTGCATGCATGGTATCCATATTTTAATATTTTACTGACATATTTCAGTAGTTTACTTTTCATCCAGTGTTTGTACTGGATTATCTCATCCAAGCATAACAACCTAAAGAGCTAATTTGAGCTAAGGGAGAGTGACTTGTTCAAGACTACCCGGACAAATTCATAGCTGAATGGAATTTGAGCTGAAGTCTTTTCAGTCCAAGTCTCTATCAATTATATTTTACTGGCTTTAGATTCTTAAAGATATAATTAACATTGTTGAGAAAAAAATACATGAAGCTTCACAGTGGCAGCAAAAAGAACCTCACATTATCTGGCATAAATCTGGCTTGGCCAGCTTGTGTGCTGCCTGCTGATTTGCAGCATTTGGTGCTAAAATACATTTCTTCCATGTGTTGATAATAAAGTTTTGTCAGAGGCCAAAGTTGTCAGTCTTGCAGCAACATATATATGGTCACCCTTTAAATCTGGGAAACTGAAGAATTCCAATCTTCACTGAATTGACAGTTAAAAAAAAAAAAAAGGGGGGGGGGAAATAAACCTGGTATTTCAGGATGTTGTGCCAAAACCTATATGTAAATGCCTCCAAGTGTCTTGCATTAATCTTTGAGTTACAGAGATTCCACTTTGAAATTTGAAAAATGTCCTATTTTTTCAATGCCCCTTGATGCAAGTTTATGCTTTTCTCCTATTTGAATGACAATATGGTCCAGCTTCCCAACCAGTTGGAAGCTAGTCTGTTGTGCTTGCTTTTATGATAATACAGAGTGGCTGTTAATTTAAAAACTGTCATTTGCAGATCATGGTCGAGAAAAACCAGCTGAGTTGTGAATACACCATTGACTGAAGAAGTGTCCTGAGACAATTGATAATTTGCAATGGCTAATTACCATTTTCTTCAAATGAAACAATGTCAAAAAAATAATGAGTTGCTTTGGGTATGATAAAACTTGTCCGAAAGCCTGCAGTTTGTGATCACACACAGCTCCATGGTGGTTCAATGAATTGTATTATGGTTTATTCTTGCTTTGATTCCCTCTCCTCCTGTTCTGTAAGATATCTTTAGGATATCTTTAATATCTTTTCTCAGATATTACAATCCATGGCAGAAATTAGATGCTTTAAGTAGTAGTACTTTTTAATCATATATGTCTTGTGTAAAATGGAGATCTGCATCTACTCTAGGGAAACCCTTTTGCTCTCAGACTGCAAGTGGCTCCTTAATGAAACTACCTATAAAGGGGATGATACCCTCCCACAGGATGGAGAAAACTTAGATCTCAAAAGGGAGTTACTTTGTTGCTGCCAATGGAGACAGATATCTTATTGTTGTTAACTGCCATCAAGTCAACTTTGACTTATGGTGACCCAATTAATGAGTGACCTCCAAGGCTGCATCTGCACTGCAGAAATAGTGCAGTTTAACACTGCTTTAACTGCCTTAGCTCCGTTCTATGGAATACTGGGATTTGTAGTTTGTTGTGGCACCAGAGCTTTCTGACAGAGAAGGCTTAATAGCTCACAAAAATTATAGTGGATTTATGGACTCCTGAGATTTATAATCCATAGCACTGAACTATGGCAGTTAAACTGGGGTCAAACTGCATTATTTCTTCAGTGCAGATACAGTCCAAGTCATCCTATTTTTGGTTTTTATCCCCTTTATCCTCCATCCTTCTTTCACCACCACATTAAACACCATCTTAAGGAAATATCTCAAACAAGATGCAGGCCTTATGACTCTGGCATCATCACTTTTCTTCTTCTGTATGATTTTTAGCCTCGTTGCATCATAAGCCAGTGAGCTTTAAAGGTTAGTGTAATATATTTGTACTTTTTGATTGGCACAGTGAAGATAGCAGTACAGTGGTGTATTTTGGAGTCTGCTGAATGTTAACGTTGTAAATCATGTTTCTTCATCCTAGACTTAGATGCATTCAGCAGTAGTGCCCTGCCTCACTAAAATAAAATTCTCAGAATTCACTGGGAGAATCTCAGACATTTTAATTGCTATAAACCCAATGTAATGATGTATGATAAATATACCTCAAATGTATCTTTTGTTCCTGCAATGATGTTTAAAGACTTTTAGGAAACTTTTAAAAACTCCCCTCCACTTTTAGTTGGAGTGAATTAACTATGTTAGAAGGGAGAGACTTGTGATCCTATAGATCTTTGGTCATACTGACATACTTACAATATACCACTACTTTAACTCTCCTACTCCTGAGAAAATATTTGATGGGACATCTATATCTACTGAACTGTCTGTGGATGATGTAAGAACTGCATGTGCCATTAACAAATGGCAGGCTTCCATCTCGAATGGTGGAGGAGCTTTTACCTTGGATCCACAGGCCATTCAGCTGGTCTTTGGCCTATTTTAGAATTGTAGTCTGAATACTAGAAAAGCAAGGAAAGTGAAGAATTGAAATATTTTCCCCATTATGGTTGTAGCTGAGGCAGTCCCATTCTGACATTTCTAAAAGAAAGATAAGTTGATGTGTGTGTGTGTGTGTGAGTGTGTGTGTGTGTGTGTGTGTGAAGGTTATGGAAGGCTAAAAGCAGGGTGGGTGGGTATAAGAAGTGAGAAGTATCTTAGAACCAGACAACAAATGCCTTTAGGTTACAATAGACTTTGAGTAAACATAATTTTTGAGATAGCTCTACCTGTGGCTTCCAGTTCTTCCCAAAAGCTTTTAGATTGTACTCCATCAGTGCATTTGAAGAAATGGATTGATATTCATGAAAGGTAATACTTAAATAAATCAGTCAGTCTTAAAAGTGCTGCTTCCTTTACTTTTTCTCCTCTCCCTCTTTCCTTTTTATTTCCAGATGAAGAGTGACATGCTGCAAATCAACAATGAAGCTTAGCTAACATCAGTAATGACAACAGATGAGAGTACTATAAAATGTATGTCCCAATTTGTACACATTTCTGATGTGTTGGTTAATTGGTCACCATGTTAGATTAATGAATGTCAATTTTGATTTAGTTTTCAAATGAGAGACAATTTTGCAAGTGTTTTTATTCCCTAGACTTTGAGCAAACACACACACACACACACACTACTCTACATGTGAATACGAGTTTTTCCCAAAAGTGAGTGGGTAACTGGTTAACTTTTATAAAATTAGCCCATCATTTAGCAAAAATATGATTGGTGAATTAAAGATGCTGAACTTACTGAAAAATGAGAGAGAGCCTTCTCAGTGGCTACTCCCACCCTCAGGAATTCCCTGCTGTGGCAGGCTAGGCTAGCTTACTCCCTGCTTTCTTTTCTCTGGCAAGCTATGACATTTTTATTCAAGCAAGCTTTTAATATAGAATCATGTCCTGGTGGCTTTTATATGGGGTATATATAAATAAAGGTTAATAATAATAATAGTATATGCTTTAATTATATTTTTAACTTTTGTATATGTTTATGTCACTGTACTGTTTTTAGTGAGATGATTTTAACTATAGTTTTTTGTGGGTTTTTCAGGCTATGTGTCCATGTTCTAGCAGAGTTTCTTCCTGACGTTTCGCCAGCAACTGTGGCTGGCATCTTCAGAGAATGTTTGCCTGGAAAGGACTTGGCTATATATATTGTGTGACCTGGAAAGGCAGGAGTGATTTGCATGTGTCTTGTTCTGTTGCTAATGGCAGGCCTCAGGGTGTGAGGGTCTGCACAAGAGGATTAATGTCTGCTTGATAGTGCTCATTGTCTGCTGGGAGAGTTCTCATTTGCATTTGTTGAGTCTTTGTCTTGCTATCTTTCAGGACTGGTAGCCAAAACTTGTTTTTTAAACTACAGTGGTACCCCGGGATACGAAATCACCGCGTTACGAAATTTCCGGGATACGAAAAAATTAAATAGGAAAAAACTGTTTCGGGTTACGTTTTTTTTTTCGGCTTACGAAAAAAATTTTGGTGCTTTTCGGCGCTTTTTCGCATGAAATCGCGGCTTTCTGCGCTAGCGGCTATGGCTTTTTCGGGTTGCGAAATCTTTCGGGTTACGAACGGCGCCGCGGAACGAATTATATTCGTAACCCAGGGTACCACTGTACATATTAGCCTTACCACCTTCATGGTATACACTATCTTTGAGTGGTACACTGTTCTTCCTCTTCTTTGATTTTATACCCTTAAATATCCTGATGAACAAAAGGGGCTTGGAAAATCTACTTTTGTGATTTGAGCTGTCAGGAACATTACATAAATGACTTCCTGATAATGATCAGCTGTAAATTCTGGTGAAGGATACTGCCTCTTGATTGGACCAGTCTTCATCTTTTCCCAAAAGGGGGAAACACACTAGGGATCTTCCTCTAATCTGACATTTACCAATGTCCTTCTGATATATGTCTAGGATCAAGCCCAGTTTCTAAACTTATTTACTAGTTGGAAAATTAGGAGGCCACTGAAGGGGAACACTCTTGATCATACTGTAGAAATCTCATAGTGCTTTGGAGGCTGCAGAGATATCAGAATTTCTTGGTGTAAGAGTGTTTCTGCAGATTGCTTGCATGACCATCTAAAGGTTCACCCAGATATGAACAACTTTAAAATAGCCATACCTTTTATAGAACAAATAATCATGGATGGAAAAGGTAGTTTTAAAAAGCCATGTTACATTTGCAGATATGGGAGTGATTTGTGGGAATACTTCCATGTTAGGAAACCATAATGTTAGAGCATTTTTCCCTTTTAAACTATAGAGCCTTTGGGTGAGCTACCTCCCACCTCCTTTACATTTATACCTTGCCTTGTTAGAAGGACTACTGGGTGATTGATCAGTTTAGATTTTTATGTCCTGGAGCAGTGCTATTTCAAAAGATTATGTCTTGAGTAATAGTTTACGCTGAGTAAATACTTATTCCCATTGCACATGAACAAAACTGTTCCTTCAATTTGCCATTGGCAATGAAGCATTTCATCTCTGTATTGCTGACATAATCCTAGTAAAATGTTCTCTCAGTTGCAGAAGGCTCACTTGTACTATAAAGTTATTTCTTCTCCTTGATGCTTCTTATAACAGGCCCAGTTTATACAAAAATATTGTCCTTGTTAATTTTGAAATTCTGAGTCTTGAGCAAACATGAGCCATAAAAGGGGGAAAACATTTCAGTTTGTAATGCAAGTGTCTAACTACAGTGATGATAATCATACAGCAGAAAAAAAGAAAGAAAGAAAGAAAGAAAGAAAGAAAGAAAGAAAGAAAGATGATGCTAATCATAGCCCTGCATCCCATCAAGATGATGTGGTTGTTATCCTCAGTTCAGATGGTATGAAAGGGTATTCACATAGGTGGCCCTTCCTCCTTCTGACAATGTGGGTACTGGGAGATCAGGCCAGGAAATAAACTTTAAACTCCATTAGCAAGACAAATGGCTACTGCCTTTATGATTCAGTTTGTCTTGATTGCTTTGTGGGGCTACAAGTCCCTTTGTTAGGAAGAAAACATTGAATTTTTCAACAAGCTTCCATACTTTTGCATCAAGAAAACTTTAACCATCCATTAAGAAGCCAAGCCCTCCCTCCAGTCCATCTCCCCTGATCCAGGCCTCTGAGGTAGAGAAGAACTGCTGGCCCTCATCCCCTTCCCCACCACCACTCCCTTCTTCTTTTGTCTTTTTAGATTGTAAGCCTGAGGGCAGGGAACCGTCCAATTAAAAAGATTGTATGTACAGCACTGTGTAAATTTACAGCGTTTTATAAATAAAGGTTAATAATAATAATAATAATAATAATAATAATAATGGTATATGGTGATTTAACGCTGTATAGTATGTTGGCTATTGAGAAGGGAATATCAATTATGTTAAATCCAAGCCTAGGAAACAAATGGGAGGGGCAGATAGCCAGCAGTGGAAAGGAGTTATAGTTTTATGACCCCAGTCTTCCTGCCATGGATCTGAGCTGTGAAACAAGAATGATCTTCTTCCTAAAGAGAGATGAAATGATAACACAGTAGAGCAAGGAGGGAAACATGAAGGGCCCTTTCATCTGGATCAAGGGGCAGTGACTGGGGTTGGAAAGGGGGGTTGGAGGATGGGAGTGTATTGGTGAAGATCCAAGGGGGAACTTTTTTAGTTCTGACACTGAACCCGAGACAAGGAACTTTCTGTCTTGATATCCAGAACAAATCTCTAGTTTCTACAACACTACAATGCTGTCTTGGTTATTGGGAACTAGGTCCTGCAGTCCTGACAATCCTAAGGCGACCCCATCATGAAGTTTTCTTCACAAGATTTGTTCAGAAGGGTTTTGGTTCTACTCTCCTTTGAGGCTGAGAGAATGTGAATTGCCCCCAAGGTTACCCAGTGGGTTTCCATGGATGAGTGAGGATTTGAACCCTGGCTTTCAGAGTTGTAGTCCAACACTCAAACCACTACACCATGGTGGCTCAGAAACATGGGAAATCACAGCTGTATTCATTGATTACTTTCTTGCTTATTGGCTGAAAGAACATAATTTATTTATAATGCTAAATTTATATCCCACCTATCCACCAAATAGTGCTCGAGGCATCTCATAACAATGCAAATACAATAAAATACAATAAACAATGAAACATAAGTACGATGTAACAACACAGGCAATTATTGCCTTCACAACCTTTCAAGCAGAGTTCTAAATGTATATTTTAAAATGGTATTTGAATTCTCTTCATCTGAACCTTTCTATTTTTTTTCATATTTCTTTAATGCTGCCGGTATTGCCACTTGACATGCTCCCTTCTTGTTGCCAGCATATACTAATGGCTATGCTGCCAAAACACATTCCCCCCTCTCTAATAGTTATTCCTGATTTCCTGCTGAGCATATATATGGAACATAAGAAATTAGTTGTGGAGAGAATTAGAGGGTGTTAAGTATGATTGTCTGAGCCATGTAAATGCCAAAAGCTTTTTGTGACATTTTTCAGATATTAAAATGGAAATATGTTATTTGCTCCCTGGCTCCTAATGGCATATGACACACTAAAGACAAGCTGAGAGTTGCAGACTGAACTCCAGAAGGAGCCTGTACGTGGAAGTTTGGGATTCTGACACGGAAAGCAAGAAATCATTATGTGTGTGATGGACACACTGTTGAGAAGCCAGGTAGGATTCATGAAAAAAATGAAGAATGAGTGAGAATCAAGAAACATGTTTTAACATGCAATTTAAATTTGAAACTTTAAAAAAAACTATTTAAACTTGATGTAACTTTTTCAGCTCTCCCCCAGGGAGTGTTACAACATTATATTTGCAAATGGAATATTAAATCTCTCATAGACATGCTTAAAAGCTTGAATGCTAAATGCCTTGTTTAAAGTCAGGGGCCCAGTTAGGATCACAACTCAGACAATTTACTTTTTGAACTACAACTCCCAGACACTCCCTCAGCCAACATAACCTATGCCCAGGCTGGCTGGAGGATCCTGGGAGTTTCTCAAAAGTACTTTTTCAAAATTCTGGTTTGGATGTATATGACTGTTACAAGCCTGGTTAGTGAATTGACATTAAACCATGATTCTTTTGTGAAGAGCTACTGGGGTGTAACCAAGAATCCAGAGGAATTTAAATAACTCAACAATGGCTGGATTGCTCAGCCTTGGGATCAGTCTCTATGTTTACGGAGGTGGGAGGCAAAGAATCCCAGAGGCAGATTCTCTAGGAACTGTATTTTATGAAGTAGGATTAACATACACACTGCACCTACATGCTTACACAAGCACACAAGAAGCTGAGAAATAAAGGCACTAGTGTGGAAAAAGAAGAAGCCTTCTAATGGAAAATACTGTACTGAAAAGGCTGTTGCTCCTCTTAATGGATCAGAAGATGGATTGTGGAACTCAGTTGCTCCCAGGGCAACACAAGTTGGCGAGTTAAGAGGAGTCTAGCAAAAGATGAACTGACAGAGTTTCTGCCTGCAAACCAGCTAGACCAATGAGCAGAGGAAAGCTGGAGTTTAAATAGAGAAATTGTAGCTGGAGGCAAAGTCCAGGCATCCTGTGACCAATAATCCAAATTGTATGAGATAAACCTTAGGCATAGGGACTTCCGAGATATGAACCGGGATGTAAATGGGCAGATTCCTGCATAAGATAACCTGCAGGGTCTGGCAGATGACAAATATTACATTGGAATGGTACATTGTTCCTTGACAGGCTTTCCCTCACCTCCCCTGATATGTGTATGTGAGTCACATCCCCCTGGTGACCCTTAAGCTAGCCAACATAACCCTCTCACTTAAAGTCTATGGCATCCATGTTAGGGTCATGGAGAGGATAATTTCATAATATATCTCACTACTAAAGAGGAGGGGGCCATGGAGGATAACAGGGGTCACTATTCTAGCTCTCACTGCCTTGGTTACATCACAGATCAGATCACAATGTTTGGCAATGGTAATACCTGGAAATGCTGTCATGACACAGTAAAAGAACAGGTACTAGGGACCATATTATGGTCCCCTTCTGTTCTCTCTATACACACTGTCTCTAGGTAAACTCATCAGTTCTTTTGGTTTCTCTTATCATTTGTATGCCGACGACACTCAGCTGTATCTCTCCACCCCTGACCTTTCGACGGGGCTTGAACAGCAAGTTTCTTCTTGTCTGACTGCCATCTCTCAGTGGATGCGGCTTCGGCGCTTGAAGCTCAACATGTCTAAGACTGAGCTTCTCGTCTTTCCACCTAAACCCACCCTTCATTATTCCTTTTCTGTTTCTGTCGACGACACTTCTATTCAACCGGTTCATCAAGCCCGCAGTCTTGGCTTCATTTTTGACTCTTCTCTGTCATTTATTCCCCAGATCCAGGCCACCGCCAAGACCTGTAGATTCTTTCTCCACAACGTTGCCAAGATCTGTCTATTCCTCTCAATCTCTACTGCCAAGACTCTAGTCCATGCCCTAGTGGTTTCGCGACTAGATTATTGTAACCTCCTTCTGACAGGGCTTCCTCTTTCACACCTCCATCCTTTAATCTCTGTCCAGTATTCAGCTGCCCGTATTGTCACATCCGCTCGCCGCTTTGACCATGTTTCTCCTCTTTTATCCTCCCTTCATTGGCTCCCCTTCCCCTTTCGCATCCGGTACAAGCTTTTGTTACTGACTTTCAAAGCCCTCCATGGGTTGGCCCCTCCTTACTTATCTGACCTTCTTTCTCCTTACATTCCTACTCGCACCCTCCGCTCTGGTAGTCAGGGTCTCCTGTCACAATGTAGGACTACCACTGCCCCCTCCCAAATTCGTCCCTTCTCGCTTGCTGCCCCTTACTCCTGGAACCTTCTTCCCCCACATGCACACCTCATCACTTCTCTGCCCAGTTTCAAAACTGAATTAAAGACTATATTGTTTAGAGAAGCATTCCCAGAGGTGAGCCCCTCTCCGACCCAGGAAGCCTCCTTCTAATCATCCATCAAGAAGCCAAGCCCTTCCTCCAGTCCATCTGCCTTGGTCCAGGCCTCGGAGGTGGAAAAGATCTGCTGGACCTGATCCTATTCCCCACCACCACTCCCTTCTCCTTTTGTGTCGTGTCTTTTAGATTGTAAGCCTGAGGGCAGGGAACCGTCTGACTAAAAAAAAAAAATTTATGTACAGCGCTGTGTAAATTTACAGCGCTTTATAAATAAAGGTTAATAATAATAATAATATTGCAAACATTCGATGGATAATGGAGTGCTCCTGGGAATTTCAGAAGAAAATCAATATGTGCTTTATGGATTACAACAAAGCCTTTGACTGCATAGATCACAAAAAACTATGGAATGCTCTTAAAGAAACTGGAGTGCCAATACATTTGATTGTCCAGATGAGAAACATTGTGATGAGAGGCTAATGTCAGAACATAATACGTAGAAACAGAATGGTTCCCAATTGGCAAAGAGTCAGGCAAGGCTGCATTCTATCACTTTGTTCAACTTGTATGCAGAAAATAGATTTAGGCTCAGAAGACAGAGGAGTAAAGACTGGAGGAAGGAACATCAACAATCTAAAATGAGCAGATGACAATATACTGCTAGCAGAAAACAGGAAAGACTTGGAACAATTACTGAAGGAAATTAAAAAAGAAAGCACAAAGGGAGGCTTAATGCTGAAAATTAAGAAAACAAAAATAATGACCATAGAGGATTTACGTAAATTCCATGTAGACAACAAAGAAATAGAAATAGAAATAGTCAAAGATGTCCCATATCTTGGATCCATATTTGCCCAGAGAAGAGATTTCAGTCAAGAAATCAGAAGTTTTGGACTGGAAAGGGCAACCATCAAAGAACTAGACAAAATCTTAAAGAGCAAAGATATAAAACTGAACACTAAAGTAGGATAGTCCAAAACATTGTATTTCCCATCACCATGTACAGATGTGAGATTTGGCAGTGAAGAAAGGAGATAGCAAGAAAACGAACTCATGTGGTGCTGGAGAAGCATGCTGAGATAACACCATGGACAACCAGAAAGTCAAACAAATGGTTACTAGAGCAGACAGGCCCGAGCTCTCCCTAGAATCCAAGATGACCAAACTGAGACTGCTGTACTTTGGCCACATAATAATAAGACATAACTCACTGGAAACATAATGCTAGGCAAGGCAGAGGGTAGTAGAAAGAAAGGAAAGCCACATCTTAGTTTCAATCAAGGATGCCACGGCTGTGAGCCTGCAGAACCTGAGCAGAAGATGGGGGGGGGGGGGGCTTGGAGATGGGGTCATGGGGTCACCATAAGTTGAAATCAACTTGAAGGCAATTAACAACAATAACAGAAAATGCAGAAAACAGTCTTTACTGTGCTGGAAACATTTATATATAAAGTATTCTTCTATGGAGAAATGTTTACCACAAAAACTTTGGAAATTCAAATACAGGGAAAATGAAGTGTAAAAATATCCCTTTTCTCCTACAGTGGAGGAAAAAAAACTATAGTAATTATTCATCCTTGCACACAAGAACAAAATAATCAAGGATTTACATCCCTTCTGAATGTATAGTCTTACCATAAAAATGTACCCATCACTTTATTTATATTCCACCTTTCCCCTAGGCTGGGACATTTGCTATAACAATAATTAACGGAAGTGTAGTGAAACCAGATGCACCTCCTATTAACAAGAGGAGTTTCAGAAATGCTGGCTCATTGTACATGTGTAGTATTGCTTTAACACTTATCAAATTATCATCCCTATTGCACATGTGTTGTGCTTAAAAACTGCTTGAAGGGGTGTCAGGCTCTAGAAGGCTCTTTGAACCACTTTTGTTTTTATGTTTTGGTAGTTTTAAAATGGAGTGTTTCTCCAAAGACCAAAAAGAGGTGCATATCTCTGTGGATTACCCTCACTGATGTACTTATCAGAGAGTCCTAGTGAAATATAATGGCATGTTATCACACAGGATTTGGATACAAAATGCACAAAATTAATAAGAAATAAAAAATGAATACAGAAGCTCAATGATATTGAAATCTTTACACTAAAAATATATTATCTCTAAAAATATTATAATACAACAAAGGGCTCACTTACACCAGCTAGATTATTCCAGGGTGCTCCCAGAGTATTGTCCAAGATTTCCCCTGTTACCTCTGCACTTCGTAGCAACATGGGGTGGCTGTCTAAACATGTGTCCCCATTGTGTCACCCGCTGCCACCACTGCTGGTGTGGATCACTCCCTCTGAGGTCAGAAATAAGGTGTCCAATGTTTATCACATGGCTGGATGGCTTGTTGTGACCTCAGAGGGAGTGATTTGTGCCAGTAGTGGCAGCATTGGACAACACAGTAGGAATGTGTATGAAGACAACTGCCCTGCATCACTACAGAGTGCTCTGGATTTTACTGTGAAATCTAGATGAAAAGGTAAATTTCTGAAAACTAGTTTAAGGGTGGGATTGGCCTTACGTTATAAAAGCAGTTAGTATTCAAATCTGGAATTTGGCCCTGCATCATGAAGACAAGTAGCTGTGACGATGGGGTGAGACCATTTTATTTGGCCCATCTAGATGAGCCTCTAGTCACATTGGAATTACAATAACACAACTTTGGGAGTGTACATACCAGCCATTAAGGCTAGCCTGGGAGCGGTGTTGGGGTGGGGCATCCGCACGATGCATGCCCTGAGTTCGCCCCCAGGCTAGTGTGATGCAGCACACTACACCACATGGCATGCAGTGTCATGGTGCTCCTCTGGCACTGCATCTATAAGACGCAGTGCCAAAGGAGTGCTGAAAAGCCACGGCACCAGTGGGTATGGTGCCCTATCCAGGGCATTTGTTCGCTCCACAGGAAGGTGAGATTGGGGCTGTAGCATGTAGTTGCTGTGGCCCCAGTCTGGCGCTTCAAGGGGCAGCCTGTACAGCCCCTAAAACATTAGAATACTGCCATACAACCAAATAATGCCAGCCTAATTCTTTTTCCATGGTGAGAAATATTGTTTTCTGTCATGTCTAAGCAATTAAAATATTCAGAAAAATAGTCACAGTTCTGAACCAGCAATTGCACTTGTTAAAGCTCGCTATGTCTTGTAACCTTAACCCTCCCCTTTGTTTTGAGTGTTGATCTTTCTCCCCTCGAATATCCCACTAGTAGATAGCCCAGTCAAAGAAGCAAGCCTGC
Source organism: Sceloporus undulatus (assembly GCF_019175285.1). Classification (NCBI taxonomy): domain Eukaryota; kingdom Metazoa; phylum Chordata; class Lepidosauria; order Squamata; family Phrynosomatidae; genus Sceloporus; species Sceloporus undulatus. The sequence goes on from NC_056523.1 coordinate 271,502,053, forward strand.
ACCTCCTTCCATTCATTGCTCAGAAGTGCCTCATTATTCTCCTTGTCTTGTATCTTATTGGGTCCCACCCTTGAATCCTTCAAAGCACATTCAAAACCTGCAACTGGCTGAAGTCCAGCCATTAGTTCATTTGTCATTTGTAATGCCTAAACCTCCAGAACAGAAAACTGGAAGATGCAATGGGCTGCAGAGCACAGAATTGGCAAAATACACTTTTTTCTTTTCTTGCCAGCAGTAGTAATATCTGGATCCAATCCATTGTATTTTAATTTAAAACAATAAATAATAAATACTGGTGATAGAGTGCCATGACTTTGTTCACTGCTCATCCTACTCCACCCACTCACAAAGTGCTAGTTAATTGAGTCTGGGATGAGTTGGAGGGCTTGCAGTGACCTGAGAATCTCTAAATGATTAAAGGGAAGGCTCATAAGAGCATTTAAGATGTATGGGAACATGGCATCCTAAATATTAAGTTTTTGGTTTTCACTGAAGTGTATCTTCAAGATTTTGAGGACTATTAATCATGAACCCTGACTGTGACCTATGCATCTTTCTCAAATTTTTATAGGACTTCTCTAAAATTCAAGTTATCAGTCATTATAGGAGGTGCTGGATTTTCTATTACAAATTAATAATCCATTGGCGATCCCTCAGAGTTGTGTTTTAAAAAAGGAGAGAGATGTGGAGTTATACATTATTTCACTTTGTGAAAATGTATATTTCACTAGCAATGTATAAAAATGACTTCCTGCTGTTAATATATGGAAAACACATTATTATATTTATTTTTGTTTTTCTATTTGCCATTACAAATTACAGCACCAGAAGCTGATGGTATTTTGTACAAGAAATTTGTTTTTTGAAATATGAACACATATAAGGAATTTATACTTGCTTTCTGATTTCAGTGATTAGATTAATAATGATTAGTTTTTTTTATTAAACATTAATTTTTATCTGATCTCTATTAGTTCTGAACATAATCAAGAATCTGATGGTTTTTTTTTTAACTTAGCTTAGTGGAATGCTGTTTTCAATATAATTTTGGAGATCCCAGCCAAGTAACTAGGGTGGGGCCCTACCCTCTCTTATCATTGGCCACATGAGTGAGTCCACCATGGAGCTCCTATAGATGCATTACAATGTCTATGGCTCCAGGGAGAGGCTAGCACTTTTTCCTGTGCTGCTCAGTGTGAAGAAGGAGAATGACATTGTATGCAAAGGGTGGAGTGTGAAGAGCTGGCTGGCCCAATTCAGGCGCGATTCAGCTGTGTGCATGCCACAAATCCCTTTGCTAACCCCAGGGTTTTGAGGAAACACCAGGGTTTCTCATGATTATGCCATCTCTTGGGCAAGGTCAGGTTAATGGAGAAAGCCCACAGCAGTCCACTGGACATCACTAGGGAGATTATCGCATGACCATTTTTGCCCTGTCCATGCACAGGATTGGATTGGGACAGAATGGGGAAAAATGAGTGTTATCACACAAAAAATTGCTGCTTTGCTGGCACCTGACCATCATCCATTCCCTGGGAATGCTCTGCCGGTCAATTTTGGTGATACATTTTTCCCTGTTCCACTCCGATCCCATCCTGTTAATAGCCAGGGCAAAAATGGCCATGCAATTATCTCCTAGGTGTTGTGTAAATAGTCAGCACCAGCCTCAAGGTAATACAGAGAATGCCTTCGATTGCTCTTAAAGTATGGTTCTAACCCTCAGTATTGATTGTGGAGAAGTTAAGATTTGGTGCAGTAGTAGGTTCAGCATTTTGAAGGGGAATAATGTCCAAACACAGTGGTTATACTGTTGGACTATGACTCTAGGGTTTCAATTCCTGGGCAAATTACACACTCTCTGCCCTCAGAAAACCCTGTGATAGGTTTGGCTTAGAGTCAGCATAAGTCATAAATGACCTGAAGGCAAAGAACAATAACAACAGGGTTTGAACTATCTTGTCATAAATAAGCTAAACCTGGAATAACAGGGGCTGTTGCTGGATGCTTCAGAGGCAAGCCCAGGCAGGGTCTGGTTTTGGTTGCTGACTGGAATTGGAAACCTGTGGCAGCTTGTTCTGTGACAGGACACAGCTAGATGAATTCTTGGTGAGACTGCAATTTGGTTTCTCAGACACCAGCAGCAGAGGATGTGCTTTAAAAAGAGCTGGGAGAAGTTGTTTTTTGACTACAACTCCCAGAATCTCTCATACTGCATGGCCAATGGTTATATTGGCTGGAGGATTCTAGGACCGTAGTCCAAAGAAGTCCCCCCCCCCAAAGTCTGATTATCAAGCATATTTCAAATTGACCAGTTGATTATTTGGAGAAGAAAAGTAGCCAGGCTGTGGAGTTAATACAAAGATTTGCAGGAAATGTGTCAGACTCTGGATATTTAGGCATTTTAGCCAGGGCTTATTCCAGCATGTGGAAATTGTTGCCATGCAACATAGCCAGGACTTGACTTTTTGGAACACAGCATAAATGCAGATAGCAAGTGATATGAGCAAGTTGGGCATGTCAGAAATACACAGATAGACAGTTGTGCTTTATCTTCTTGTTTTTCTTCCTTTTATATTCAGGCTTTTCTCTCTTTTCCTCCTTATCTCCATGAGGTCACTTCCAATCGCTTCTTAGTTAGAAAAATGACTGAGCAGAAGCAAGCTCTAAGGATTTCTTTATTTAAAAGGGCATCTACACTATAAAAGTGATACAGCTTGACACCACTTTATCTGCCATTGCTCCATTCTACACTATCCTGGGATTTATAGCTTTCTGAGGTACCAGCACTCGTTGGCAGAGAAGGCTAAATACGTGTATAACTACAAATCCCAGGAACCCATGGGATGGAGCTACAGTACTTAAAGTTGTGTCAAACTACATTATTTTTACAGTATTCCTTTGTATGGCTTAAATTTTATTAAGAAAGAACTGCTCATTCCCAAGGTGCCCAAGGTGTGGCATTCAGTTTTACTCCCTCTGCCCACATCACTCTGATGGAAGATGTTGATGGAATCCAGCTGTTCTTAACAAAGCTCTAAAAGACTCTAAAAACAGAGCTGGAGAAAAAGGAAAAGGGCTGAGGGTCTTCTAGTAGCGTCTTTACGACTAATATATTTTAATATTATCTTTCATGGGTTTCAGTCCACTTCTCAGGGCCACTGATGGTATATACTGTTCTCCTTGAGTGCATCTATATTGTATAAGTGGAGTGAAATAATCAACTTTATAGGTATTAGATGCCTTCTCCTTCGCACTTTCCTTTTTATTCTCCAAAGGACTAACATGGCTATCTCTCTGAAAAGAGCTTGGAGAAGGTACTTTTTTAAACTACAACTCCCCGAATCTCCCAGTCAGCATGTCAGTTTCATGAGGCTTGCACAGAGTTGCTCATGTGAATTAGTTTTCTGCCTGCATGCTACTGCTAAATTCTCTTTATAATGTACAGACAGAGGGCAATGTTCAATTTTCCATTTACATTTCTAATCCACACAGACCTAGGGTGCAGGTACACTGTAGCAATATTACTTTATATGCTGTAGCTCCATTCTATGGAATCATGAGATTTGTAGATGCCTCTTGAGTAGACTTGGCATTCAAAAACATGAGCCATTATCTTCTGCAAAGCATGTTGGCTGTGTGAGGGGCATACAGGGTCCTCAACAGTCAGTCTACTGTAAAAAAAAAGGTTCAGTCAGCCTTCTGCAACATGGTTCCTTCCCTATGCAGAGGACTACAGTTTTCAGCCAACAAGTCCAGCACATGTGAAGGACAACAGTTTGTAGAAAATGGCCTAGGTAGAAAGCTTTAACAATGTTTAACTAGCGAAGCATCCCAAAGGTCACTGTTTAGGTTTAAATTGAACTTGGTAAGTAACTGCATACAAATTCAGGGCATTTGCCAGATAGTATTACAAGTGTAGTTTTGTTTCCAAAAACAGTTTGTCTGTTCAGTAGCAGGAAGGCAAGAGGCAAGAACCATCAAGCATATTTCTGGCAGCATAAATAGTTCTTTCCTGTACAGACACATATGTGCAGACACACACAGACACATTGGACTGAAAGAAACTTTAAACAATAGAAGATTTAAAAACTGAACTTTCCTTCTGCTCTGCATGTTTTTCCCCCTAAGAGATGTTGAAAATCAAGTATGAGGAGTGAAAGTAGATATATGCATAATCGCTGAGCAGAACACACTGCTTTATGTGATGTCTGAATTCCAACCAAACTAAAATAAGCAAGTGCAAAAAGAAAAAGCACCTTTGTCTCTCAAGCCATTTCATTATATGTGAAGAGGCTGCTTATAATTCTTTATATAAAAATTTATTTGGGGGCGGTAGTCCTACATGAAATTACCAGGAAATAAACCCCAATGAACTCAATGGGACTTACTTCTAAGCAGATTATAGTATTATCATATTGAAGTTCCTGGTTGGATTATTCTAGCTTTATTAGCAACTTGTTCCAAAGACAGATAGAGATCTATAAAGTGCCATGCAGCATGGAAGGGGATCTCAACACAGAACCAATTATGTGGATGAGCTGCCAAATTTCATAAGAGCAAGATTCCATTCTTTCCTGTATCTTGTGAAGCTGTCAGGCCAGAGATGTTTGATTTATATGTGACCTAGGACCCATTTTATGTCTACAGCTGCAGAGATGTACATTGGAAAACAAATCATCTTCATTTTTCCTGACTGCAAAACCGCAGTTAGCTCTGTACATATTCCAGCTCTTCTGCCCACTGATTTGCTGTGGGGATGTGCCCTGGAGCCATTCACTGAGGTTGCTTGTAGAGGGTGGGTCATTGTGCAGGAAGGAACTGGATACCTTCTTTCACAATTACCCTAAAAGTACATACATTAGCATTATGATTGGTTACTCTCTTATATATATCACCAACAGGATGCAGGCCATTGACAATTGCCATTTGGTGTATTTTGAAAGTTTTATTACATTATCATATAGAGACTGGAAAAAAGTCTTGTTCTCTCACCAGTGAAAATAATCTGCAAGAAAACACAAATACACTTCATTTTTCTGGCACAAGGTAGCTGCAGTCTTGACACCTCGTGAAATCACAGGACTTACAAAATCCCCTGTTCACAAAATTCTGACAATACTGAGAAAAATGAATCAAATAACATTATACAATCATTGGTAGGGAAATTTATATCCCACAGTATACATTTTATTTTATAGCATTTCCAATTATTCACACATAGAAGGTCATTCATTCATCAGAGAGAAGGTCACAGATGCAATTAAAAGGACATATCTTGCTCTTTCACTAACCTTAACACAGAGGCTTAATGGAAGGCATGATGTCATCAAGACAGCACAGAAATCCTTAAATGAATTTAGGAAAAACACTTTACAGAGCAGAACTGCCAGTAAGGAGTAGATGACACTTGTTCAGTATCTTCCAGAAAACCAGGGATTTTGTTACGCCATTTGATCTTGCCAAAGAACAAAGAGAACAATTTTATTCTCTAATAAATGGCTTGTGTGGGTTGTTGCCCGAAGCTACAACTCAACACACTCATTTTGCAGTAAGTTCTTTGTGGGCCGTATCCCAGTTCTAAATGACTTGGACACAGTTTCCAAAGCCAAGTCATTCTTAATGAGACTGATGAATATACTAAGGCAAATATGAACTGTCATCATCTATCCAGTTTGGCTTAGCCTGCACTATGTTTTTTTTTTTTTTTTTTTACAATGCAGGCAAAACATGCTAGCTTCAGTGCTGCCATAGCTGCTTTAATCATCTTTTTTTTTTTGCAACAGATAGATTTTTTTTATGTCTCCAAAGGTCCATGCAAATCTGTTGCTCTCAAGATCTTAAAATTTAATTGATAAAACATGACAAAATGAAAATTTTGCCAACTGCTTTTTTCAGGAAACAATATGGAAAGTGGTATCATTTCGAAGAGGTTTTATCCTATTTTTTAAAAAATGGGATCTAAATTGGATTTTTTACAAAGTATGTTTACACAACCAATGTCAGGATTTTGAAGCCCCAAATGTTTCATATTTAGAATATTTCAAATGCCTCAGTTTGTAGTATACTAACTAAGTGGAAGTTCATTCTTTCATTGAGTGACTTTTTTTCAAAGTATTTCCTGCAAAGAATTCAGTATAGGTTGATTATTCCTCATCCAAAATGCTTGGAACCAAAAGTGCTCTCTGTTTTGGGATTTTGTAATACTTGTATTTGCACATACATGAGACATAATGAGACTGGAGAGAAACTGAGCATCTATGAAATGGCAGGAATCCAACTATAGTGACTGACACAAATCCACACCTACTGTTTTACAGATCTCTGCATCTTTCTTCAGCCACATCTCTGGTACCTAGCTCAAATTTTTTTGGATTTTGGAGTATTTCTGATTTTGGAATTCTGGCTAAAGGATAGTCAACATTTTATTTGCCCACTTCTAATCAACTGTTTTATTATTAATATCAATCAGCAGATTTTGGAGAGTTAACCTCTATAACCTCTGCCCCCTATCAAGACCAAAATGATATTTCACCACAACAATATACATCTTGGTTTATATGCTAATACAGTTTAATCAGTCTATTTGCCTCAAGATTAGCAATTGTTATCAGTACTTCATAAGTACTTCATAAGTTTATAGTAGCTTCACTTTCTCTGAGGAATCACATAGGAGAGTCTGCCAGTGGAGTCTGGTGGCTCTAGTGGCAGGCTAAGTTTGGAGCAAAATGCAGACATGATTCAACATGTCATTGACACTGGAGCCCACCAGCCTCCACTCATGTTCACTATTAACTCTACCTGGACCTGTAGATGATATACTGATTTTTCAACAATGCACCTGTCATCTGTTAATAGTTGGAATTTCAGGTGTGTTGGCCCTAAAGAAATACTAGGATATTGTCAAGTTTAATTTGATATTTCTAATACAAAGTTTGTATTCAAACATTTCTTAACAACCCTGAGAGGAGGAAGTTGCACATAACCTCTTTTATATATATATATATGTTTATTAATAAAGACAAGACATACACATACATACATACATGTAACATCACACTTATCACATAACATCTCATAACCTATACATCTATACTTCTAAATTACTAAACTAACTAAGAAACCTATCACTACTTGCATCATCACATTCCTACTTACATATATACAATAATAAACATGAGTTATAACCTCTTATGACCAACTGAAGTTTTCTTTCATCAGTTAAACACACAACCAGTAAGTATTTAAAACTAATTAATCATTTTCTTTGGTTGTTGCTAAAATAGCATGTATGTGTTTGTTTGTGCCTTCAAATTGACTACGACTTTAACCACTGCTACTACTACTAGTTGTTGTTGTCTTTTTTCTTTGAAAATAAAAATAAATTGTGTAATTACTTCATTTCCCAAGGGCACAATCCTACAACTTCCAAGAGTATATGTCAGAGACTATTTTTCAGACTTGTCATCTTTGAATATTTCCCCTTCTTCAAATTTTTGTGATACAGTTCTCCAATACAAAATGTTTTGAAAAGAAATATATTAAGGAAAATAATGCATTAAAGACATATATAATAATAAAAATATTGTGCAATGTACATTAAAAAGAAATGCCTTCAAAAGTGTAAATGAACTTTTGTATGGGTTTCAAAATGCAAATTGATAAAGATGTTCTTGAAAATACTGCTGGTTTTCTCTTCATCCCTAGCATCCCGAATTCGTTGGATCACCTAATCTGAATCATTGTAACCTCTCCCACATTTCTTGTTCAAATTCTGACCAAACAGCCTTCATGCTTTCATAATTAAATCACCTCCTTACCCCCCCGACATGCTTTTTATAACATTCTGTCAGATTAAGAGATCTGGAAAGTTCACACATTTCTGTGACATTTGAGTTGGCCAAATAAAATTCATCTTCATTCATATATATATATATATATATATATATATATATATATATATTCATATATTAGAAATAAGATCATTTTTGAACCTTGATTTATGTTTCTCTGTGATGGTTCAATCACTAACTTAATTTTGACAATCAAGACTCTCTGTTTAGCTGCAATACCAAACACTTCAAACAATTTTTTCTATCCACTTATGTTTCTCTGCCATATCCATGTTAAAGTGTCTGACACAAAACTACTTTAATAGTAGTTTTCCATTTTAAAATATGGTCATCATAATTCTTTAAAAGGTCTGTATAATTATTCAGCCCTTGCTTAGCCTTGGAAAATTAAAGGGTTGTAGTGAAATCAGCTACTTACATATTCAGAAATAGGTCCTAGTGAGTTCAGGGGGTCTTATTCTCATGTAAATGAGCATACAATTGCTGTTTAATTAATTTTAATTTTAATTAATTTAAACCTAGTAATGTAAGATGTTATTGGGGGCTGAGAGATGTCAGAAATATTCCTCTTTGTCCAAACATTTTCCTGATAATTTCCCCAGCTTTTCAATGGTGAACTATGTTGCTTACCCCTGAATTTCAGGAATTGTTTCTGATTTTATTTTTATGAGCATTTTATTTCCTATAGTTCCTGTATTTATTGTATCTGACTTTATTGTGGACTGCTTTGGGATTTTTTAAAAATGTAAAATGTCCTAGAAATGATATGAAACAAATAAATAAAATAATAAGATTGCACAAAATATTAGTCAAGGCGTATAACAAATAATGAACTCACTAGATTATGATCAATATCTATTTGGCCTTTCTTTTCTTTTTCTTTTGTTAAGCCACAACTGTCACTTCAAGAGTACCTCAAGATTTTTCTCTCTCTCAGTGGCTGGATTTTTTTTTAAGTGGATAGTTATATCTATGCAAGGAAAGATAATGACAAGGTAATTAGGTTTCTCATTTCAGAGAAGAGCCAACAACCTCTTTTATGTTTCTTTCCTTTCTCTAAAACTTTATTTTATTATGGCTGCTGGAGGCAGAACACTAGTCTTAACAGATCAGCAATCCAACCTGGTATTCACATGAAACTGTATAGGGAAGTCTATGATTCCTCACCTGCCCCCCCCCCCCAAGTTGCAGTTAAAATACCACATATTGTCTAGTCATCATGCTTAGGCATGCATATTGACCAAAACATCAATGCTGAGTCTGAATTGCTACATACCTCTAGACACATCTATCCTAAAAGCATTTATTTGAAAGCAAGGCCCAGTTGTTTCAGCTGGACTTTATTCAGAAGGGTTTCAGCATTTCACTGGCTTCTTCCTTTTTACCTTTTCCTAATTTGCATATTTTCTTAGTTATACTTCTTACAGGTATCTCAGGTCTGGTCCATAAAGTTTCCATTACACTCCATACTCTGGAGTGCCTTCACATTGCTTCCCTATTTATAAATTTCATAGGGTTTTCCTAGGAAGAAATACTCAGAAGTGGTTTTGCCAGTTCCTTCCTCTGAAAAATATAGCCTACAACAGCTGGTATTTGTTGGCAGTCTCCCATCCAAGTACTATCCAGGGATGACCCTGCTTAGCTTCAAAGATCAGATGGTCTCTGGTACCTTTAAGGTATCTATGTAGCTACATATTAGTAGTATCTTCTTTGTGTGATGGGAATATCCTATTGGTGTTGTTGTGTGCCTTCAAGTCATTTCTGACTTTTGGTGACCCTAAGGTGAACCTATCATGGGGTTTTCTGGGGATGAGTAGATGTGACTCACCCAAGGTTATCCAGTGGGTTTCCATGGCCAAGTGGGGAATCAATCCTCAATCACCAGTACAATGTGCTGGTATAATGCTCAAACCATTATACTACACTTGCTCTTACTGGGTTATTATTGGTACAAATTTTTAACACATAGATGAAGAGAGAACATAAACTGAGATTCACTCCCAAATGAACTGTACTTTCAGCTACGTTAAAACTGTGGAAAGTCAGATGTATTAATATTCAAATATTTTAAGTACAGTACAGTTGGCCTCTGTATCCGTGGATTCTGCATCCACAGATTCAACCAGCCATGACTTGAAAATATTGAAAACAAAAACAAAAAGCAAACATTGATTTTGCCATTTTATATCAGGGACACTATTTTATTTTCTTTCTTTTTTTCAGCTATGTTCATTTTTAATAAGGGACATCATTTTCACAGAATCATAGAGTTGGAGGAAACCACAAAAGCCATCCAGTGTAACACCTGCTATACAGAAAGACACAATCAAAATATTCCCAAAAGATGTTCATCCAGCAGCCTCTGTTTAAAAACCTCTAAAGAAGGAGACATCACCACTCTCCGAGGAAATGTGATCCACTGTCGAACCGCTCTGTCAGGAAGTAGTCCCCAATGTTTAGGTGGAATCTCTTTTCCTGAAGTTTGAACCAATTTTACTATGCCATTGTGTACAATGGGACTTGAGCATCCATGGCTTTGGCATCCATGAGAGATCCTGGAACCAAATACCAAAATATAGACCTTGTTTCCCTGGAAGATAGTAATTCTGAGACAGAAAATAAGTTTGTGTAGATTATCGCATTAGCTTTGTTGCCGGGATAGATCTGGGATGTAACTTCCTTAAGTTCTTATCCAAAACATAAACTGATATGTGCTGAAAGTTTTTTGCATCCTTGGCTTACATTTCCAACATAATACATTTTCATCTTAACATCAGTCATACTGTTGGGAGGCCTTTGAAACCTAATTCATCTGTGGCTTCAACAGGAAGAGTACGTTGAGAGATCTTGTAGCACCTTTGAGACTAACTGAAAGAAAGAAAT